>NC_138770.1:47225038-47622538 GCF_965119305.1 Pelophylax lessonae
ATGTAGCAGAAAACAAATTGGCCAAAAATGTTAAAAAATTTTGATTTTTACATTTTTTTGTGGGGGAATTTCATATATAAAAATGTGAAAAATATTGTTATTTTTTCAAAATTGTCGCTCTTTTTTTATTTATAGCGCAAAAAGTAAAAATCGCACAGGTGATCAAATACCACCAAAAGAAAGCTCTGTTTGTGGGAAAAGGATGTCAATTTAATTTGGATACATCGTCGCACGACCGCGCAATTGTCCGTTAAAATTACGCAGTGCCGAATCGCAAAATAGGGCCTGGTCAGGAAGGGGGTAAAATCTTCCTGGGCTTAAGTGGTTAACCAGAGTAGAGCCTTATTTTTGCAACCTTTTCCAGGGGTGACCAGTCTGGCACCCCTATCTCTCTGTTTTGTGACATGTACATGGACCTAGCGATTGGTAGCGACTGTCACAGGGGAGCAGCTCACACACATCTCCATCTTCCATACCTGAAGGTGCCAGTTATTCTCATCAGCTGTGGAGAAAGAACTACAAAGGGGCACAAGCAAGATGAATACAAGGGGAGAAGGGCGTTGGTTGACCTGTGTAGAGACATTGTCACTTTGCCTTGCATCAGAAAGGTGGTAGTGTCATGTTAAAGGACAATTTCATCTTTAGTAAAGTAACCCTTTGAATGTCCCATCACTCCGAGAATGCTTTGAATTTTCTCAATTAACACAAAGCATTCTCTGAATAGAGGTGGAGAGCATGACATCACTGCCCTGTCTCTCAACCTCATCCAATCAAAGAATACTTTACATTTACTAAGAAAATGTAACTACAGTAACGTTGTCTACTACAGAGATTTTTCAACTTCTAAAGCGACCCCACAGGTATGATATATGCTTAGTTACATTGGTCCAAGATAGACCCATGTAACTTTGTAAATATATCCATACCTGAAATACCTCTTTATAAAATAGCAGTTACAGAGATACTATTTCCTTACCTGAGTGTATCTATACAAGGCCAGTATCTGGGCTATGTTCACTGTGGTTACAGAGTTTTGATCGCCAATAAAGCCAATTAAATTGCCTCTTTTCCTACAGGAATAATTGGGCACCGTCTGTCCTGGTCCAGATAAGATCTGTAAGACGCTTTTCACAGCTTTTCTATTGTCTGTACATGAATCGTACATATGATATCCCAGAGTCATATTTGGTAAAATTGTTGGGTCCTTATTAATTTCATCAATGGCAAAACGAATAGTCAGAAAATATCGGTAATATGGAGGCACCGGCCTGAGAAAGTAAAATTGTTTTAGTGTTGAAAAACTAAAAAAAAAAAAAAATAAATAAATAAAAAGTTATCGTATATACTCGAGTATAAGTCGACCCGAATATAAGCCGAGGCCTCTAATTTTACCACAAAAAAGTGGGAAAACTTATTGACTCGAGTATAAGCCTAGGGTTGGAAATGCAGAAGCTACCGGACCCAACTGGACCACCACGAGAAACAAAACAGGGGCTGCAGGCATGGTACAGGAGATGGCGCAGGTCATGGTATAGGCATGGCACAGATCATGGTACAGGCATGGCACAGATCATGGTACAGGAGATGGTATAGGTATGGCACAGGTGATGGTATAGGCATAGCACAGGTGATGGTATAGGCATGGCACAGTAGGTACAGGCATGGCACAGTATGTACAGGCATGGCACAGTAGGTACAGGCATGGCACAGTATGTACAGGCATGGCACAGTAGGTATAGGCATGGCACAGTATGTACATGCATGGCACAGTAGGTACAGGCATGGCACAGTATGTACAGGCATGGCACAGTAGGTATAGGCATGGCACAGTATGTACAGGCATGGCACAGGAGATGCAGTGCTGCGGGCATGGTACAGGAGAATGTCCTGTACCATGCCCACAGCACTGCATGAGGAAATGCAGGGGCTGTGGAGGAGTCTCACTTACCTGTCGGTGAGGCACCTTCGATTTAAAAATCGCGCCCGCCCGGCGCCAATACGTCACCGCGAATGCACTGTCGATGCTCGGGAAAGCCCGTACACATTCGGCTATTCCCGGGCATGCGGCACATGCGCGGCGACACATCAGCGCCGGGCGGCGCCATTTTTAAAAAGACAGTGACTCGAGTATAAGCCGAGGGGGGCTTTTTCAGCATGAAAAAACATGTTTATACTCGAGTATATACAGTAGTAATTTTGATGACTAAGTTAAAAAAATAAATAAATTGTATTTACTGTAATATACTGTATGTCAGATCCCACGAGGAGTCAACAGAGAAACTGGTAGATGAAGATATTTTCAAACTTCAGGAGTGTACAAAGTAAGCCATCAATACACACACAAAAAAAAAAAAAAACTGCGCTATGTGAATACTAAATGACTGTATAATCAGAATATAACAATATTAAAAAGTGCATACATATGGTGAAATATTGTCCAACATACAGGGAAATATTGTCCAACATAAACATGCAATCACCATATAACAATGAAAGGGTCCTTGCAAATGATTGCTTGCAAGAAAATATAAAGCAAAAAAAAATCAATCAAAAAAACACGCACTGCTTGATCCACCAGGTAAAACCTTCCAGGGCTGTAGTGGTTAAGTGAATATAAGCTGCTAGCATTGTTCACAATCCCACTCATGTGCTAACTAAATCAATACACAATACATGTGAATACTAACTGACTGTCTAATCAGAATATAACAATATTAAAATATTAAAAAGTGCATACATATAGTGAAATATTGTAAAACATAAACATGCAATCACCATTTAACAACGAAAGAGTCAATGCAAATGTATGCTTGCAAAGAAATGATAAAGCAAAAAAAATTGATTAAAAAAAAAAATGCACACTGCTTGATCCGCCGTGCAATTCTTTCTCAATGCAAAAAAACAATAGTGCGCCACCTCGATGTGCACCCCCCACCAGAAATATTCTCACCTGGGGTAAAGTGATCACCGCAATTAAGCGTGATCCAAACCAACTTTTTAGCCCACTATTGGCTATATCCAACTTCTCCAACCTCCTTCTAGGCTCTTAGAATTAGAGGAAGACACGTGACCCTGTGTCGATACGCGTAGGGGAGGGGCCAGGACGGTGACGACACCTAGTAACCAACATGGAGCTGAAGGCTAGGTTTGTCTGTGAGGTTGCTGTTTACACTGATTGTCCCAAAAATGATGTATCTTGGGATTGTGAACGCTTGTGTTGGTTTGTGTAACAAGGAGAATATAGGTCTCAAAAATGGGGTTTAAATACAGCATGCACTCAGAAAAGGAATTATATAAAAGTCAAAAGTTTATTGTATACATATTAAAAGATCAAAATTGGACTGGATGTGATTTCAATCATCTGTGCCGTAACACAGTTACCAAATCATCTAGTGTGCATCGAGTAGGCCATTAAATAGCGATTCGGAACCGGTGATCCCGACATGTTTCGAAAGCTGAAATTTCTTCTTCAGGGGAAATGACATGGGAAATGTCCTAAATATGTCTGTTAGAGTCACGGTAGAAATAGCATTAAATCAAACAAGGATTTTCAGGGTTATCCTCACTTAATACGGAGTTCTGGCCACAAAAACATTTTTTACATAAAAATACCCCCCTAATCCTAAGCTAAGGCCAATTACAGTAACATTAACCCCACATTACAGTACAGGACAGTAATTGAATTTAGATAAAATCTTACCTTTAAAATTTATTGCAGAGCGCGGCCATCTCTGATGTGGGCATCTGAAGCCGCTGTGCCCCCCGATGTCTCCCTCTTCCTGGTTTCTGGTTCCCAGAATGCCGATCACAATCTCGCGCATGCGCTGTAGATTGCGATCGGCAATCAGAGTAGCGGCCGGCCATTCCCATTGCATCCTGGGATTGATGACTCACATCTCCAGGACACAATGCAAAACCGGAAGTGACATCTGGGGCCGTGGCCGAAGAAGGAGGAAGTTGGACAGAGATCCCCCGAAAATAAGGTAAGTGACCCCCCCCAAAAAAAATGTCCAATTCTTTTTTAATATGCTTTTCACCACAGGAATCCGGAAAGAAGAAAAAGAGGGTGGAACTCCACTTTAAGATCTTCAATAGACCCATATGGGTATCACAGTGGGGTGTATGTAGCAGTTTGGGGGTCCAGGGGAGAACCTCAAATTCCGTATATGAAAAATACTGTGCAGAAATGGAAGAGGAAAGTGGATCCTCAGGGCAAAAAGTTTGGTGTAACACCAAAAGGAGAAGGAAGGGTCCGTAGAGGATCAAGCCCCCCCCCCCCCCAGGAGAAACAACGTCCCACAAGGATCACCCAAAGGGTGAGGCCAGTCAGGAAGATCCCCAGGAGGCTAATTCCACCAGTAAAGAACAAAAATTAATGAACCTCATGACTCCAAGGGATCAAATGGTAGCCAGTGTTGGTTTCGTGCACTGCAAGCACCTGTAAAGAGTGAGTACCTTGTGATCTGTTTTAATAAATGCAAATTTTAAAAGGGTATAAGCACTATTGGCTTTTTTTAATCTTTCATTCATTATATTGGGATACTACAATCTGTAATGAGAGGAGCCTGGAAGGAGGTTGGAAAAGTTGGATATAGCCAACAGTGGGCAAAAAGTTGGTTTGGATCACACTTAATTGCGGTGATCACATTACCCCAGGTGAGAATATTCCTGGTGGGGGGAGCACATCGAGGTGGCGCACTGTTGTTTTTTTGCATTGAGAAAGAATTGCACGGTGGATCAAGCAGTGTGCGTTTTTTTTGATCGATTTTTTTTGCTTTATCATTTCTTTGCAAGCATACATTTGCATTGACTCTTTTGTTGTTATATGGTGATTGCATGTTTATGTTGGACAATATATATGTACAGTAAACCCCCCTCCATTGCGGGGGTTACGTTACGGACCCAGCCGCGAAAAGTGAAATTCCGCGAAATAGAAAAACCCTATTAAAATGCATTGTAGGCATGATTTTTTTACTGTCACTGTACGTGTAAAAGCATTTTAAGGTCTTTAAACACACTTTTAACCACTTTACGACCGGCGCACGACGATCTACGTCGGCACTCAGCCCCGGCCAGGCAAACTGACGTAGGCCTACGTCAGCACAATTTGCCGGCCCTGTGCGCGCTCCCGCGCGTCCCCGCCGCCGATGATGACTCGATTGGGTTCAGAACCGATCAGTCATCAGGTCCAATCCAATCATTTTTGGTCTGGACCTGTTGATCGGTCCTGCCCAATCAGATCATCCTCTAAGCCTGTGAAATGTAAACACAGGCTTAGAGGAGATGTGCCCTCCCCCCACAACGGTCTTTTTGGATCCAGCGTGAGAGGAGAGCACATCTTACTGTAAGTACAGCACCAAGCACACCCACACACAGTTAGATAGGCACATTTCACCCCCGATCGCCCCCCCAATTAACCCCTACAGCACCTGACACAACACACACTATATACAGCATATAGCATATACCTATATACCTGTATAAGTGTGATTTGTGAACAGGTGTAGCCCTTGCGACCCCCCCTTTTCCACTCAAATTACCCCCCCTAATAAAGATTTAACCCACTGATCTCCCCTGACCCCCCCCCCCTGATCACCGCCGTTAACCCCTACACCCTCTGTCACATCAGCACTAATACAAACGCAATATACGGTGTTATTGTATTTTTGTATTAGTGTCATTGTGATCAGAATTAGCGCAGGCGACTAAGTTTCTGTCCCAAGAAGGTTTAGGGTCCCCGCCACCCGCCCAATAAAGATTTAAGCCCCTGACCCCCCCCTGATCACCCCTACACCCCCTGCCATAACACACACCGTATACAGTATATAGCATTTTGCTATATACCCGTATAAGTGTGATTTGTGGTCAGGTCTAGCGCTTGCGACCCCCCTTTTTCCACTTGAATTACCCGCCACCCCCCCTAATAAAGATTTAAGCCCCTGATCCCACCTGATCCCCCCCTGATCACCGCTAGTTAACCCCTACACCCTCTGTCACATCAGCACTAATACAAACGTAATATACTGTGTTTTTGTATTTTTGTATTAGTGTCATTGTGATCAGAATTAGCGCAGGCGACTAAGTTTGTGTCCCAAGGAGGTTTAGGGTCCCCGCCACCCGCCCAATAAAGATTTAATCCCCTGATCCCCTCCTGATCACCCCTACACCCCCTGCCACAACGCACACTGTATACAGTATATAGCATTTTCTATATACCCGTATAAGTGTGACTTGTGACCAGGTTTAGCGCTTGCCACCGTTCCTTTTATCCTTAGGATACCCGCCAGTCCCTTCCAATAAAGATTTAAACCCCTGATCCCCCCCTGATCACATCCCGTTAACCCCTACACCCTCTGTCACATTAGCACTAATACACACATAATATACTGTTTTTACTGTATTTTGTATTGGTGTCATTGTGACTTGAGGTTGCGCTAGCTAGCTAGTTTCTTTCCCAAAGGAGGTTTAGGGTCCCCGCCACCCCCCCCAGATCCCCAGCGCATAGTTTAGAAGTAACCCCTTGATTGCCACACACGCACGCACGCACGCACATACACTTCCATTACTAGTATAGTGTTTGAACAGATCAATATCTGATCTGATCAGAACTATACTAGCGCCCCCATAGTTTAGGGTTCCCAAAACGCGGTGTTTGCACGATCAGTACTGATTCCGGCCAGCACCTGCGTTTAACCCTTTCACCCAGGCAAGTGTAGTAATCAATAGATTACTGTCACTTGCAAAAAAACACAAGACACAAAACCGCTGTGTTAGCAGAGTCAGGCCTGATCCCTGCTAGCATTAGCAGTTTTTTTTGTAGCGCTTGAAATAATCTTCGACAACCAGGTGCTTTTATTACCTGTGAGTCGCATCACTGTACGGGTAAATTTAGTTACCAAAATGACCAAACGTTCGTACAGGGATGAAGAGCTTATCAGTTATATGCTGACCGAGTCATCTGATAGCGAAGGGGAAGCTACAATGACCGAATTAGTGTCAGTATATGAACCTGATGACGGCAGCGGCTCCCTGACAGATAGCTCCGACGACAGATGGGTCCCTGTTAGACCCAGGCGTACCCGACCCCATTCTGAAGTTGTTGTGATGCAGGAATCGCAGGGTGCTCGTATGGAGCAGAGTGTGGGTACTAGTGCCGCTCATCCTTCTGGCGACCTGGCAAGCGCCAGCGGCCTAGTACAACCTGGACCTAGTACAACCAGCACTGCAGTAAGACCTGGTGACGTGGCGAGTCCCCTAAGTGCAGTTGAAGCTGGTGCGGTGGCTAGCACAAGTAGTGGCCCGCAGCCACCGCGTATTCGAAGACAGGCCCGTAGAGCCCATAGTGCCCTCCCTGATGCGCTGGCATTTCCTAATTGGCAACCCACTGATACTACAGCGCCAGTACTTCCCCCATTCACCGCCCAACCTGGAATCCACGTGGAGACAGCTGGTTTTACGCCCCTGAACTTTTTTGAGCTGTTCTTCACGGAAGATCTTTACAGATCTATTGTGGATCAATCAAATTTATATGCACAACAGTTCATCGCCGCCAACCCAAATTCACACCTTGCCAGACAATTCGGCTGGAAACCTATAACGGTTTCCGAATTTAAGATCTTTCTGGGCCTTTCCCTCCACATGGGCATAACTAAACAGAGTGAATTGCGGCTATATTGGTCCACTAGCCCAGTTCACCATATGCGCATGTACTCTGCCTCTATGTCCAGGACGAGATACGAGCAAATTCTGCGATTTATGCATTTCAGCGACAATGAACTCTGTCGTCCTCGGGGAGACCCTGCATACGATCGGCTCCACAAAATTCGGCCCCTCATAGACCACTTCAATCAGCGGTTTGCAGCCTTGTTTACCCCCGAACAAGTTGTCTGCGTTGACGAGTCCCTGATTAAATTTACTGGCCGCCTTGCTATGAAACAGTACCTCCCCAGCAAGCGTGCCAAGTACGGGGTCAAACTGTATAAATTGTGTGACAGGGCCACAGGCTATACAGTTAGTTTCCGGGTCTATGAGGGAAAAGATAGCTGTGTGGAGCCCCCCAACTGCCCAGACTACATAGGGAGCAGCGGTAAGATCGTTTGGGACTTGGTGTCACCCTTATCCGGAAAGGGGTACCATTTGTACGTGGACAACTTTTATACAAGCGTGCCACTATTTAGTCACCTTCTCGATTTACAAATTGGCGCATGTGGCACCGTGCGACCTAATCGCCGGGGCTTCCCCCAACGGCTTGTAGATTCCCGTCTTAGTCGGGGGGCGAGAGCCTGCTTGAAAACGGACAAATTACTTGCGGTGAAGTGGAAGGATACACGGGATGTTTATGTTCTGTCCTCCCTTCACCCAGACACGACGATCCAAATTCCTACGGCAACTGGCGTTATGGAGAAACCCCTCTGTGTCCACGAATATAACCTTAACATGGGAGGGGTGGACCTTAACGACCAGCTTTTGGCGCCGTATTTAGTTGCCCGTAAAGCCAGACGCTGGTACAAAAAAGTGTCTGTTTACCTATACCAATTGGCTATGCTGAACGCCTTTGTCCTATACAGGGCGTCAGGACGAACTGGATCTTTCCGGGAATTCCAGGAAGAGATCATCCTTGCCTACCTGTACCCAGGAGGCATGCCTGCCCAACTTCCCCTTCCAGATGCAGTGAGCCGGCTGCATGAGAGGCATTTTTCACATGTCCTCCCGAGTACCCCTACCCAAAGATGGCCCCAAAGAAGATGTCGTGTCTGTAGCAAGCGCGGATTTAGGCGTGACACCCGTTATTATTGTCCCAAATGTCCTGACCAACCTGGTCTCTGCATCGGGGAATGTTTCGAGCGCTACCATACACTAGTGGATTATTAGCGTAGGGTACAGCACGACACAGTGTAGGGCACATAAACACAGGGTCTCGAAGGATGTTGGATGTCCATCGACATTTTGAGAGACCCAAGCTGGAAGAGAAGATCGCAGATGATCGCAGTCCCTCCCAAATCAAGAAGTAAAGGAACAGTTAGAAAGAAAAATAAAAGGATCCAAAAACTGTTGTGGTGTCAGTAATTTTATATGTCCTACTCCTTCCTACTATACTTTTTTTCAATGTCCTTTGTTTGTTTTTTCATTCTTTTGTGACCTGTTTCTCTTGCAGGTCCCTCGTCGGCTACCACGCATTGATTTTATATATTCTGACACAAACAGCGTTTGCGCTCAGCATATATGAATACCTTTGCTGATAGCAGCTGTGGTGATTTTCTGATTTCAGCACTGCAGTTAAAATCCTATTTTGGTATACGTGGATAGCGCCGTGTATACCCATCATTAAATTCAGTGGGTGGTTGTTTGGGCGGTTAATGATGAAGATCCAAAAACTGTTGTTGTCAGTCATTTTATATGTCCTTCTACTCCTTCCTACTATACTTTTTTTCAATGTCCTTTGTTTGTTTTTTCATTCTTTTGTGACCTGTTTCTCTTGCAGGTCCCTCGTCGGCTACCACGCATTGATTTTATATATTCTGACACAAACAGCGTTTGCGCTCAGCATATATGGATACCTTTGCTGATAGCAGCTGTGGTGATTTTCTGATTTCAGCACTGCAGTTAAAATCCTATTTTGGTATACGTGGATAGTGCCGTGTATACCCATCATTAAATTCAGTGGGTGGTTGTTTGGGCGGTTAATGATGAGTAATACTACGCATTATTCCTGTGCTGATTTCTGATAGGTTCTCTTTTTTCCGTTCAGCCCACAGGCTGCATGAAAAAAAAAAAAACCTATATGCCAAACAAGGACCAGCAATGTACTGGTACGTTGCTGGACTTTGAGTGGTTATACCAGGATGATGCCTGCAGATTTAGGCATCATCTTGGTATCGTTTTTTACAGCCAGCGGTCGGCTTACATGTAAAAGCAATTCTAGCAGGTAATTGGCCGCTAGACTGCTTTTACATGCAGTGGGAGGGGCCTCCCCCCCCCCACCGCCGCCTTCCGCAGCCTTCCATGGTTTTTCTCTGGCTCTCCTGTCCCACCGGTTAACCCGAGAGTGCAGCCGGTGGTTCAATTATCTAACCATAGAGCTAATTGGAGATGAGAATGGCTCCAATCATCTCTATGGCCTAAGATGCCGGAGGCTACGAGCATTTTATGACTTCTGTTTCGCCAGAAATAAACAGGGCCATTGGGAAATTGGGAAAGTATTTTATCACACCAATTTTGGTGTGGTCAGATGCGTTAAGGTCAGAGGAGAGATCTAGAGTCTAAAAGACCCCAATTTTTTTTAAAAAAGAGTACCTGTCACTACAGATTGCTATCATAGGGGATATTTAAATTCACTATGATAACAATAAAAATGATTTAAAAAAAAAAAATTAAAGGAAAGGTGTCAAAATAACATAAAAAAGCAAAAGAAAAAAGAAAAAAAAAAAAAAAATTGAGCCCCCCCCCCTTACCCCCGGTGCTTGCGCACAATGGCGCACGCAAGCGGTGGTCTAGTGTCATATGTAAACCACAATTGCAGCATGCATGTGAGGTATCGCCGCGATCGACAGATCGAGTGCAGTAATTCTTGCAGTAGACCTCCTCTGTAAGTCTAAAGTGGTAACCTGTAGAGACTTTTAAAGGTTTTCAAAAATGTACATAGGTTTTTGTCGCTGCGCAGGCATGCGCAATTTTTAAAGCATGTCATGTTAGGTGTCTATGAACTCGGCATAAGATCATCTTTTAAATTTTACCAAAAAAATTGGAATTATATAGTGTATTTGTGCAATAAATTAAAAAAAAATGTATTTTTTTCGCAAAAATTGCGTTTGGAAAATCTGTGCGCAAATACCGTGTGACAAAAAAATTTGCAACATCCACCATTTTATTCTATAGGGCCTCTGCTTTAAAAAAATATATAATGTTTGGGGGTTCAAAGTAATTTTCTAGTAAAAAAAAAATATTTTTTCATGTAAACAAAAAGGCACAGAAAAGGCTTGGTTTTCAAGTGGTTAGAAGAGTGGGTGATGTGTGGATAAGATTGAGTATAAAATGCCGGAACTGTTCAAACACCCCCCTAATGACCCCTTTTTGAAAAGTAGACACCCAAAGCTTTTTTCTGAGAGGCATATTGAGTCCATGGAGTATTTTATATTTTGCCACAAGTTTCGGGAAAATTATTATTTTTTTTTTTTTTTGTTGTTTTTTTACAGAAAGTTGTCACTAAATGATATATTGCTCATGCATGCCATGGGAATATGTGAAATGACACCCCAAAATACATTCTTTTGCTTCTCCTGAGTACAGGGATACCACATGTGTGAGACTTTTTGGGAGCCTAGCTGTGTACGCGCCCCCGAAAACCAATCCACATCTTCAGGTTTTCTAATGGCGTAAATTGCTGATTTTACCCCTGACTACCTGTCACAGTTTCAGAGGCCCTGAAATTTCAAGATGGCACAAAACCCCCCCAAATGACCCCATTTTGCAAAGTAGACACTCCAAGCTACTGGCTGAGAAGTATGGTGAGTCCATGGAATAGTTTATATTTTGCCACAAGTTTCGAGGAAAAAAAATTTTTTTATTTTTTTTTATTTTTTTACACAAAGTTGTCAGTAAATGATATATTGCTCACACAGGCCATGGGTATATGTGAAATGACACCCCAAAATACATTCTGCTGCTTCTCCTGAGTACAATGATACCCCATGTGTGAGACTTTTTGCCAGTCTAGCCGCGTACAGGACCCGGAAAACCAATGCGCACCTTTAGGCTTTCTAAGGGCGTAAATTGTTGATCTCACTCCTTACTACCTATCACAGTTTTGAAGTCCATAAAAAGCCAAGATTGCACAAACCCCCCCCAAATGACCCCATTTTGCAAAGTAGACACTCCAATCTATTTGCTGAGAGGCATGGTGAGTATTTTGCAGCTCTAATTTTTTTTGGAAAATGAAGAAAAAACAGGAAAATGCATTTTTTTTCCTCTTTTTTCAATTTCCAAAACTTTGTGACAAAAAGTGAGATCTGCAAAACACTCAACATGCCTCTCTGCAAATAGCTCAGGGTGTCTACTTTCCGAAAAGGGGTCATTTGGGGGGGGGGGTTGTGCTGTCTTGGCATTTCATGGCCTCCAAAACTGTGATAGGTAGTCAGGAGTGAAATCAACAATTTACGCCCTTGGAAAGCCTGAAGGCGATGATTGGTTTTCGGGGTCCTGTACTCGGCTAGACTGCAAAAAAGTCTCACACATGGGGTATCCCTATACTCAGGAGAAGCAGCAGAATGTATTTTGGGGTGTCAGTTCACATATACCCATGGCATGTGTGAGCAATATATCATTTACTGACAACTTTGTGTAAAAAAAAAAAAAAAATATATATATATATATATTTCCCGGAACTTGTGGCAAAATATAAAATATTCCATGGACTCACCATGCCTCTCAGCAAATAGCTTGGGGTGTCTACTTTCCAAAATGGGGTCATTTGGGGGGGGTTTTGTGCTATCTTGAAATTTTAGGGCCTCCGAAACTGTGATAGGTAGTCAGGAGTGAAATCAACAATTTACGCCCTTGGAAAGCCTGAAAGCGGGGACTGGTTTCGGGGACCTGTACTCGGCTAGACTGCAAAAAAGTCTCACACATGGGGTATCCCTGTACTCAGGAGAAGCAGCAGAATGTATTTTGGGGTGTCATTTCACATATACCCATGGCATGTGTGAGCAATATTTCATTTACTGACAACTTTGTGAAAAAAAAAAAAAAAATATATATATATATATGTATTTCCCGGAACTTGTGGCAGAATATAAAATATTCCATGGACTCACCATGCCTCTCAGCAAATAGCTTGGGGTGTCTACTTTCCAAAATGGGGTCATTTGGGGGGGGGTTTGTGCTATCTTGGAATTTTAGGGCCTCCGAAACTGTGACAGGTAGTGCAGAGGTGACATGCACAATTTACGCCATTAGAAAACCTGGGAGTGTTGATTGGTTTTCGCGGTCCTGTACACAGCTAGGCTCCCAAAAAGTCTCACACATGGGGCATCCCCATACTCAGGAGAAGTGGCAGAATGTATTTTGGGGTGTAATTCCACATATACCCATGTCATGTGTGAGAATTTTATCTTTTAGTGACAACGTTGTGTAAAAAAAAAATTAAAAAAAAAAAATAGTAATATTCCCAAAACTTGTGGTAAAATATAAAATATTCCATGGACACACCATGCCTCTTAGCAAACAGCTTGGGGTGTCTACTTTCCAAAATGGGGTCATTTGGGGGGGTTTTGTGGTATCTTGACATTTCAGGGCCTCCTAAACCGTTAGAGGTAGTGAGAAAATGCAATGAAAGATGTAAGCCCTTTGAAATTCTGATGGTGGGGATTTGTTTTTGTGGTCCCGTACACAGCTAGGCTCCCAAAAAGTCCCACATATGTGGTATCCCTGTACTCAGGAGAAGCAGCAGAATATATTTTGGGGTGTAATTACACATATACCCATGGCATGTGTGAGCAATATATCATTTCAATGACAACTTTGTGTAAAAAAAAAAAAAAAAAAATTTTTAGTCATTTTTCAAACACCTGTGACAAAAAAATGAAATATTCAATGAGCTCAACATGCCTCTCAGAACATTCCTTAGGATGTCTACTTTCCAAAAAGTGGTAGTTTGGGGGGGTTTTGTACTGCCCTGCCATTTTAGCACTTCATGAAATGAGATAGGCAGTCAAAAATTAAAGCTGCGTAAATTTCTGTATTTACACCATAGTTTGTAGACGCTATAACTTTTGCGCAAACCAATAAAAATACGCTCATTGAATTTTTTTTGTCAAAGACATGTAGCTAAATATATTTTGGCCAAAAAAAAATACATAAATTGAGTATATTGGATATTTTTTAAAAGACAAAGTTGAAAATGTCATTTTTTTGCAAAATTTTCGCTCTTTTTTTATTAATATCGCAAAAAATAAAAAGCGCAGAGGTGATCAAATACCACCAAAAGAAAGCTCTGTTTGTGGGAAAAAAAGGACGTAAATTTCGTTTGGGTACCACATTGCATGACCGCACAATTGTCAGTTAAAGTCACGCAGTGCCGAGTTGTAAAATACCCCCTGGTCGGAATGGGGGTAAAATCTTCCGGGGCTTAAGTGGTTAAAACAATAGAAACTCATTTAAACACATAAAAGATACTTAGAGACAGAGCAAGAGCTATGAAAAACACAAAAATCTTTCATTTTTAATGATTTATATAGTAAAATAACATTACAAAAAAAAACGCGAATTACCGGGACCGCAAAAACTGAACCGCGATGTAGCGGGGGATTACTGTATGCACTTTTTTTTATTTTGTTATATTCTTATTATACAGTCAGTTAGTATTCACATTTATTGTGTATGGATTTAGTTAGCACATGAGTGGGATTGTGAACAATGCTAGCAGCTTATATTCACTTAACCACTACAGCCCTGGAAGGTTTTGCCCACTTAACGACCAGGCCATTCTTTTTGATTCAGCACTGCATTACTTTAACTGACAATTGCGTGGTCGTGCGACACTGTACCCAAAAAAAGTGATGTATTTTTTTCCTACAAATAGAGATTTCATTTGGTGGTATTTGATCACCTCTGCA
This sequence comes from Pelophylax lessonae, assembly GCF_965119305.1. NCBI lineage: Eukaryota > Metazoa > Chordata > Amphibia > Anura > Ranidae > Pelophylax > Pelophylax lessonae. The sequence continues at coordinate 47,239,648 of NC_138770.1, forward strand.
ATTTATATTTATTGCGCTATAAACAAAAAGAAAGCAACAATTCTAAAAAAAATATATATATTTTTTACTTTCTGCTATATAACATTCCCAAAAAAAAAAAAATTAAAAATCCAATTTTTTCATCCTTTTAGGCCAATTTGTATTCTGCTGCATATTCTTGGTAAAAAAAAATTCCAATAGGCGTATTTGGATTGGTTTGCGCAAAAGTTATCGCGTCTACAACCTAGAGGAAAGATTTATGTCATTTTTATTTATTTATTTATTTTTTTTACTAGTAATGGCGGCAATCAGCAATTTTTAGCGGGACTACGACAATGCGGTGGACAGATCGGACACCTAACGGACTTTTTTTTACACCTTTGGGGGGACCAGGGACATTACTACAGTAATCAGTGCTAAAAATATGCACTGTCACTGTACTAATGATACAATAATAGGAAGAAAGCTGCGCACAAAGAACAGTATGCTAAAAAGGCTGCTTGTACAAAGTATATCAAACCAAAAAATTATGTGAAGATGGTACAGCGCCACTAAATGGAACAACTAACTAACTGAAGAAAAAAGAGGTGAACAGCCTGATCCCATCTCTCCCACCTCCATCCCTCTGCCTGATCCCATCTCTCCCACCTCCATCCCTCTGCCTGATCCCATCTCTCCCACCACCATCCCTCTGCCTGATCCCATCTCTCCCATTGCCATACCTCTGCAGGGGGCATCAGCCAATATACTGTATGCACTTTTAAAGTTGACCTGATGTGAAATTTCAGCTCAAGGGCCGTGGGAATCAGGAATTAATTCCTAATTATGGATGAATAGAGGTCATCCCTTATGTACACCTGGGGTCCATTGAGGTCTGCCGGTTCCATGGTCCTACCCGGATGTTCTGTGGCTGTTCAGAGAGGAATTTGGACGTTTACTTGTCTCTGGTGACTGACTTCGCACGCCTGTTTGACCTTCCGTAACAGGGGGTCCAACTGTCCGGTAAGGGTACACCCTTTATTGATTGTGTGATATCTGCCAGAAACTCCATTTCAAGATTATTGTTGGATTTGTGGCCACTTTTTCAGCATTAGAATCTTTCCTCTACATGGACTTATGGACTTTGGTTCACCTCTTTTTTCTTCAGTTAGTTGTTCCATTTAGTGGCGCTGTACCATCTTCACACTGTACTAATGACACTGACAGGGAAGGGGTTAACACCAGGGGCAATCAAAGGGTTAAATGTGTCCCTAGGGGGTGCTTTCTAACTGTATGGGGGATGGGATTGCTGCATGAATACAGAGACCTGAGTTACTAAATAAGAGGAACACAGGATCTTTGTGTTGATTACTGACAGAACAGCAGTCTGCCGTGTTTAAATCGGCAGACCGCCGTTCTGTCTCCATGGGGAGCGATTGCAGGTGCCCAGCGGACATCACTGCTGTCGGACTCAATGATTGGCTCCCTCTGTGGCCAATCAGCATGTTTGCATGCCTCCGGCAGCACGTGCGCGCCCCCACTAGCTGTCCCGCGAAACAACATACAGGGACGTAATTTTGGGGGACAGAGCCGACCTGCCCCAGTATAGGTATGGTGACTGGTCGGCAAGTGGTTAAGGAAGCTGTGTGATGATTCTGGTTGAACATTTTTTTAGCTTTTAATTATTTTATTGGTCATTTTTCACGATCAGTATGTAGCCGCCATAGTATCAATTACATTTATTATTGTCTTTCTTTTTCCAGCCAATGCTGAATTGGTAGAGGATGCTGCTTCCCTATGATTGATCTTATCTCCGGTCTGATTGTTTGCTCCTCCCTGCTATAATAGAGTGTTTTTATTAATACAGAGGGGAGAGGCAATAGAGCTGTAATATGAATATTTGTGTCCTTCTCTGGCCAATAATCTTGTCCCCAGTGATGCATGCTGGGGAGCAGAATACTTATTTGGGTTGACCAGGAAGAGAGGTCCTTTCCTCCCAGGGTTAGGCCTGGGGAAGGGTGTTGTTAGTAGTCTGTCCTTATAGGCCTGTTCCCTGTGGAAGGCCCAACATGTGCTCTTAAGTGGAGGCCTGGACTTGGACTATTAGCTGTCCTGCATGGTTGAGGAGGAAACTGATCCAAGATGGAGTGCCATGGAGATAACATCTGCTGGAGGGAAGAGCTGAAAAGAAGCTGGGCTCTGGAAGGGTCCTGGTAACTATCTTGGAAAATGCCCAGAGACCTTCTGCCACACACAGTGATATAAGTGGCTTAAAGGCCACATTTGCACTGCATGACATGGAAGTGGATCAGGAGACTGTAAGTGTTTCTATGAACATCTGAAGTCCTTACTCCTCTCTCTGTGAGTTTGGATGAAAAAAAATGTTAGAAAACAATAGACAGTACTGGTATGACAGACAGAAGTTAATTATGACAAGGGATAAAACATTAAATATCAATAGAGAAGAACTTCTACAAAAGAAAAATGCCCCCAACAAAAAATCCAATGAGCTAGCTTTCATTACGGGATTCCATCAAAATTTCAGACAAACAGAGAAGATGAGGAAACAAATTTTTGTACAGACGTCTTCATATCAGGCCACCAAAATTGCCTGGTGAGCAAATTGAATGTCTTAGTCATACCCATATGTCCTGCCATAGGTACGTCATGTGATAATTCCAAGATCTTGGTACCCATACCAGGAGGTATGTAGAGTTTGTCGTTAAAGTAGAGGAAGCCTTCTGCATCAGCACTTAGTTGTGGTGGTGGTGAATCCAGTCCTATACTGTGCAGAATCTCTTCCTTCAAGGAACGAACAACACCAATAATACGGTCATGGGGTATTATAGGAAGTGAAGGGATTTCGGCGCAGTTATCTTCGGTTAGCCGTGAGAGCGCATCCGCTTTTTTGTTTTTGTCTGCAGGCGTGTAGGTCACTAGGAAGTTGAATCTTAGGAAGAATAATGACCAACGTACCTGCCGGTGGGAAAGAGTCTTGTTGGTCTGAAGGTATTGGAGATTCTTATGATCTGTATATATGAGTATTGGCAATCGAGTACCTTCAAGTAAATGTCGCCAATTTTCTAGTGCCAGTTTTATGGCAAGCAACTCTTTTTCACCCACTGGGTAATTCACCTCTGGGCTACTTAGTGATTTAGAGAAAAAAGCAACTGGGTGGAGTGGTGAAGTATTCGTTGGTCGTTGGGAAAGAACTGCTCCTACAGCCATATTTGACGCATCTACCTCCAGGATGTATTGGAGGGATGGGTCTGGATGGCGTAGTATGGGAGCAGAAGTGAAGCTTGATTTTAACAAGCGGAAAGCTTTATTTGCTTCTTCAGACCATTTGAATGGTTTCTTTACACTTGTAAGTTGTGTGAGCGGTCTCACAATAGAAGAGAAGTTCTTGATGAACTTCCTATAGAATTTTGAAAATCCAAGGAATCGTTGTAATGCCTTACGAGTTGTTGGTACAGGCCAATCCAGTATACACGATATCTTGCTCATATCCATCTTGATACCGTTCTTAGATATGATGTATCCTAGGAATAGTACTTCTTCCTTATGAAATAGGCATTTTTTCAATTTTACGTATAAATTGTGTGCGAGTAATCTGGATAGCACAAGTCTTACATGTCTTACATGTTCGGACAAGGACTGAGAATAAATGAGTATATCATCCAGATATACCACAACACAAACATCAAGTAAGTCTCTGAAGATGTCATTTATGAATCGCTGAAATGCACAACCCAAAAGGCATCACTAGATATTCGAATAATCCGTATCTGGATCTGAATGCCGTCTTCCACTCATCCCCATTACGGATTCGGATGAGGTTGTATGCCCCTTTTAGGTCCAATTTTGAAAAGTAGGTAGCTCCGCGCACTTGTTCAATGAGTTCGGGAATGAGAGGTAAAGGATAGCGATCCTTAATCATAATGGTATTTAATTGCCTATAGTCAATAATAGGCTGAGACTTAAATCCTTATTGCGGACAAAGAAAAGTCCTGCAGCTGTGGAAGAAGTAGAGGGTCTAATAAACCCTTTCGCTAAATTCTCATCCAAGTATTCCTTGAGATGAGAAAGTTCATCCTGAGAAAGAGGATAAACATGACTGAAAGGTAGTTTACTATTAGGGAGTAGATCAATAGAACAATCGTAGTCCCTATGGGGAGGCAATACTTGAGCATTTTTCTCAAGGAAGACTTCTGATAGATCCTGATAACATGGTGGTGGTGAAATTTCATCTGACACCATGGACAGGATTTTTTTATATGATTGAAGGTTACATGTGGTCTCGCAGTAGTGAGAGGGGAAGGTTAAAGTCTGTGTTTTCCAATCAATGATTGGTTGATGTATGTGTAACCAGGAAAGTCCCAAAATAATGGGAAAATGTGGTGAAGGTAATATATCAAAAGTGGTGGTCTCAGCATGAGACTCGTTAGCAGTAGCAAGGAGTGCTTGTGTCTGATTGGTAATTGGACCAGAAGATAACGGAATACCGTTAATAAAACTAACAGAGACAGGTTTAGATTTTGAAATAATAGGTATTTTATTTAAAGCAACAAATATAGTGTCAATGTAGTTCCCACAAGATCCTGTGTCGATCATAGCCTTGGTGGTGATCCTATTGTGGTCCCACTGTAAGGTCAAATGAATAAAAAGATAGGGATTAGAAAAAGAAGTCGTTAATCCCCCCCAGCAAGACATGTGAACACTCACCCTCTTTTTTGCGGACAAGGGGACAGATGCTTATCAAATGATCCGGGGAGGCGCAGTACATGCAGAGATTTTCAGATCTTCTCCTGGCTCGTTCAGTAGACGATAATGGTGGGCGTATGGTTCCTACCTCCATAGAAGTAGGGTCAACGGGGGAAACCCGAGAATGATTGGATAATGGTACTCCCATTTTCTCAGCCTTTCTTTCTCGCAGTCGCCTGTCAATATTGATGCTGAGTTGTATTAAGGCATCCAAAGTGCCAGGTAAATCCGCTCGGGCGAGCTCGTCTTTAACGGCTTCTGATAACCCGAGTCTGAACTGGGTTCGCAAAGATGCATCATTCCACCCTGAATCAAGGGTCCATCTTTTGAACTCTGCTACGAAGTCTTCAACAGGTCTCCTTCCTTGTTTTAAAGCCCTCAATTGGCTGTCAGCAGTACTTTGCCTATTTGGGTCTTCATATAAGCTAGCGAGTTCTGCTAAGAATAAAGCATAGGAGTTAAGAAGAGGGTCATTTTTCTCAAAGAGAGAGTCTGCCCAAGCCCGTGGATCACCCGACAAATATGAGATAGTGGTGAGATAGTGGTGCAGACTTTAATTTGGTCTGTAGTGTAAGTACAAGGTTTTAAATTAAAAAGCAATTGACATGCGTTTTTAAATTCACAAAATTTTTTTCGATCACCTGTAAACACTAGAGGAGGGTTTATTTTGGGCTCAGAAGGTTGAGCAGCAGTGAGCTGTGAAACACGGGCTATCTGCTGTCTCAAAGTCTGATTTTCATTTTTCACTTCGGCAAGGGAAAGGATTAATGCATCTACCTTTTGTGTTAGTTGTAACACATGAGTGGCTAATTCTGCTGTATCCATTTTTTTTTTCGGGTTCGTGCAATCTGTAATGCTCCGGCGTTTGTTTAGTGAACTGGATTTGCAGCTGCAGAATTTCCACTCAGTAGTCGTGTAGAGATGTGTTGAATCACCATATCCAACTCTCCAGACTCATCATTGTGGCCCAGCCTGCCTCAGCATGCAAATATACAGGCACTCAGATAAGATGTTCCTGGAGTGATAGGTTGTATACGATAGTATAGAGGTGATGTGCTGAAAGGACAGGCGTGAGTAATGATAGGCACTCAATAGTAATGTTCAGGAGTGTTAGCAGATGGTGATAGATAGTATGCAGATAGGTTAGCAATCATGTACAAATAACAGGTGGTAGGGGACAGCAGATGAAGTGTACAGGAATTGCTAACTCAGTGTAAGGATATAGATGGTAGTCTCAAGAGCTAGCAATCTATGTAACAGTGCAGATGATAGAAATAGTAGTGCATAGATAGAAACAGTCTTTAGTATGCAAGAGTAGATAGTGTAAGTTGATAGGAAGGAATCCCCTGTGGGGTACTTATGACTAGTTGGTTTAGAGAGATGAGGGGTCCGGTAATGAGATAAGGATCAGGTAGCGAGATACAGGATCAGTAGCGAGATACAGGATCAAGTAGCGAGACTCCGGTCTATCCAGATACTGGGGAAATAGCTGGAGGCTTCGGCAGCGTCAGACAAGGCTGTATAACAAGCGGTTTGCACGAACACCTTGTGAGTGAAAGCCGGCGATTGAAATAGCCGCTCAGAGCGGCGCCTAGTGATGACGTCATGAGAATTAAAGGGACAGGTAGCTATATGCGTTCCACCTACCTAAATGGTGGAACGCAATGCGGAAGAAATGGGCTGGAAGGGTACCGAAGGTACCAGAATCTTACAGTGTCTTATTGTATTCCCTTTCTCTAAAAAGTTTGTTCCTTCTGCTAGGGTCGCCAGTACAGTATTTGTACATGGATATCATATCCCCCCTCAATCGTCTCTTCTCCAGAGAGAATAAGTTCAGTGCTTGTAGTCTTTCCTCATAGCCGATGCCCTCCATTCCCCTAATTATTTTTGTTGCCCTTCTCTGGACTCTCTCCAGTTCCAGCACGTCTTTCCTGAGGACCGGTGCTCAGAACTGGACAGCATACTCCAGATGTGGCCGGACCAGAGTCTTGTAGAGTGGTAGAATAATTTCTTTATTTCTGGAGTGAATCCCCTTTTTTATACAACCCAGTATTCTGTTGGCTTTGCTTGCAGCGGCTTGGCATTGCATGCCACTGCCAAGCCTGTTGTCCACCAGAACCCCCAGGTCCTTTTCCATCTTAGATTCACCCAGAGGTTCCCCCCCTAGTGAGTAGCTTGCTTTCGTGTTTCTGACGCCCAAGTGCATTACTTTACATTTCTCAACATTAAATGCCCCCCACCTGCAGACTTCGACAACCACAGTTTTGGCACCTCCAGTCTGAATGTATGCAGTGGTAAAGGGGTGCTGGGGTCAGTGGGGTGAGCTGAATGGCCTATTGATGCTGGCTGCTGGGGGATCTATTGTTGCTGGGGTGAATCTATTGTTGCTGGATGGCATTTTGTTGGGGGGGGGGGCTATTGTTGCAGGGGAGGATTTATTAGTTGGGACAATTGTTGCAGGGGAGGATTTATTGTTGCTGGGGGGCTATTGTTGTTGGGGGTCTATTGTTGCTGTTTGCAGGGGATCTATTTTTACAGTTTTTTTTCTATTGTTGCAGGGGAAGATTTATTGTTGCTGGGGTGGATCTATTGTTGGGGTGGGGGGTCTATTGTTGCTGATTCCAGGGGATCTTATTTACTGCTTTTCTAGTTATCATTAACAAATTCTATACAAATTACCTAAAACAACAACATGAGACTTGGTTCTGTATTCTCTAAAGGGGGGGGGGGGGGGGGTACTGGGAGGTGGGTAGAGGGTGGAACCAAAGGACAGCACTCGGAGTGGGTAGGGGGTGGAGACAAGGGGTGACACAGAAGTGGGGAGTACCTGCACCTATTCTTGGAGAAAAAAAAGCCCTGGTTATAGTTTTTTTTTATTTTTTTTATTTCAAAGAATTTTTTTAAATTTGTTGCAACTCGGTACACATAAAGAACAGTCATTAACAGAGACATAGTCTAGAATAACAGCCTTACAGTATTGCAATGAAAGGAAAAGGATTAGATCATGGACCAAATTGAAAAAAGTGCACCTATAGAAAAACAGTTCTAGAACAGGGTATAAGTACTGAACGACATTACTTCAGGTTTAGCTAACATTGCAGAAAATAACACAATTCAATGGTTAGAACTGATGACAAGAGAACAGGTAAGAGGGGGGTTGGGAAAGAATGAGAGTTACAGAAGGAGTGGGGAAGTTCCCACAGTGGATATTACTGCACATGAATATGGTTATTTGACTCTCAAGAGTAAAGAAAGATAAAGGGCAGTGTCTCAACAGATAGAGAATATGAAGGAAATATGTAGGGGGATATTGTCTGTCATCTGGATAATAACGTTATTGCAGGGTTCGATGGATAGGACAGCCAGCCGCCCTATCCACCCTAGATCTAGGGAGTTAGTAAGAGCACGAGGTAAGTGGGCAAATGCTAATGTCGGGGGTAATAGGAAAGTGGGTAGAGCAAAGGATGTGGAGTCGTGGAGTGTTAGAGTGGAGCGAGTCGGAGCAGGGGGGCCTGGACTGGCCTCCATCATACCCTGTATTCGTGACCCACTACCACTCGTCTGTCCCAGTGGTCCAACATCAGATGGGTACATAGAGGAAAAAGGAAGAGAGAAGGAAAGAAAAACCCAGAGAAAGGAAATGACAAGTGGATAGTGACAAGGATTTCAGGAAATTTTTAGATACCTATTCCGGTTCTCAGTTTTGGGGATTTATAATGCAGGTATATTCAGGGGTGGATCTAAAGTGAGACCAACAAGACCAAGAGATGTTGTCAGCGGAGACAGCTATTAATTCCTCCATTTTGGCTATTTTGTCAATTCTACGAAACCATTCCAAGCTGGAGGGGGCTCGAGTTCTACCCCATAGTATGGGAATACTCATCTTGGCAGCGTTGATCATATGCATGGTCAGTGACTTGAAATATGTGCGGTTTTCCTTAGGATTGAGATGTAGTAGATACTGTGAGGGCGAGTATTCCAGATCAGACGTGGATATTTTGAGGAGGGTAGCATGAACTTCTTTCCAGAATTTTTGGATTTTTGTGCATGACCACCAAATGTGAAGCAGGGATCCCGACTCCCGGCCACATCTACAACAAAGCTTGGAGATGGACGAGTTACATTTATAAAGGGGGGTTGGGACCCTATACAATCTCGTAAGGATTGTGTAGCCGTTTTCTTGGGCCGAGACATTAGATGAACCTTTGAGGATAATGTCAAATGTGCGTTGCCATTGGGTGTCAGAGAGATTTAGTTGCAGATCACGTTCCCAAGTTTTAAGGATTTTATTTGTTACAGGATGCTTGTCAAATAGCAAGGAATATATATTGGAAATAAGGTGTTTTTGGGGAGAGTCCTCTGAACAAAGAGATTCAAACTGTTTGAGAGGACGCATCCAAGAGTTTTTAGGATTCGTGTGTGAAAAGAAGTGACGAACCTGCAAGAATGTCCATAGGGGAAAGCTATGATTTAACATACAGAAAGAAAGCTGGTTGTGGGTCAAGAGTTCCGTTTTGGAAAAGAAGTGTTTGGCCAGGATATGTTCATGTGGCCACGAAGCAGCAAGGAAACTGGTTGACATCCCGGGCGGGAAGTCCGGGTTAAGACGAAGCGGGGTCAGGGGAGCAGGAGTAGAGGAGAGGGAAAAATTAGCATTCATCTAATGGAAGGTGCGTAGAGAGGGACCTATCAAAGGCTGGTCAAGAAGGGATTGGGGGACATGCTTCAGAGGTAGCCAGGGCAGCATAGCCAGCGGAATTGGCGATATAGCGTCTTCTAGAGTCACCCATTGTTTAGTCCCAGCGTGAGTATTCCAATCCACTATTTTTGCAAGCACGCATGCTCCGTGGTAATTCCAAATATCAGGTAATCCTATGCCTCCCTTTGTTTTAGGTAGTGTCAGTAGGTCATAGCTCACCCGTGGGTGTCAATTGTGCCAGAGAAATTTTGTGCATGTAGCCTTGTACATAGCGAAAAAGGTGGCTCGAAGATGGATATGTATAGTTTGCATAATGTATAAGATTCTTGGAAGAACATTCATTTTTATAATGGTGGATCTACCAAACCACGAAAAGGAAGCCAAATCTCATCTCTGTGGGTCCTCCCTAATTGAGGTCATAGTAGATGATAAGTTCAATGGGAATAAATCAGAGAGAGTCGTCGGGAGTTGGATACCCAAGTATGTAATAGACCTGGGTTTCCAAATAAAGGGGAAGTTATTTTGACATTGGGTGACAGTGTCAGTCGGGAGTGATATGTTTAGGGCATAAGATTTGTCAAAATTGATCTTCAGGTTGGAAATACTTTGGAAGAGTTTAAAATCTTGTAGAAGATTTGGGAGGGAAATATGTGGTTCAGAGAGAAATAAAAGGATGTCATCTGCAAAGACAGCTATTTTAAATTCACGGTCATGTACTACTATGCGTTTAACGTTTTTATTAGGGCGAAGCTGATTAAGGAAAGGTTCTAGTGTCAGGATATATAGGAGTGGGGAGAGGGGGCAGCCTTGGTGTGTACCATTGTTACCTATATATAGTTACATAGTTACATAGTAGGTGAGGTTGAATAAAGACAATAGTCCATCCAGTTCAACCTGTGTAGGTGTGTGTGGCTGTAATCATCTCACATAGCCCTGAATGTTCTGATCCTTGAGATGTACGTCTAAGAGTCTTTTGAAAGCCACAATACTACCCGCAGAAACCACCTCTTGTGGTAGAGAGTTTCACAATCTTGTAGCCCTAACAGTAAAGAACCCCCCACGTTGTCTGAGGTTAAAACGCTTCTCCTCTAATCGCATTGTATGCCCTTGAGTCCTCATGCAATCCCTTCGAGTGAACAGCTTTTTTTCTAAGCTGAGATCCCCATTGAGATATTTTAAAAATTGCTATCATGTCCCCCCTCAGGCATCTGTGGACGGAGAAGGCGTCTGACAGGTGGCCGATGACTCTTACCTGTGCAGTTGGAGTGGAATATAGTGCTAGTATCATCTTAAGCAAGTTATCTCCAATTCCAAGAAATGTGAGTGTTGCACTCATATAGTCCCAGGCCACTCTGTCAAACACCTTTTCTGCATCTAGGGAAAGAAAAAATCCTTGTTGTTTAGTAGACGTGAGCCAAGAGTGAATATTGAGGGCTTTGACGGTATTAATCCTTGCTTCACATCAAGGGACAAATCCAACTTGGTCTGTGGACACCAATGATGGCACAAGAAGGAGTATGAGGTTTGCTATGATTTTTGCGAAAAGTTTGGTATCTACGTTGAGAAGAGAAATTGGGCGATAGTTAGAGATTTCAGAGTGGTCTTCTTTGGGTAGCACTGTGATGTGGGCTTCAAGGAGTCTATGTGTAGGGGGGGATGATGCGGTGAGTGAGTTGAAGGCGGCGAGAAAGGGAGTTGAAAGGATGGCTTCAAAGGATCTGTAGTATACAGCTGAATAGCCATCTGGTCCTGGGCTTTTCCCTGCCTTCAGCTGTTTAATAGTTTGGGATAGTTCCTCCCTGGTAATGAGACCCTCGAGATTGTTGCTCATCTCTAGTGACAGAGGTGTCATTGAATGATGGTTGCTTTAGAGGTAGACAGAGTTGGGTGATGGCTCAGGTTTGATAGGTTGTATAATTTGGTATAATATAGTTCAAAACATTTCACAATATCTGCATTGGACGTGGAGGTAGAATTGTCTGATCTCCGAATCAGTCTGACAGTAGTGGAAGCTCTCTTGGCGTGCAAGGTTCTCGCCAGCAGAGCTCCATTCTTGTTGGATTGTTCATAAAAGAGTTTCTGAGATAGTGCAAATTTACATTTAGTGATTAGATTGAGTTGATTTAATAAGAGTGATCTTACTTTGGTGAGCTCTTGTAAAATGTGGGTGGCTCTAGATTTTTTGTGGGGTTTTTCTAGGAGTTTAATCCGGTCAATCAGGGAGTTATTGTACGCTTGTTTCTGTTTTTTTCCGATTAACGGCAAGATGGATGAATTCTCCCCTAATGGTGCACTTGTGTGCCTCCCATTGGGTTAAAGGGTGCAAATCAGGAGTGTTATTTGTGGAAAATAAATATTCAAGGTGTGACTGGATGTGGTCAAGGTTCATTGTATCCATAAGCAGAGAAGCATCAAGACGCCATACTGATGTCCTCTCGACTATATCAGGGAAAGTGAGCAGAATAGAGACAGGGTGGTGATCTGACAAGAACATAGGTTCCGGTTGCTATACTTAGGGTGGCAGCCAGTTTTAAAATATATCTCCTGCAGGTAGATTATATCCACTTTATGACTTTTCATTAGAGCTAGGACCTGAGACCTTTTTTCTGGGATATTTAGTACCTTAGCGTTTAATGAGAGGATTTGTAAGGTAAGGGATTTAGAGGGTAAAGTCGCAGGCATTGTTGGATAGAAAGATTTTCTGGAGGAGGTGTTTGCAGGGGTTTAAAGGTTCGGACACTGGAAGGGGGTACTTTTTTTCAAACAGACTATATCAGGGAAAGTGAGCAGAATAGAGACAGGGTGGTGATCTGACAAGAACATAGGTTCAATGGTCGTATTGGATAATAGGGGGAGATCACGATGTGTAAGAAAAAAATAATCAATCCTAGAGTATCTCTGTAATGGGGGAGAAAAGAAGGTGTAGTCTTTTACGTTGGGGTGTTGCGTACGCCACGTATCGTGCAATAGAAGGTCATGTCGTTGAGAGAGAATTTGGCTTAAGGCCCTATACGTTAGAACAAAAGAGACAGTAGATAAATCAAGTATAAGATTGAGAGGAACATTGAAATCCCCTCCAAGAATAAATATCCCGACTGGAACGTGGAAAGTCGGGTGGCTATCTTCCGGAAGAAGGGGACCTGCTTCATATTTGGGGCATAAATATTGGCCAGCGTAGTCAGCCTCTTCGAAAGGCGACCGTTGAGAAATAGATATTGCCCTTCTGGATCTACTACTGAGTCTGTAATTTCCAACGGGCAATTTTTGGCAATTAAGATGGAGACACATTTGGATTTTGTTAGCGGGTTGATTGCGTACTAGGCGAGTGGGTAGTCCTGGTTGCTATACTTAGGGTGGCAGCCAGTTTTAAAATATATCTCCTGCAGGTAGATTATATCCACTTTATGACTTTTCATTAGAGCTAGGACCTGAGACCTTTTTTCTGGGATATTTAGTACCTTAGCGTTTAATGAGAGGATTTGTAAGGTAAGGGATTTAGAGGGTAAAGTCGCAGGCATTGTTGGATAGAAAGATTTTCTGGAGGAGGTGTTTGCAGGGGTTTACAGGTTCGGACACTGGAAGGGGGTACTTTTTTTCAAACAGTAAGCTATGGAGTAAGATAGTAGATGTGAGATGTAGAAGATAGAGTAAAGAGAAAAGGGGGAACGAAAGGGAGAAAGTAGAAGAGAGGGGTGGGATAGCTAACGTTTCAGTAGGGGGATTAGTGGGCTAATGTAGTAATAATAAGAGGAGCAGGGGGAGGTAAGCCGGGGGGCAAGGTCAGACCAGCTACCTTACCTGAAATGGTCGAGTTACCCCGGTGTGCGTCAGCGAAGATTCAAGGAATCCTCTGGGTGGGGAGGTAGTAGGTAAGGACGTGATGGAGAAACAGGTGTGTAGTGAAGGATCCAGACCCAGCAAGATAAGGCACAGGGGGAGACCAGGATATCGGATAGATGGAAAAACTATTGAAGAATTAAGAGGACTGAACATTAGAGATTAGAAATGCAAATAGAGATTGGAAATACAAATATGCCGGTATCACGAGCAGTAGTTATCATCCAAGCTACTGTATTTGGCTGGACTCAGCAGAGAAGCAGAGGTATTAAATATAAGACATACAACAACGAGTGTTCAACATAGCCAACAAGGATAAGCATTATATGAGCAATATGCTGTCACATTCGAGTTCTTGGACCTGTTTAGGGGATTCATGTTGTCGGAAATACCCAGTAAGCAAAGGATAGCATGTCAATGCCAGTGGTACTCTACCACACGGCTCTTTGGCCAGGGGATATAAATGGCCAGTGGAGCTTAATATGGTGTTAACAGGATGTTACTCAACCAGTACCCGTGTGTAGGGATATGATATCTGTGAGCAAGGGTCAGTAGTAATAATGATGGGGCGTCAACCAAAGCCAGCAGAGAGCTTTAGGCATGTTCTCTAGTATGAGAGTGCCGTTGAGGTGCAAAAATGTAGAGGTTTCTCACCTAAAGATTGTTTTGGTTGCCCTGAGGCTGTGCCTAAGAGGTGAAGATGGGGCTCAAAGAGGGTAGTAAGAATGTGATGAAGATGTGCTGATGGGGAAGTGGACATGACCCATGAGTATTCCTGGGAAGTAAGAAAAAGCTTTGAACCCAAATTCAGAGACCCATAGCAAGGATACGGATTTGAAGTGATTCTTAGCCTAACAAGAAAATATTGCAACAAGAGTGATTTCAGTAGCAAATAGTAAATAACTAGATGGACTGCAAAGGATATATGACCCAGCCAGAGGCCGTAACAATTGTAAATCAGAGGGTGTTAGAAAGTAGAACAAACAAATGGAGGCAGGAGGAGGAGAGAGATAAAAAAAGGGGGGGGGGGGTGGTGGATGGAGTGTTTTTTTTTAGGGTTGGTCCTTCGCACTCTGTCTATCACATATAGCATGAGCAATAAACCCTGGAGGATCCTTGAAAATATTAGCTTATGCTGTACCCACCTGTGAGGAAGGGAAAATTGCTAGCAAACAATATCAGGCAATTGCAAAATAGTACTGTAATGATGGTAGGAACAGCGAAATTAGTGGTACGTCAATGGGTTATACTGCATGGGGGGTGTAGATGAAGGTAAAAGAATGAAACAAGGGGGGTCGTGATGCGGGTTGATATCCAAGAGGGGGGACAGGGTTGGTATATTGATCAAAGTATCTGAGTCCTACAACAGATGTCACGGTTGCATATGTTAATGGAGAATAAGTCCAGTAGAAGTTTCATAATGGGGAATAACATCGGTTGTCACCCGTGGAAGGGGCTTAGGGAGTTATGGAGTGGCAGTATCATGTTCTAAATGGGTATTCATGTGGAGGAGATACGTCATGTCAGGTAGTGGGAGAACTCAAACACAGTTAGTCAAGCATAGTTGGCGAAACTGACTGGAAAAGAACTCACATATGTGAGTATCTATGAATACATGTCAGAGGTTCAGATATCTTGATGGGATCTTCTGTGAGCAGGTGAAGCCAGAGGGTTCCCGCCTGGGGCAGGTCTATGCGGTTGGCATGGAGGAGTCACAGGAGGAGAATGTTGTCGGCGGGTTCTTTGGGCATTCCATTCTATACAGTAGGGTCATCTCGAAGCCCAGCATTCCAGAGTGTACAGATCCTATGTTCGCTGTACCAATCTGGGAGTGCTGGGATAGGGATATCCATAGCCGCACAAAATTGTGGCAGGTCTTCTGGATCCCACAGCATGGCTCTGCATCCCATTGTCGATGCTGAAAGGCAGAAGGGGAATTTCCGCTTAAATGATATGTTACGTGCGCAAAGTAAGTCCAGTAAAGGCCTGATATTCCTTCTGTGTTGCCGGGTGATACGGGAAAGATCCTGAAACAATTTGAGCTCTGAGCCTTCGTTTAGAATTTGGCGCCTTTCCCTGGCACTTTTGAGGATGTCTTCCTTCAAAGGGAAGCTGACTAAACAGCAGATGATATCCCTAGTGGGGTCGGAGTACCTTCCCCTGGGACGAAGGGCCCTATGGATGCGCTCCATTTCAATTGGCGAGTCATGGGGTCTATCCAATAAGTTATTAAAAATGGCCTGAATGCACAGTTGAATGTTCCCCGCTTCGATCGATTCAGGCAGACCCCTCACTCTAATGTTATGCCTGCGGCCCCTGTTATCTAAGTCTTCCAGGTGTCTGCGCATTTCTCTGATCAGATAGGAGTGAAAGTCTGATACTTGCTGAATGTGTGAAACGGCGGCCCCCTGGCTGTTAGTAGTAGTTTCCACCATGTCAAGCCTTGTATTTACTGACTGTTACTATTACTGACCAGAAAATAGGGGGTATATTGTGGCTCAGCTGTGTGTCAGAACCCTGGGGTGATCGGGATCTGTTAGCTGATGAGCTCCTGTCTCCTTTACCCATCTTGCTGAGTCCAATGTCCGCTGATTGTCGGTAATGTTCTCTCTTGAGCGGGAGCTGAGGGTTCAGGCAGCCATTCACGTCTGTCGCCAAGCCACGCACCCGAGTTATAGTTATTTATTGTTATTTTTGAATTCACAACATTACACATCATGATACAATTTTTATGCACGCAGTTCTGTATTGAGCTAGATTTTTTTTTTGTTTGTTTATTTGTGTTTTTAGACAAATCTATATAAATATATATAAAGGTAAACATACCTAGTCGTAGTGCTGGTTCACACTAGGGCGACCTGTGAGGCGCCCTGGTCGCCTCACAGGTCGCCGCAGGTCGCCTCCCATAGGGAAGCTGCGGACCCGTTCTAATAGGAGCGACACAAGTCGCTCCGACCTAGAAAAAGGGTCCGGAGCTTCTTTGGGGCGACCAGGAGGCGACCGCCATAGACTTCAATGTTATGAAGTCCGTGGCGGCCCGCTCCGAGGTCGCGGTGCAAGTAGCGTCGCGGTAATGTGAACTGGCGCTTAATGTATGACCCAAAAGCACTGCCAAAAATGCAATAGACAGTATACAAAAAAGATTATAACCATAGCATACTACCGTATATAATAATTAATAACAGTTCTATTTATTGTAAAACTCCTTTCTCCATTAAATATGTTTTAGTGTTCAGTTCTGGTCTCCATAAGATAATGTAACATTTGGGAAGAAATATACAGCCTAAGACTCCAGCACTGGAGCTCAGTATGGCGAATATCTCCACAGCCACCATGTACTTCCCTCTGGTACTCAGATAGGCTGGGATCATGGCAATCCACACACTGCAGAACACCAGCATGCTGAAGGTGATGTACTTGGCCTCATTAAAACTGTCCGGTAATGTCCTCACCATGAAAGCCAGAACAAAACTCACAGCTGCCAGAAACCCCATGTAACCAAGAACAGAATAAAACCCAATAACTGACCCTTCGTTACACTGAATGATGATCTTGTCCTGATAAGAAGAGGTGTTTAGCTCCTGGAAGGGAGGAGAGATGGACAACCAGATGACACAAATTATAACTTGAATTGATGAGCATGAGATGACAATGACATTAGAAAGTTTGGTTCCTATCCAGTGTTGCCACAAACTGCCAGGTTTGGTGGCTTTAAATGCTGCACAAACCATGATGGTTTTTGCAAGAACACAAGAGATGGAAATGGTGAAGAGGATTCCAAATGAGGTTTGGCGTAACAAGCAGGATATATCATCAGGACATCCAAGGAAGAAGAACACAGAGGGGAAGCTCAGCATGATGGAGACCAGAAGGGTGAAGCTCAGGTTCCTGTTGTTGGCTTTTACAATGGCCGTGTCTTGATGTGAAATAAAGACCAGTAATATCAGTCCAGTCTTAGCACAAAGAACGGAGGAGGACAAAGCAAAGACCATTCCTATAAGATCGTTAGAGTAAGACAGGAAATCCAGTACTTTCAGGACACATCGATCCTTTTTCTCATTGGGCCATTCATCAAATCTGCATTGCTGGCAGTTTTCACTGTCTGGAAGATAGGAAGATAAAAAAAAGACACATAATTGATGTTCCATATCAATCAGCAATGTATAATTGATATTATTCATTTGACTAGAAGGTTGGTTTGTTTAAAAGGTAACTCCACTTTCCTGGGGGAAAAAATAGCAAATGAAGAAAAAACGATATAGCATATACAATTGCGACACAAATCATATTCCTTTTTTAATCTGCAGCTGTTGTATTTTTTGAAATTGCAATGCAATATGGCTACCTGGAGCTGTTCTGTACACAGAATGTGTACTGACCACACCCCCAGAAACATAATTTCCTGCTTCTGTGATTGGCTCACTCATTTTTCCAGAAGTCTGCCTAACATACAAGTCAGATTTCTGGCATCCCCTGCAATACAAATGTCATTTTTGGTGAGATACTCCTAATAGGAGCACATCTAAAGGACTGCAGGTCAAGCAGATTTCCTCATTAGAGCCTTGCAGCTGCCACAGCTGATAGATAATTATGAAACCACTCCCATTTGACCCACTCAGCACAGAGGCACAGAGAAACAAGCAATGACTTCTTCAGAATAACAAAAGGTAGGCATCTGCAACAAAGTTTGTTAAAATCCTTGTCAATGTACAGAAATCACCCAGAGGGGGGTGTTTTTTTCTCAACAAAGTGGAGTTACGCTTTTACAACTTTGTTTGAATTCACAATTTTATAAATAAAAAAATAAAAATCAATTGGCCTTCAGTCCAAACTTGTTCATGCATATTGATTGTTTGTAGGAACAAGTGTCTGGGGAAAAGTATCTGTCTTTTTGTAGGCTGTTCTCTAATTCTGCCATTGTCCTAACGTAAAGTATATGTACATCATTTAGGTTTACTTGACATTACAACATTTTACCTCGATGTAGCACCCTCCTACATAGGTGCTAAAAAAAGCATTTGTTTTGCTCCATTCTACTTATCAGGGGAGTCTGATCTGTTAGTAATGCCTGTTACATGTGTCCAAGTGTGAGTCACTTGGTCTGAGGGAGTGTCCCCACTGTATTCAATAGGGGAACCTGTTGGACAGTGGAGGAAACATAGCCAGTGACACACTGGGTTTTTTGGCAGTCCCAGTGGGAGAGCACCACCACAGTACATCCTGGAATTGACCATAAAAACTGAGGACACATGTGGCAGGGCATCTTTGGTGGGAAGCAGAGTCCCAGGAGGAGGGTGACGTCTGTCTCTCCTTCTGCAATCTGAGGAAAGTGGTCACAGGCAGTCAGCCTAGTGAGCCAGGTGTGTTACTGAGCCTTGAAGGTCCTGGAGAAGCTGACAGTGGTGCTGCAGACAGAGCTACCTGGGAAAAACAGTGTCCATGAGTACCAGAGGGCTTGTTAAGGGGTCTGCCCAGGAAAGGGCAGCACTCCAGTGAGGTCAGTGGACAGAAGGTCAGCTCACACATATGTTAGTAAAGGGGGTGCCAGGTAGAACTCTGAAGAGTGTAAAGGGGGTGTCAAGTAGAACGCTCAAGAGTAATCTACCAAGTAGTTCACTTGTTAAATACTTCACTTAAGTGGCAAGGTGAAGCAGCGGCCTTGCCACATTCAACATAGATGATAGTCCTCAAGATTGTGCATAGTTCGCTAAGTTGGAGTATCCCACTCATCCCTTCTCCCATCCCATCATAAAAATAAATACAACAAAAAAACAAATCCCCTGGACTGTTTACTGACTGAGCCAAAACCCTAAAATTTTAGGGATTCACAAGTTGTTGCTTTGAGTAACCCATTGGGACCCATTTTCAGCAGCTCCCAAGGGAGTAATGCTACATTATAAACTCCAAACTAACAGATGAGCAAATGATTTGTGTTAACTAAAAAAATAGCGATGAGAGGAATGTACTTCAGTTCAAGCAGTGTTCAATGACAATCACTAAAGTTTGGGTAATGAATTCAAGCCCAAATAAAGTCAACGGGAGCTAAAAGTAAAAAAAAAAACTCTGGCCATTTTCTGGTCTAATAGGCAAGCAGGGGCAGACTGGCAACTTTCAGCCCAGGGGGCAAGTACAAATTAAAGCCCATGGTGTAATGACTTGGCCCCGCTCCCACTCTCCCTCTTCCTGCCCTCCTCCTGACCCTCATTCCAAGCTGAAGCTCCGCTTTCGGTACTCTCTACTCACCGACTGAATCCCGCTTCCCAACCTGGCCAGTTGAGGGGGAGCTGGGACAGCTTGGTTGGGGCTGGCCAGGGGGAGAAAAGTCTCCAGTGGGGCATTAAACCGGCCTCTGCTCAGACACAGTTTACACCATCCATGCGGGGGGGGGGGGGGAGAGGCTTGCCCTCTGTCCTTGTCTTCAACCCGCACTCAGTAGGTTAGCGGCAGGGACTTTTTACTTCTCTTCACCAGGAATCCTTTGGGCATGTCTGTGGCAGAAGTGGTACAGCCTTTTTTATTTAATTTATGCAATTGCCCCCATGCCCCTTGGCCCAGTCCTCCCCTGTAGACAGGGGATTGGTAAATAAATGGCATGAGGGGCTGGACACTTTCCTGGGGGACATGTACCAATGCAAATATATATATTTTTTCATTCCGTTTGATGTGGAGCATCCGCTTTAGTAATTCCTAATGTGATTTATTATAAATGCAAAACTCCAAAAAAAATCTGCTTGGGGGGGGGGGTGCTTATTAAAAGGATTCCAGATTTTAATAAACTCTCTGCACAGAGACCCCCACAACTACCATGGCCAGGATTTTGGTGAAGAAGCTCTTTTCCTTCTCAACATGGGAAGCATAGCGCTTTGCCAGGAGGGTCGACCCCTGGCAAGGTACCCCCCTGGTATGCTTCAGGAGGGGTGGATAGTACATTCCCCCCCTTTCCTGGAGAGTCAGGCTGCATGCCCAGATAGAGCTTTGGTGTGGATTATTTGTGGGGACCTCATGCTTTTTTTTTTTTTTTTTGTGTGCAATAAGGGCCTGTTATGCATTGTGGTGGAACCCTCATACCCTTTTTAAACTATTCCCAGCTCCATTGTTTATATGGCCATGGTTTTTTTTTTTGTTATCTATACCAGACCCTTATTCTAGATAAGATACTCACACCAAAAAATCAGCATGGGGATTCCCCATAATTTATACAGGCCCTGCAGGTCTGGTATGATTTTTAAGGGAGACCCCATGAAAAAAAATCAAGAAAAGATAAAAGCACCAGGACCCCCAAAAATGTCATACTAGACATTTATTCAATCATGCAGTCTAGCAGACCAGGAAAGGGATGGCGAGCGTGCCCCATACCAAACACCATGCCCTTACCATTCAAGGGGGGATCTGGTCTGGTAATTTTGGTGGGTCAGCTAGCAGGTGGCTTTTTATAATGTGGAAGCCCCCTTTAATAATAAGAGGGCTCTCATATAATGACCCCCTCCACCACCCCAATGGGAATGAGTAAGAAAAAGAAAACGCAATACACAAAAAAGTGCAAAAGTTCCTCAGTAGGGGGTCTGAGGAAGTCGAGCGTCTGATTGACAGATGACGTAATGCGTATAGGGGGCAGAGTCTTCACCGGCAACCTGGAAGCTTACAGCTAGTTTGCTGCTCTATAATTTCGGTTTCCATGCACTATCAGTAGTGCCTGTACATGTGAGTTTTTTACCATTTTTTGTCCGGAATAAAAACCCCTGTTCATACTGAGAGCATTAGATCCTGTGCCTTTTATTTTTTATGTGATATCCATGATGAGATCCGTGTCCCCATGTTTGGCTATCTTCGGGCAGCAGTGCGTCTACTGAGAGGCGGTGAGAGAGCCGGCTAATCCCTGCTGGTGATTATTTGCTTATTTTGACCTTGTGGTGAAACACAGGTCAAAACTTCAGGTGAGAGGCCAATTATCTTAGGTGTTGGTGGTGGAAGACACACAGATTCACTTGTAAAACACTGGCTGGATTATCATCATCAAGCTAATTTTGCACCAATTCTAGCACAAGACCACTGGACTATTTGGATCTATCAATTATTTATATATTATATGAATTTGATTTTTACAAGCACTTTATTTCTATTATAGCACCTTAATAGTGCGCAGTTATTTGTACTATGGCACTTTAATACTGCACAGATTTATGTATTATAGCACCTTAATATTGCATAGATATATGTTCTTTTATTTTTATATATTATCACTGAATGCACCTTATTAGCGCTATACCGTTGTTTTGGAATACACAAAAAAAGCTTTTAACAAGCCCTTTATTAAAAGAAAAAAAGCCAGTGATATAGATCCACACCAGTCACAATGCCTGGTGACTTCAGAAAAAAAGACAACCATATTTCCATCCACAAGCTTTCAGCAGCAATCTAATTTTTTATTGCCTAAATATGGCTATTTGGCTCTATTTAGGCAATGATATTACTCCTTATCCCCAACCCATGGCTGGAGATTCACAGTCACATAAGTAAATAAGCCAGGTAACATGAGGGGTTAATAAGGATGTGGAAAGTGCAAGCATCCGCTGCTTCCTTAGCAACTGTTGACAGCAAGAAGTTGTCATGTTTGTCCACATTCCACATTTGATGTTTAGATGAATTTCTGAGCAGCAAGCATTTAGTTTGAACTTACATTTGGACCGATCATCCCTACTAACAAACGGTGCCTAAAAGCTCATGAACAAATGCATAGGGGTATTTAATTTGTGGAATTACCTCTGGGAGTGTGGCCTCTATCAACTTTCAAACTGAACTAATAAAAAATACTAATAATTCTATCAATCAAACTTAGAAAAAGCTTTATCATGCTGGAAGTCAAAGTGGTCTTCATTGTACAGCGCATCAAGAGCAGATGTAGAGACTAGTGATCGACCGATATAGTTTTTTTTACTGCCGATACCGATATTTTGGTCATTGGATATCGGTATCGGTTGATATTGGCACATTTCAAATTTTTTATTTTTTTTTATTTTTTATTTTTCACAGGTACAGTTGTGGAGGGATTTGGGGGTCTAAAAGAACCCAAACCCCTCCTCTGCACTTAAAAGCATTCAAAATGCCAAGTTTGGCTGTTTTGAATGCTCGCATTTTTTTTTTAATCTGGTGCCGAATACCCAGAAGTGATGTCATGACATCACTTCCCGGTTTTTACATGGAGACCCGATCAGAGCCAAATGCGGCTTTGATCGGGTCTTCGGCGACCGTGCAGGTAGGATGCCCGGGTCTCCCGGTGGGAGGAGCGGCTTCTCAGCCGCATCAGTTGTCATTACAAGACAGCCGACCGTCGGCTATGGACGCTGGTACTGGGGTGATGCCTCTAGCTGCAGGCATCACTCCAGTACACCACTTTCTTGGAATATTGGCAATATTGGTAACCTCAGGGGCCGATTCCAATATGTCAGGGAAAGTGAATATCGGCCCCCGATATATCGGCATTGCCGATAATCGGTCGATCCCTAGTAGAGACACAACCAATTGCATTCTGAAGGGTGTTTCCCATTAAATATCTATTTAATGATTGCTCATTATAGACGTATATGGAAGAAACAACATATGTAATAGTATAAATGTGCATATACCGCTGATATTGGATATCTCTCCCTCCGAGCATTGGACACAGTCATAGCAGCAGGAGTAGATTCCCGGCCTCGGAACTTTTCTGGTACCCGGCAAACAGTTTTCTGAACACTGAGACTTTGGAATCTGCAAATAAGGAAATAGGCTACAGAGATTTGCATGCTATGTTTACTTTTCTCTATGCTTTGAATCAAAGAATGTTGGGAATCAACAAAGAGTGGTGCAAGCACAAGCTTGCACCACTCTTCTAAACATAAACAATTGTGCAAATGATTCTCCTGATTACATTGTGTTCTGTTGTGCCTGTAACAGGTAGCACAGAGAACAGAGAGCTGGAGCTGCATGCCCCAATCTCTCTGCTGTCCCTGCCAAACTCTCCCTCAGCTTAGCGTGGGAGTGAGGAGAAAAGTTGTTAACCCTGCAGGCTTTGCTCATGTGGTCTAATCACTGCACAAGCAGAGATAAATATATAAGCTATCTGCTCTCTGTTCACATCACATATACCAGGTTGCACCTCCTGGGAATCTGTGGCAGTTTGCTATATGGAAAACTGCGTATTCCCTTTGCTAATAAGGTGCGGAGTCCCCATTAGTTTCTATTTTATTCTGAAATAGAAACTGGCATGGGGGGGGGGGCAAATATAGACCTACAACAGTTAAGTTAATGTGGAGCACTCCTCTCCAGACAGTTTACTGCATCATTACAATTTATTTCCCCAAAATGTTTACAGTTTGGCACCATAACATTTTATTTCTCTAGTCAAAAAGGAATTTTTAGTTTTGTTATTCAGTTGTTCTGTTAATTTCTTTCTATATGCTTTTTAGTTTGTTTTTACACATAAACTATATTACCAAAAGTATTGGGACACCTGCCTTTCCATGCACAGGAACTTTAATGGCATCCCAGTCTTAGTCCGTAGGGTTCAATATTGAGTTGGCCCACCCTTTGCAGCTATAACAGCTTCAACTCTTCTGGGAAGGCTGTCTACAAGGTTTAGGAGTGTCTATGGGAATGTTTGACCGTTCTTCCAGAAGTGCATTTGTGAGGTCAGGCACTAATGTTGAAGAGAAGGCCTGGCTCACAGTCTCTGCTCTAAGTCATCCCAAAGATGTTCTATCGGGTTGAGGTCAGAAATCTGTGCAGGCCGGTCAAGTTCCTCCACCCCAAACTCGCTCATCCATGTCTTTATGGACTTTGCTTTGTGTACTGGTCCAAATCATTTGGTAGAGGGGGGATTATGGTGTTGGATTTTTCAGGGGTTGGGCTTGATCCCTTAGTTCTAGTGAAGGGAACTCTTAAGGCATCAGCATACAAAGACATTTTGGACAATTCAATGCTCCCAGCTTTGTGGGAACGATTTGGGGAGGGCCCCTTCCTGTTCCAACATATCTGCACACCAATGCACAAAGCAAGGTAGGGATGAGCAGTGAAAGTGACCACTTAAATTGATTTTTTTTTCATTTAGAGGGTCTTTTTTAAGAAACAAATAATTTTTCTTCTTGTTTTACTCAAGGACAGGTCCAGGATAGTCATAAGGAGCTTCTGTATCACTCATGAGCCATTTAAAACCCTGTGTACCTTTGAATGCACCAAAAAAACACTTTAGATGTTCTTAGTAAGCTCCAATGTACTTGGTCAATTTTTCACCAACATTTTTGAGGAAACACTTAGTCCACTCTGATCCTCTTCTCATACCTTCTCATCCAAGATTTCTTACAGATCTAATAAATCATTAATCCTAGAAACATTTAACCATACCCTCAAAACCTACGTATCTCTTCAGACAGGTCTACAAGCAATAACTCATTCAGTCTCTAATCCTCCACTGCTTCCTCATCTGGCAAGGCACAGGGTGTCATGCCATTTACAAATACTCACCTCCCTTACCTCCCTATCTGTACTGCCTTATCCCTCTAGTTTTTATAGGCAGGGTCCACTCTTCCACTGTTGTATCACTACATTTTGTTAAACAACTGTATGTGTTTTCAAATACCTGACGTGGTTGCGGATACACGCACCCCTTTATCCCCTTTCATTGACTTATTCTCCATGTTCCAGGGCACCATTACATCTGCCAAGAAAAGTCTGCTTTACTTCTTCCAACTTGCTGCCAGAAATGTAATCCAGAGACACAGAAAATTTACTTTTTATCCTACAATTGCAGAGTAGAATATTGAGCTAATCTTTCTCTAGCACCTTGAAGGACTGATGGCCCGACACCATGACAGGTACATTATTTAACTGACCACGTGTACCACATGGATCATCTTCTCAGGTTCCCCATGATTCAAAGTCATTCCCCCATAAGTGTTTGAGGCACAAACGAATACCTAGGGATTTGCCCCCCACCTGGTCATCCAACACCCATCCTACCCAACCTGTTTTAATTTGTAACCTCGCTCCACTCTAACCTCTCTATTCCACTCTATTCTCAATTTCCCAATGTTAACCTGCTGCTGTTTCCCTTTTTTTTCTCTTTCTATTACCCTTTCCTTTTGGTTCTATAAGCCAGGATAGTGCACCCTAACATTCTTTTGCAATTGTAATATTGGACTAGAAACTCTCAACACTCCAAGTACCACCCCAGGTCCACTGCAATGAACCATCTGCTGCACCTTTTACAGTATCTCTAAAATTTTAGAGGGTATAACCCAACTTGATGTTTATGCTGAGGTTTGAACTTTGCATGTATTTATAGATGATGTCCATTTGCATCTAAGTGTTTTTTGTAAGTCTTTGTAAAATTAAAAAAAAATCTTTACTTTAAAAAAAAAAAAAAACTGCATGTACTAATTTTTTTATAGATCATGTTATTACTTTTTACTTTCCAGCTCCATGTGAAATGATGGCAATGTATAAACACAATAAAATAATAAAAATAAAAATAAATAAATACATCGTCACCAGAATGGGAGTATAGGGGACACGTGTTCTGTAATAAAGTGATTGTCCTCACATAGAGATGTATGCTTCCTCCCACTCACGTCTACAAGATGTAAAGGGAAATCTCCCACCATGGAAAAGTAAACAATTTATTATTTTAGATACATTTAATTTTTATGGAATTTAGAGAACATATCTAACCTTATTAATTCCAGTTTTCCATACAATGTTCTTTGCCCTGATGGAGAAATTCTGCTGGGATCCATTTGTTCTAAAGGTATTGCCAACTTGTCTAATAAGTAGAGAGCCGTTGATTAAAGACTTCCAATTCATAATATTCAAAGGCGTGACAAGTTCCCCATTTTCATCAAAAAGCAGGTCACCCTTCAAGCTTTTCAGATTTTTTACCCAATAATAAAGCTGGTAAATGAAAAAAAAAAAAAAAAGTATATATCTATATATATCTCTATCTATCTATCTATCTATCTATCTATCTATCTATCTATCTATCTATCTATCTATCTATCTATCTATCTATCTATCTATCTATCTATCTATCTATCTATCTATCTATCTATACTGTATATATATATATATATATATATATATATATATATATATACAGCATCTAGGCTTCCTCCACAGAAGGCTTTCTGTGACAAGCAATTGTGAAAAAACAAGAGATTACGGTGAAACACATCCATCATGGAAACCTATCTTATCTAATATCTTAATATAGATTTATTTCTATCCAATTTAGGAGATAAATACCCAATCACTAAGAAGCTTTAACTTGTTCATGTAATTAAAAAAATAATTTTCAATCAATTCAAATCTGTCAATTTCATTAAAACAATCCCTGGTGATCCTGACATAAAGGAACTTCCTCGTATGGGGCGAGAGCGATGTCCCAGTCTCCGAATCGTACTCCTGTGTTATCACCCTGTCACACATTCTCCCAAAGGAGACTACAAGGGGCCATTTCAACACACATTAGGCAGGTATGGGCCACTGTTGTCACCCCCCCCCCCCCCACGCCATGCAGCCATCGCTGAACTGAATATGTACAGGACAAAGAAGGAAAGAAAAAAGAAGAAAGGCGATAGCAAGAAAAATAACACATTGTTTTTGATACAAAAAAGATGTATCCAGTTAGGCTTTACATTAACATTATCAAAAAGAATAAGTAAGTTATTTGGACAAAACCAGATTACCAATTGCTCTGTACTGCAAACTTCTGGCGACTACAGTTTCTGCTACACCGGAATTGGTCCTGTTGTCTCTGATACCTGGCTTCGTCCGGTCAATCAAGAGGGATATTCTTTGGTTCTTCTTGGTGGCTGGCAGGATGGTGATCCCCAAACACTGGAAAACTGTACACGTACCCTCTAAACATGAATGGGCTCTAGAGCTGGATACAATTTAGGGACATGGAGAGTCTGTTGGCCCGGGGGGGGGGGGGGGCAGAGAGGAACAGTTCTCCATCACATGGTTGCCCTGGGACATGTTTAGATGTTCTGGTGGCTTCAAGTCCTGGATTGGAGCACCCGTGGTACCGGGTGCAAGCAGGCTGTAGTGGGGGGTGCGTATCCCCCCCCCCCATTCCTCCCTCCCTTCCTCCCTCCCTCCCTGTCTCTTCAGGTTCTTTCCCTACTTCTGTTTCTACTACACCTAGCTTTACCTTTTCCTCTATATTTCTGATTATATGTCTTTGGTTCCCTATGCAGTTATCCATATGCTTTAACCTGCTATTCTCCAGTATTTTACTATGGACTACCTTGATATTTGCTACCAACATCATCACTTGATTGCCTCCCTTGTGTCCTTGCCCGCTACGGCAGTAATTGTACCAATGTTGATATTCTTGCTGTCAAAGCTGTGACATGTAGCATTGAGGTACTGTTGGCTAACCTATATCTCAACTCTTCAGTCATATTCTAATGGACCTGATGATCTCCATACGCTGTATACAAATCCTGATGTGTGCCATGTTTGACTTTTCCATGTGTTTTTATATTGTTTCTGTTCTTTGCAATACTTTGTAAAATCTCTCTTTCTTTCAATAAAATAAGATGGAACTAAACCAGATTACCAGTGCTTGTAGCACCAACATACCATGGTATTAAGAGCTGAGGACAAAGATGGAGGACACAAGACTTTTCAGGTGCATAGACATAATATTACACAAAAAGTACTTAAAAATTTGCAAAATGTATTTAGTTACAAAAATGTGGTTAAAAAGATTTGTACAACCATGTTTTGTCATCCATCAAACATGGGAAACATATTCATTCATCACGCTAGTAATTCAACATGTTTCGCCATTCTGGCTTCTTCAGGAAAAAGCATTGTGAAAATACTGGTAAAACAAGCAAAAAACATAAATTAAAATATTGTCAAGCAATCAACATTGTATCCATGTTACCACATGGTTTATTAACATACAGGTAAAGGTAAGGTAGCACCCACCAAGCAAGTCATAGTTCCCAGCAAGAGTTCACTACCTCCAAAGTTGTAGAAAGGCAATGGAGCAAAAAATGGGTTCCAAATGACAGGAGCCTGTCCAGAATAGCCGCACATGCCTACCAACCGCGGTCACTAACCTACAGCCGGATCTCCTGCAGGGGAGGTAATGGGGCCACAGTAAATCTGGTACAAAGATAAATCAAAAATAATAATGAGTATGTCAAAAATATATAATTGTATTCCTAAATGGCAATTGGCATAATCTACTCGTTTCAAACATGGCAATCACTCACTTTTTTGGATTTTTTCTGAAACTACATGGAGCCTATATGCCCACCAGATGGCATCCTAGAGACTTATTAATTTATTCCCTAGCACTAAAACACCTTGAATTGTACATATGGGTAAGAACAAGCTTATAGCATAACTTAAACATAGATTTAGACTGGTATATAGCTTAGTTCAAGATTAAAAGTTATAGACACAAGTGGACAGAAAGCATCACCCCAAAGGGATAAATTATACCTGTTATGATCCATTTTACAAATATGCGGATCTGCAAACAGCTGATAATTCACTGATAATTCACTTAAATGATGATGTAGGACCAGCTTGAATCTGTAGAAAGGAAAAGCATGCCATCACCTAAACACCTTCAAAGGCATAGGGGAGCATGGGGACAACTGGGTAACAAATAATAGGAGAAGGAAATTCCTTCTAATAAGAAAAAAAATCTGCCCCACCGATGTGCAACGTCAAGGCGGGGTGTGGATGCAAAATAGAGGGCTGCACATGCGCATAGCGGACTGCGTTCACCCCTCTGATGGTGTCATGACCTCATCCAACCCCCCGCAGGTGTGGCCAGAACTAGGGATCGACCGATTATCGGCAATGCCAATATATCGGGGGGCCGATATGCACTTTCCCCGATATATCAGAATCAGCCCCTGAGGTTACCGATATTGACGATATTTAGGGAAAGTGCTTGTACCGGAGTGAATCTTGCAGCTGGAGGCATCACCCCGGTATCGGCGTCCATAGCCGACGGTCGGCTGTCTTGTAATGACAACTGATGCGGCTGAGAAGCCGCTTGGCTGTCATTACAAGGAGTGGGAGGGTACGTCTCCCCCCTCCCACCGCCTTCCGCAGCTCACCTGGGTCTCCCGTCCCACCGGGAGACCCGGGCATCCTACCTGCACAGCCACCGAATACCCAATCAAAGCCGCATTTGGCTCTGATCGGGTCTCCATAAAAAAAACCTGGGAAGTGATGTCATGACATCACGTCCGGGTACTCGGCGGCAAATTGAAAAAAAATGTGAGCATTCAAAACAGCCAAACTTGGCGTTTTGAATGCTTTTAAGTGCAGAGGAGGGGTTTGGGGTCTTTTAGACCCCCAGATCCCTCCACCACAGTACCTTTCAATAAAAAAAAAAAAAAAATGTTAAATGTCCAAAAATATCGGCCGATACCAATATCCGATGACCAAAATATCGGTATCGGTATCGACAATAAAAAAATTATATCAGTCGATCACCAGCCAGAACAATGTTGTACAACCATCAGCAGATTCAAATTTTGAAGTTCATCCGCGGCCGCAATACCTTTATTTTCAAACACTCCTACTGCCTCCAGGTGCATGGAGTTGCTATGGGAGCATAGTTCGCTCCCTCATATGCAAACCCATACCCGGGGGGGGGGAGGGGGTGACGGATTGTAAACTTCTCTTAGATGAGAATCAGATGGAAGAATTGAACAACATACTGTAATATTGTGGTATCGCTATATAGACAATATCTTTATGATTTGAGCAGGATCAAAGGAAGAACTAGTATCATTCTTGGACAACTTGAAACACAACACTTGCAACTTGAAATTTACATTAAACTATCATCTGGAAAGAATAACTTTACTAGATGTAGGGAACTCTTGATGGGAACTATGACTTGCTTAGTGGGTGCTACCTTACATTTACCTATATGTTAATAAATTATGTGTTAACATGGATAAAATGTTGATTGCTTGACAATATTTTAAATTTATGTTTTTCGCTTGCTTTACAAGTATTTTCAACACACATTTTTCCAAAATGGCGAAGCATGTTAAATTACAAGCGTGATGAATGAATATGATTCCCATGTTTGATGGATGACAACACATGGTTGTACAATTGTTTTTTTTTACCAATTTTTGTAACTAAACACATTTTGCAATTTTTTTAGTACTTTTGGTGTAATTAACTAAAAGAAAGAAACAGAACAAATGTAATTATGCTATATATCTGAAATGTCTAAAATTAGACTGGGTTCATGATTTTGTAAGTGAAATAGAAAACTCAAATTTACATAAAAGTTAAATATTGTTCACAATTAATAGTAATAACTATGGCACAATTTTAAATCAGTTGCTTTAGGATATGTAAATCTTTCTGGGTTCAGCTGGTGAATGGTGTTACGAATCTTGCCCATTAACCACTTTAGGACCGGAGGATTTTCCTGCTTTACGTCCAGGCCACTTTTTGTGATTCGGCACTGTGCAAATTTAACTGACAATTGCGTGGTCATGCAACGCCGTACCCAAACGAAATCAACGTCCTTTTTTTCCCCACAAACAGAGCTTTCTTTTGGTGGTATTTGATCACCTCTGCGCTTTTCATTTTTTGCGATATTAATAAAAAAAAGCGACAATTTTGAAAAAAATAACAATATTTTTCTACTTTGACAGTTAAAAAATATCCAATGTATTCAATTTATGTCATATATTTAGGCCAAAATGTATTTAGCTACATGCCTTTGACAAAAAAATTCTCAATGAGCGTATTTTTAACCGCTTTAAGACCGGAAGATTTTACCCCATTCCTGACCAGGCCATATTTTGCAATTCGGCACTGCATTACTTTAACGGACAATTGCGCAGTTGTGTGATGCTGTACCCAAATTAAATTTATGTCCTTTTTTTCCCCATAAATAGAGCTTTCTTTTGGTGGTATTTGATCACCTGTGCAATTTTTAATTTTTGTGCTATAAACAAAAAAAGAGCGACAATTTTGAAAAAATAACAATATTTTTCACATTTTTTATATGAAATCCCCCCCCCAAAAAAAAAAAATGTAAAAATCAAAATTTTTTAACATTTTAGGCCAATTTGTTACATATTTTTGGACAGAAAAATTGCAATAAGCGTATTTTGATTGGTTTGCGCAAAAGTTATCACAGCTACTAACTACGGGAAATTTATGTCATTTTTATTTTTTTTTTTTAACTAGTAATGGCGGCGATCTGGCGGCGATCTGCAATTTTTTTTGTGGGACTGCGACATTGCGGCAGACAGATCGGACCCCCGACTGACATTTTTGACACTTTTGGGGGTACCAGTGACATTACTACAGTAATCAGTTCTATAAATATACACTGTTACTGTAAAAATGACACTGGCAGGGAAGGGGTTAACTTTTATTGGTGATCAATGGGTTAATGTATGCCTGGTGCTTACTGACGTGTGTGGGGGGAGGGGACTGGGTGACACAGGCACAGATCGCAGGTTCAGCTATGCTGAATCCTGCAATCTGTCCCTGCCTGTCATTTAGGAGATCCGCCCGCTTTGTTTACACAAGCGGACGGATCTCTACACTCGATCCCCGACGATCGGGGAAGAGCGGCGGTGATCACCACCTCTCCTCCCCTGGCCCGACTCCCGCTGTGACTGAATACAGCGGGAGTGAGCCTCCGGCGGCGCGCGCGCGCCGCCCACAAGGTTAGGAGTCCAGCTACATAGACCTATGTCGCTGGATGATAACAAACCACTTTGCCGCAGTACGCTCATCCGGCAATCGCACAGTCGGCAAGTGGTTAAAGTTTAGGGGGCTGACTTTTGTTATCCAGTTTTGGCCATTTGTAGGGCTAATAAGCAAGCTTTTTTTAACCACTTGCTGATCGGCCGCAGTACATGCAGTATCTCACAAAAGTGAGTACACCTCTCATATTTTTGTAAATATTTTATTATATATTGTCATGTGACAACACTGAAGAAATGACACTTTGCTACAATGTAAAGTAGTGAGTGTACAGCTTGTATAACAGTGTAAATTTGCTGTCCCCTCAAAATAACTCAACACACAGCCATTAATGTCTAAACCGCTGGCAACAAAAGTGAGTACACTCCTAAGTGAAAATGTCCAATTTTGTTGCCCAATTAGCCATTTTCCCTCCCCGGTGTCATGTGACTCATTAGTGTTACAAGGTCTCAGGTGTGATTCGGGAGCAGTGTGTTAAATTTGGTGTTATCGCTCTCACTCTCTCATACTGGTCACTGGAAGTTAAACATGGCACCTCATGGCAAAGAACTCTCTGAGGATCTGAAAAAAAGAATCGTTGATAAAGTTGGCCTATGCTATAAGAAGATTGCCAAGACCCTGAAACTGAGCAGCAGCACGGTGGCCAAGACCATACAGTGGTTTAACAGGACAGGTTCCACTCAGAACAGGCCTCACCATGGTCGACCAAAGAAATTGAGTGCACATGCTCAGCATGATATCCAGAGGTTGTCTTTGGGAAATGTGACGTATGAGTGCTGTCGGCATTGCTGCAGAGGTTGAAGGGGTCAGCCTGTCAGTGCTCAGACCATACGCCACACACTGCATCAAATTGGTCTGCATGGCTGTCGTTCCAGAAGGAAGCCTCTTCTAAAGATGATGCACAAGAAAGCCTGCAAACAGTTTCCGTAAGACAAGCAGACTAAGGACAGGGAATACTGGATCCATTTCTTTTGGTCTGATGAAACTAAGATAAACTTATTTGGTGCAGATGGTGTCAAGCGTATGTGGCGGCAACCAGATGAGGAGTACAAAGATACCAAGTGTGTGCTGCCTACAGTCAGCATGGTGGTGGGAGTGTCATGGTCTGGGACTGCATGAGTGCTGCTGGCACTGGGGAGCTACAGTTCATTGAGGGAACCATGAATGCCAACATGTACTGTGACATACTGAAGCAGAGCATGATCGCCTCCCTTTGGAGACTGGGCCGCAGGGCAGTATTCCAACAAGACAATGACCCCAAACGCACCTCCAAGACGACCACTGCCTTGCTAAAGAAGCTGAGAGTAAAGGTGATGGACTGGCCAAGAATGTCTCCAAGCCTAAACCCTATTGAGCATTTGTGAGACATCCTCAAATAGAAGATGGAGAAGCGCAAAGTCTTTAACATCCACCAGCTCCGTGATGTCATCATGGAGGAGAGGAAGAGGACTCCAGTGGGGACCTGTGAAGCTCTGATGAACTCCGTTTCCAAGAGGCTTAAGGCAGTGCTTGAAAATAATGGTGGCCACACAAAATATTGACAATTTTGGCCCAATTTGAACATTTTTCACTTAGGGGGTGCACTCACTTTTGTTGCCAGCGGTTTAGACATTAATGGCTGTGTGTTGAGTTATTTTGAGAGGACAGCAAAGTTACACTGTTATACAAGCTGTATACTGACTACTTTACATTGTAGCAAAGAGCCATTTCTTAAGAGTCGGTTCACACTAGCGCGACTTGTCAGGCGACTTGTCAGCCTGATAAATCGCGCTCCCTCGCGGTCCATTGACCGCTACAGGACCCGTTCTAATAGGAGCGACACAAGTCGCTCCGACTTAGAAAAAGGGTCCTGTACTACTTCGGGGCGACCTCGGAGCGACTTGCATAGACTTCCATTATGTGAAGTCCCTGCAAGTCGCTCCGAAGTCGTGGTGCATGGTAATGCACAAGTCGCCCCCGAAGTAGTACAGAGTCGTAGGACAACAGACAGTATGGATGGAAGGGGGGATTGGGGTCTTTTTAATCAGAGATTATAATGGCACCTGCCCCCATATGCAAACAATGGAAGGAATTCCAGCAAGGGCATAGGCCTGTCCCTATGGAAAGGGTCAAGACTATGTCCCTACAAGAAGAAAAGGGGGTTTAAATGTGCCTCTACGAACAGTCAAAGTATGCACATGTTCTTGTAACATAGCAACAGTACACAAATGTTATTTTTTTTAAAAAATTCATAAATCTTTATTAATACATAGTAAAAACAAAAAGTATATCACTCTAATAGATAAAGCAGTCAATACATAGTGACAGGATTAGTACAAATACGGATAGAAAATGCTGGAGCTACGCGTTTCGCATTATGCGCTTCCTCAGGGTCCAGCAAAGGAGAGTATGTAAACAGAGATTCAGTCTTTAATAATCTAAAGGTACATAAAACAGTTATTAGATTTGTGAATATACATATATGTCTTATAACATTTTTGTTATTCTCAGTTTGTTATTTGCAGCTATCAATTGTATGTTACTTACACTATTATCTTAACCTTGAACACTTCAGTTTTACTCTAATTATTTAACAATTATATAAATAGATCAAAAGATAGATTTTCCATAAATATAGCTGGTTAGTATATTGGTTCCTTGATTTTAGGGGCTCTGGCTCCCCCTTTCATACAACATGATTTTAAATTAAACAAGTATATTCAACTCTATTCACTGTGACGTCTAAATTGGGGTAAGATAATTTAATACCTTAGTATGTCATTTCTTTAGTTTATAATAAAGTGAATATACCTCTTTATATATACCATTTATCTTTTTTGGTCTCCTCTATGCCTCCTCTATGGATGGACTGTCCCCTGAGCCATTATACTCGGGTGAACTAGCCTATCCTTATCACTGCCCCCCCTGTGGGCTACGTGGTAATTCACACTCTACAGTTTTTCCCCCCCCCCTCCCCTTTTTGATCACTGTTCTCTCATATTCATCCCTCTTCTCTTTCTCCTCTTCCCCACCCCTTTCTACTCTTTCTGTTCAGTGTGTGGGATTTAGTTTCTTGTCCTTCTGACAAGCAAAGCATAAAAGAGTTTGTCAAACAGAAATGGCTTTTCTCTCCCTCCCTTTTATCTAAAGGAATCTATAAACATAGGAACCAATATACTAACCAGCTATATTTATGGAAAATCTATCTTTTGATCTATTTATATAATTGTTAAATAATTAGAGTAAAACTGAAGTGTTCAAGGTTAAGATAATAGTGTAAGTAACATACAATTGATAGCTGCAAATAACAAACTGAGAATAACAAAAATGTTATAAGACATATATGTATATTCACAAATCTAATAACTGTTTTATGTACCTTTAGATTATTAAAGACTGAATCTCTGTTTACATACTCTCCTTTGCTGGACCCTGAGGAAGCGCATAATGCGAAACGCGTAGCTCCAGCATTTTCTATCCGTATTTGTACTAATCCTGTCACTATGTATTGACTGCTTTATCTATTAGAGTGATATACTTTTTGTTTTTACTATGTATTAATAAAGATTTATGAATTTTTTAAAAAAAATAACATTTGTGTACTGTTGCTATGTTACAAGAACATGTGCATACTTTGACTGTTCGTAGAGGCACATTTAAACCCCCTTTTCTTCTTGTAGGGACATAGTCTTGACCCTTTCCATAGGGACAGGCCTATGCCCTTGCTGGAATTCCTTCCA
This sequence comes from Pelophylax lessonae, assembly GCF_965119305.1. Classification (NCBI taxonomy): domain Eukaryota; kingdom Metazoa; phylum Chordata; class Amphibia; order Anura; family Ranidae; genus Pelophylax; species Pelophylax lessonae. The sequence continues at coordinate 47,275,387 of NC_138770.1, forward strand.
TAGTACAGAGTCGTGTCGCCCCAGTGTGAACCGACTCTAAGTGTTCTCACATGAAATGGTATAATAAAATATTTACAAAAATGTGAGGGGTGTACTCACTTTTGTGAGATACTGTATATTATAGTATTTATTATTATACAGGATAAAACTACTTCATATATCCAACAAATCATCCTTATAACAAAGTCATTGCTTACCTGGTGTGGATAGTTATGTGTCTGGGTTATCTTACGTTGGGCCTTTTTGCCTAGAGACAGATACATGTTGTGTAGAGCATGAGCCAATGAATAAACTGCTTCATATACTCGATCAGTTAAACCCGAGCTTTGGAAACTAGTGAAATCACTGATACATTCAGTCCCAGAGCAGTTGTGAAGTAAAGGTATTTTATATACACCTATATAGATTCTACTACGGAGGTCATTATTTGAACAGTGTAGATTTACCAGACATATGTGTCCCAGTAACCTGTCCTCAGGATGCTTTACAAGTTGAAAACTATCATAGAAATGTTTCGTATCAGGAACAGGAAGAACAAACATGTCTATAGCCAGACTACCTTCAAAAGCTTTTCTGTAATGCTCCACAAGAAACGTTTTTGAAGCAAATGTTGGTCCAAAAATTAAAGTCTTATCATGGAGCACATAGCTTACTTCTCTTAAAAGATCAGCCATGAATGAAGAAAAGGTCCCACAAAGAATTACAACCTGAGCCGATGACCTTCTAATAATCTCAATGTTTTTTCTCAAAATTTCATTTACAGCACTTAGTGCAACAAACTTTATCTTTATCGTGTAGGCAATACAAATGCCCTTTATATCCAGATATTGGGTCAGAAGTTGGGTTTCTTCATTACCACTGTCATCATCAGAAGATATAAGTCCAACCCATGTCCAACCAAAGAATTTCAGAAGACCAGATAATATGAAATAAATGGCCTGGTTACTCTGAACGGTCCGGAAAAATGATGGGTAGTCATGCCTGTTGCTTAGTACATAGCTGGTTGCACCATAGCTGATCTACAAAAGAGTTACTGGATTTCTTAATAAAATTGTACCCATATGAAAAAAGAAAGCTTTAGAAACAGAGAAATGTGACTTGTTTTGACATTGTGTTTAATTTTGATTTTAGTATTTTTTTATCGCCTGATTTTTGTTTTATGATTCCAGTTTCTTTTTCTCAAATTTTAACCACTTTACGTCTGCTCACAGTAATATTACTGCGGCAGAGTGGCTCGTTATCGTCTGACGACGAAGTTTTAACGTCGTCAGACACTCCCCCTTCTTGCGCGCCGCCGGAGGCTCGCTCCCGCTGTTTTCATTCACAGCGGGAGTCGGGCCAGGGGAGGAGCAGCGGCGATCGCCGCTGCTCTTACCCGATCGTCGGGGATCGAGTCTGGAGATCCGCCCGCTGTGTGTAAACACAGCGGGCGGATCTCCATAGTGACAGGGAGTGACAGATCGGACTGTTCAGCATAGCTGGACATCCGATTTGTCCATGACTCACACAGTCACCTCCCCTCCTACACGTCAGTAAGCACCAGGCATACATTAACCCCTCCCTCTCCAATAAAATTAACCCCTTCTCTGCCAGTGTCATTTTTTACAGTAACAGTGCATATATATAGCACTGATTACTGCAGTAATGTCACTGGTACCCCCAAAAGTGTCAAAAATGTCAGTCAAGGGTCCGATCTGCCTGCCGCAATGTCGCAGTCCCGCAAAAGAAATCGCAGATGGCCGCCATTACGCGTTAAAATAAAAAACACCAAAAATGACAGAAATCTTTCCCTTTGTTAGTAAACGCAATAACTTTTCAAACCAATCAAAATACGCTTATTGCGATTTTTTTTACCAAACATAGGTAGCAGAAAACAAATTGGCCAAAATTTTTTTAAAAAATTGGTTTTTACATCTTTTTTGGGGGGAATTTCATATAAAAAAAATGTTAAAAATATTGTTATTTTTTCAAAATAAACGCTCTTTTTTTGTTTATAGCGTAAAAAGTAAAAATCGCACAGGTGATCAAATACCACCAAAAGAAAGCTCTGTTTGTGGGAAAAAAAGGACGTAAATTTCGTTTGGGTACGGCGTCGCACGACCGCGCAATTGTCAGTTGAAGTCGCACAGCGCCGAATCGCAAGAAGTGGCCTGGACGTAAGACAGCAAAATCCTCCGGTGGTAAAGTGGTTAAAGTGAAGAAATAATTGAGTTGTAGATTTTGTTTTGTCTCAGACAGTTTTTATTTCCACATAACTATAAAATGTAATATAAAAGGATCTTCAAGGGGGTGAGTTAATACATCTTATTTTATATTTACATTTGCGCTCAAACATTTACATCCGTCTAGCAAAATTTGTGACAGTTAGCCATTTTTGCTGCCAACACCACAAAGCAAGTTTACTAAGTGAGACCACAGCCAAATTCTGATGTTTGAAAAGAAGTCAACAAAGGCCTATGAAAATTAACCACTTTACCATCGGAGGATTTTCCTGTCCAGGCCACTTTTTGCGATTCGGCACTGAGCGACTTTAACTGACAATTGCGCGGTCATGAAACGCCGTACCCAAACGAAATTTACGTCCTTTTTTTCCCACAAACAGAGCTTTCTTTTGGTGGTATTTTACCACCTCTGCGCTTTTCATTTTTTGCGATATTAATAAAAAAATGCGACAATTTTGAAAAAATAACAATATTTTTCTACTTTGACAGTTAAAAAATATCCAATATATTCAATTTTTGTCATATATTTAGGCCAAAATGTATTTAGCTACATGTCTTTGACAAAAAAAATTCTCAATGAGCGTATTTTTAACCGCTTTAAGACCGGAAGATTTTACCCCATTCCTGACCAGGCCATATTTTGCGATTCGGCACTACATTACTTTAACAAACGATTGCGTTTTTCCCCACAAATAGAGCTTTCTTTTGGTGGTATTTGATCACCTGTGCGATCTTTACTTTTTGCGCTATATACAAAAAAAGAGCGACAATTTTGAAAAAAAAAATAACAATATTTTTCAAATTTTTTTTATATGAAATTCCCCCCCCCCCCCAAAAAAAAAATGTAAAAATCTAAATTTTTTAACATTTTAGGCCAATTTGTTTTCTGCTACATATTTTTGTTAAAAAAAAACGCAATAAGCGTATTTTGATTGGTTTGCGCAAAAGTTATTGCAGCTACTAACTACGGGAAAGATTTATGTCATTTTTATTGTTTTTTTTTAACTAGTAATGGCGGCAATCTAGCGGCGATCTGCGACTTTTTAGCGGGACTGCGACATTGCGGCGGACAGATCGGACCCTTGACTGACATTTTTTACACTTTTGGGGGTACCAGTGACATTACTACAGTAATCAGTGCTATAAATATGCACTGTTACTGTAAAAATGACACTGGCAGGGAAGGGGTTAACTTTTATTGGTGATCAAGGGGTTAATGTATGCCTGGTGCTTACTAACGTGTGTGGGGGGAGGGGACTGTGTGACACAGGCACAGATCAAAGGGTCAGCTATGCTGAATCCTGCAATCTGTCCCTGCCTGTCACTTAGTAGATCCGCCCGCTTTGTTTACACAAGTGGGCAGATCTCCACACTCGATCCCCGATGATCGGGGAAGAGCGGCGGTGATCACCCCGGCCCGACTCCCGCTGTGACTGAATACAGCAGGAGCGAGCCTCCAGCGGCACGTGCGCGCCGCCCACAAGGGGAGGAGTCCAGCGACGTAGGTCTACGTCGCTGGACGATATCGAGCCACTTTTGCCGCAGTACCAGCTCAGTGAGTGGTTGGCAAGTGGTTATAAAAAACATTGCTACCATGAGGTGTGACAAAATTGTTGGCAAAATTAATTCAGCATGTTATCAGAAATTATTGGAGGAACATATGCATTCATCAGCCCAGAAGCTGTGCATGGGGTGCACTTGGACTTATCAACATGCCAATAAACTAAAACACAAGGCTAAGCCAACCCTTCAGTGTCTACAGCAGAAAACAGTGAATGTTCTAGAGTGGCCATCAAAATCTCCTAACCTCAAAATCATTAGACTACTTTGTGGAGATCTCAGACATTCCGCTCATGCTGAACAACCTTACATAGTTACATAGTTACATAGTAGGTGAGGTTGAATAAAGACAATAGTCCATCCAGTTCAACCTGTGTAGGTGTGTGTGGCTGTAATCATCTCACATACCCCTGAATGTTCTGATACTTGAGATGTACGTCTAAGAGTCTTTTGAAAGCCACCATACTTACCGCAGAAACCACCTCTTGTGGTAGAGAATTCCACAATCTTGTAGCCCTAACAGTAAAGAACCCCCCTCGTTGCCTGAGGTTAAAACGCTTCTCCTCTAATCGCATTGTATGTCCTCGAGTCCTCATGCAATCCCTTCGAATGAACAGCTTTTTTTCTAAGCTGAGATCCCCGTTAAGATATTTATAAATTGCTATCATGTCCCCCCTCAGACGTCTCTTCTCCAGGGAGAATAAATGAAGCAATTGCAGACGCTCTTCATAATCAAGGTCCTCCAATCCCCTAATTAGTTTAGTTGCCCTTCTCTGGACTCTCTCCAGCTCCAACACATCCCTCCTGAGGACTGGCGACCAGAACTGGACAGAATACTCCAGATGCGGTCGGACCAGAGTTTTATAAAGTGGAAGGATTATAGTCTTATCTCTGGAATACATCCCTTTTTTTATGCATGCTAATAATCTGCTGGCTTTGGCAGCTGCCGCTTGACATTGCATGCTGTTGCCTAATCTATCATCAACCAAGACTCCCAGATCTTTCTCTATTTTTGATTCCCCCAAGGGTTCCCCTCCTAACGTGTATTGTGTTTTTATGTTTTTAGTCCCCAAGTGCAAAACCTTACACTTCTCCACGTTAAACCTCATTTGCCATGTCGTTGCCCACTCCGTTATTTTGTCCAGGTCATTCTGTAGGATATTTGCTTCATGCTGTGCAGTTATTGCCCTGGCCAATTTTGTGTCATCTGCAAAAACTGCTATTGAACTACTGATCCCGTCCTCAATGCTGTTTATGAATAAATTGAACAAGGTTGGTCCCAGGACTGAGCCCTGGGGCACCCCGCTTACCACCTCAGACCAGTCTGAGTATGCGCTGTTTATTACCACCCTTTGGACACGGCCTTTTAGCCAGTTTCGTATCCAAAAGCAAACCCTGCTGTCGATACCTGCAGACCTTATTTTATAAATTAAGCGCTTGTGGGGAACTGTATCAATGTAACGCTCCTGCGTTTTATGTATGATGTGGATTTACAGCTGCAGAAATATTCCACTTCAGTAGTCATGTAGAGAAACGCTGAGACACCAATCCCAACTCCCAAAGACTCATCATGTGTGGATGATCTCAATTCAGCAAGTAAATACACACACTCAATAAGAAGTTCCTGGAGTGATCTATGTATATAGTAGTATAGAGGTGATAGGCTGAAGAGACAGGTTGAGTAGAGACGATAGGTGACAGACACTTGAGAGGAATGTTCTTGAGAATGAGATAGTAACAGGTGGGATGCAGATAGGTTAGCAATTATGTATGGTAGTAGATGATAGGATAGCAGATGACATACAGGAGAGACTAACCCAGTGCAAGAGCAGATGATAGTAGGCTCAAGAGCTAGCAATCTAGATAGTGCAGATGTAGTAACAGTCCTTAGTATGCAGAGCTAGACAGTGTAAGCTTTAGTATGAAGGTTATTGAGGTTTCCCCTGTGGGGTACTTATCACTAGTAGCAATGTAGCAGAGGAGAGGTTCGACAAGAGCGGATGATCCGGTAGCGGGATACAGGGATCAGCGCAGCGTGGTTCCGACAGCGAGGTATGCTTGCAAGCATGAGAGCTTCAAGACAGGTTAGCATCAAGGCACGTCTAGGCACACAGCAGGTTGAACGAACACATGTGAGTGAGAGCTAGTGATTTAAATAGCTGTTCAGTCCGGCGCTCAGTGATGATGTCAGCACTCTTAAAGGGAAACACACCTATATGGGCTTCATCTATCTAGGTAGATGGAAAGCACCCGGAAATGATGTAATAGGAGGCACTGAGAGTGCCAGAACCTTACAGTACCCCCCCCCCCCCGTAAGGCCGGCTCCGGAAGGCCTCTAAGGCTGGTTGTTGATATAAGAATCGGAAAATACTGGTTGCCGATATGAGAATCTGATAAGACTGGTTGCCGATACGAGAATCGGATAAGACTGGTTGCCGATACGAGAATCGGATAAGACTGGTTGCCGATACGAGAATCGGATAAGGCTGGTTGCCGATACGAGAATCGGATAAGACTGGTTGCCGATACGAGAATCGGATAAGACTGGTTGCCGATACGAGAATCGGATAAGACTGGTTGCCGATGTGAAAATCGGAAAAAAACTGGTTGCCGATGCGAGAATAGGATAAAATTGGTTGCCGATACGAGAATTGGATCAGGTTGATAACCGATCTGAGAATCGGATCACTTGTTGCTGATATGAAAATCGGATCACTAGTTGCCGATATGAGAATCGGATCAGGTTGGTAACTGATGTGAGAATCGGATCACTTGTTGCCGATATGAAAATCGGATCAGGTTGGTAACCGATGTGAGAATCGGATCACTTGTTGCCGATATGAGAATCGGATCACTTGTTGCCGATATGAAAATCGGATCAGGTTGGTAACCGATGCGAGAATCGGATCACTTGTTGCCGATACGAGAATCGAATCAGGTTGGTAACCGATGTGAGAATCGGATCACTTGTTGCCGATATGAGAATCGGATCAGGTTGGTAACCGATGTGAGAATCGGATCACTTGTTGCCGATATGAGAATCGGATCAGGTTGGTAACCGATGTGAGAATCGGATAGGACTTGTTGTTAGGGTGTCTGCTACATGAACCCCTCACTAAAATCGAACGCATAAACATCCGAAGTAGTCCTAGCAACCAATGCTTCTTCAAACATCCTCAGATCCTTCCTACATACCACCGTGCCATTAGAAGCGCGTACGCAGTCAGGTGCAAGAATCTCAATGTTTTCATTGGAAGCTAAAAATGTGCTTGCAAAAATAAGAGTATCCTCAGGAGGTGGTACAGGAGGTTTTTTAGAACGTGGTATCGAGTTCACTGGAGTTGAAGGAATATCTATTCCAATATTTGTCAAAGTCTGGGTGTCCTTTTCTGATATAGGACGGGGACAGGGCTGACAACAGCCTTGGTAATCTCCAGGCTGTTTTTCAGGGAAAACAGTCTGGATTCGCCTGGCCTCCATTGGGAGAGCCTTAGGCCTGGGGGGTCGGGTTGGGCAAGATGTAATGAAATGTCCCCTTTCTCCACAATAAAAACAAAGGCCACAGATTCTCCTGTGATCTTTTTTTTTTTTGTAAGGACAACTTAGTATGTACGGCACCAATCTCCATAGGTTCCTCATCCATCTCTGTAGGATCAGGGTTCAAATGAGATGTGTCAGAGTGACAAGGCTGACTGTTTAAGGCAGGCTTGGACCATGACCAGGCAGGATCACCATATTCATTTGGTTTCCTTTTTTCCCTAGGTAGCCGGGGTCTGCGGTTACCTGGAGCAGGTTTAGGAGTAGATTTTTGGGAGGGGAGACACTGGGAGTGCATCGCAATTGCAAATGATTCCCAATTGTCTAGGATCGGACTTTTTTCTTGCAGTTTCTCGTATGCCCACGTTTTCATTTTGCCAGAAAGCAAATTAATGGCAGCATGCACTTTAATAAAGTCATTATGATAGGTCCTGGGTTTAAGGATAAATAGGAGCTCACAATCCATACGAAAAAAAAGAAAAGAGGAACGGGAACCCTCAAACCTGTCTGGTAGAAGGACAAGAGGTTCTGGGGGTTGAGCAGCAGTAGGCTGTGTCAGTCTGGCCACCTGCTGCGTCAGAGCCTGATTGTCTTCTTTTAATTCAGTAAGTGCGTGTATTAACGCAGTTACTTGTTGTGTTAACTGTGTCACCTGAGTGGTCATTTCTGCTGAATCCATTTTATCGGGTTCGTTCAATCTGTAACGCTCCTGCGTTTTATGTATGATGTGGATTTACAGCTGCAGAAATATTCCACTTCAGTAGTCATGTAGAGAAACGCTGAGACACCAATCCCAACTCCCAAAGACTCATCATGTGTGGATGATCTCTATTCAGCAAGTAAATACACACACTCAATAAAAAGTTCCTGGAGTGATCTATGTATATAGTAGTATAGAGGTGATAGGCTGAAGAGACAGGTTGAGTTGAGACGATAGGTGACAGACACTTGAGAGGAATGTTCTTGAGAATGAGATAGTAACAGGTGGGATGCAGATAGGTTAGCAATTATGTATGGTAGTAGATGATAGGATAGCAGATGACATACAGGAGAGACTAACCCAGTGCAAGAGCAGATGATAGTAGGCTCAAGAGCTAGCAATCTAGATAGTGCAGATGTAGTAACAGTCCTTAGTATGCAGAGCTAGACAGTGTAAGCTTTAGTATGAAGGTTATTGAGGTTTCCCCTATGGGGTACTTATCACTAGTAGCAATGTAGCAGAGGAGAGGTTCGACAAGAGCGGATGATCCGGTAGCGGGATGCAGGGATCAGCGCAGCGTGGTTCCGACAGCGAGGTATGCTTGCAAGCATGAGAGCTTCAAGACAGGTTAGCATCAAGGCATATTCGATGACAGATTTTGACCGTTACAAAGTCATGAAAGCAAAGAAAATGAGGAACAAGATAATCAGACATGAGATGAAGAAACTCCAGAAAGAGGCTACCAAGCCAGCAGCATAAATTTCTCTTAAAAGAAATAAAATCTGTTTAAAAAAAAAAAAAAAAGTTCTGCTGTTTCTATTCTCCCCCCCCCCCCTTATCTGACAGTAATGTTTGCCCCCGTCCCCACCCACAGCCTTCTGGGATGCTTTGCAGTTCCCAGAATGCTGCAGGATCATTCACAGTGTGCAGCCTTGCTTGTACATGCACAGTGGGAACTCAGCTATGAAGTCGCAAGGAGTCACTGCCAGCTTCCCAAAGTCAACATGGCGGCACCAGGGACCTGATGACTGGTGAATAAACGGCTCAACAGGTGACAATGCAAGCTCCCTGGGCAGGTAGGTGTCCTTTTATTTTATTTCTATAATGACCGAAGATTCTCTATGACCTAAAATTTCGCCATCACTGATTTCTAAGATTTGATTCCCATTGATTTCAGGGTAGACTTTATAAAGTTACTGACAGGTCCACTTTGAGTTGCAATGTGTAAAACAAGAGTTACAAAGTTTTATGTCCATACCTGAGTGTAGCGATATAGGGCCAGTACCTGGGCTATATCAACTGTAGTTGCAGAGTTTTGGTCACCAATAAAACCGGCTAAATTGGCATGTTTCCTACAGGAATAATTCGGCACTGTCTGTCCTGGTCCAGATAAGATCTGTAAGACGCTTTTCACAGCTTTCCTATTGTCATTACATGAATCGTACATATGATATCCCAGAGTCATATTTGGTAAAATTGTCGGGTCTTTATTAATTTCATCGATGGCAAAACGAATAGTCAACAAATATCGGTAATACGGAGGCATAGGCCTAGGGGGGAAAAAACATAATTTCAATTAGTTATATGTTTAGGGCACAATATGACTAGTGTTGAGCGAACACGGACTGTATTATTCGTTTTCGTACCGAATAATTGGATTTTTGTTACCCGAACACGGACCCGAAAACTTTACTGTATGTTCGGGTTAAAAAGTTTGGTCATTTTATTTCCTGTTTTGTATGTAATGGCGCACTTTTAATGGCGGGCTTTCAACAGCCAATCAACAAGCGTTTAACTAGTGTGCGCCATCACAGCCATGCCTAATAATGTATTAGTAGCTGTGATTGGCCATCTGAAGCATGTGACCATGTCTTTATAAGTTCGAGAGCCCCTGCGCGCCGCGTCATTCTGCTGTAGTTTAGGGACAGAGCACACATCATACGTGCTGGCTGCTGATTAGGGAAAGACAGTGATTCTGTGAAAAATTGTGTCCAAAAAGAATGCAGGGACAGGTCAGAGTGCAGGCAGGGAAAGTTATTAGAGCATTTTAGGGCGAGGCTGGAGATTAGGCAGGGTCAGTCTTCTACATCGATTTTGCTGTGTGGGGGGAGGTGCAGTGAACAATCTTATTGAGCATATTAGGGACAGGCTGGAGATTAGGCAGGGACAGTCTACATCGATTTTGCTGTGTGGGGGGTGGTGCAGTGAACAATCTTTTTGCCCTCACTTGAGCCCACTGAGGAGGAGGAGGAGGAGGGAGAAAAAAATCTATTTTTATCAGTCTGTTGTGTGCAGTGTTCAGCTATATTTCACTACAGATTGCTGTTCTAATCTGTTATTAAAAAATTAATTTAAAGGGGAATTTTTTTACATTGGCAGCTACATTTTGCTGCCATTTGCAGCACTCTAGCCCTTTCCATTGGTTTTTTAGAGCCATTTTAGTGCCTGAAAGTTCGGGTCCCCATTGACTTCAATGGGGTTCGGTGTCCGGGTAAAGTTCGGAAAAAGTCCGGAACACAGACCCGGACTTTTCTTTCAAGTTCGGCCGAACCCGCCGAACACGGAAATCCAGGTGTCCGCTCAACTCTAAATATGACAAATAATAATGTTTTATAAAATATATTTAAATCTTAAACAAACACCCCCAAAATCGCTTACTTTTGCAAAGTCATAGAAATCAAAGTTATTTAGAAGAAGGCATTGTGAGTTTTTTGAAGTTTTAATTTTTTGCCACAAGTTTTTGGAAAATGAAGAAGGTAAATAAAATTTGATTTTATTTCACAAAGTTGCCATTTTAACAAGTTATTTCTCACACACAGCATAGGCATACTTACCATTACACCCTAAAACACATTCTTCTACTATTTCCTAGTATGGTGATACCAGACATTTTTGCTGCTTAGATGCATAGAGGGACCCAAAATCCAAGGAGCATCTTCTGATTTTGAAGGAGTATACAAAATACACTCCTTCCGAGTATGGGAATACCACACGTGTGAGACTTTTTCAATGTTTGGACTTACAGTGTACTGTAATGGTCGCTCCTGTCAGCGTCACCTATAACAGTCGCTGTTCTTATAAGCCAAGCAAGCTTAGCCTACTGGTATATGGCTGCCCCTAGGAATGCCATACTCACTGTCCAGGAAGTACAAAAGGCTGAAGAAAAGAAAAACAAAGGGGTTTCTGGGAGCGGGAGGACGTATGGGTACATCTACCCACATCTAGGCTCCTGCCCTGTTATTTCTGTGCAATCGCCAGATGGAAAGCAGTTAAATAACACGCCTAGGGGATGACCTTATCCTGCTTGTGAAGGGGCACATCTCAGAAAGTGTTTCAAAAGCACTGACATTTACAAAGGAAACATTTTTATAAATGGCTAGCAAATGACATTTCATTTTGGACTTCTTTGTTTAAAAAACAGTACAAGGGTCTGAAATTTATTTTGGGGACCTTTGGAGGGATTTGTGTTTTTTTTTTCTTTTATTTTTTAATATGAAGCTGGCACTAAATTTAATGTCACAGCAATTTAAATTGTGTTATTTAGATTTTTCTTTGTAAATGTCCTTTTTGCTGCAGCACATCCTACAACAAAAGTGAAAAAAAAAAAAAAATTAGAGTCCCCCCAAAAATACATACCAGGCCCTTTAACCACTTGCCGACTGCCGCACAACTATTTACGTCGGCAGTCAGCCCCTCACAGGCAGAGCGACGTTAAGCTACGTCGCTAGCCTGTGAGGGTCTAGGGAGCGAGTGCGCGCCGCCGGAGGCGCGCTCCCGCGCGGTCACGGACCCCCATGTGCGTGTGACCGGTGGACCCGATGTCCGCCGGTCACTCGCCATCGTCCGTTAGAGCGGGAGAAAGGCAGGCGGCTAATGTAAACAAGCCGCTTGTCATTCTCCCCTGTGTATGAATGGTGATCATACGGTTCTACTATGTAGGACCGTTGATCACTGTTCATACACCTCAAGCCACAGCCAATCACAGCTAGAATCACGCCCCTAGGGACACACATAACCTCTCCCTCTCAAAAAAAGTTAACCCCTTCACTGCCAGTGTCATTTTACAGTAACAGAGCATATGTATAGCACTGATTACTGCAGTAATGTCACTGGTAGCCCCAAAAGTGTCAAAAATGTCAGTCAAGGGTCCGATCTGTCCGCCGTAATGTCGCAGTACCGCAAAAAAAATTGCAGATCGCCGCCATTACGCGTTAAAAAAAAACAACAAAAATGACAAAAATCTTTCCCTTAGTTAGTAAACGCAATAACTTTTGCGCAAACCAATCAAAATACGCTTTTTGCGATTTATTTTACCAAACATATGTAGCAGAAAACAAATTGGCCGAAAATGTTAAAAAAAATTTGATTTTTACATTTTTTTGGGGGGAATTTCATATAAAAAAATGTGAAAAATATTGTTATTTTTGCAAAATTGACGCTCTTTTTTTGTTTATAACGTAAAAAGTAAAAATCGCATAGGTGATCAAATACCACCAAAAGAAAGCTCTGTTTGTGGGAAAAAAAGGACGTCAAATTTGTTTGGGTACAGTGTCGCACGACCGCGCAATTGTTCGTTAAAATCACGCAGTGCCGAATCGCAAAATAGGCCCTGGTCAGGAAGGGGGTAAAATCTTCCGGGGCTTAAGTGGTTAAGTCTGCTAAGGCTTTTAAGGTTGGATCTCATGCAAGAAAAAAAAAAATTGCATGACATCCCCCAGAGAATCCATACTAGACCCTTACTTGGAGCACACAGCCTGGCTGGTCAGTGGCCAGGAGCGGGGGAAGAGAAGTGTATTTCCACCCTCCTGAACCAAACCTGGCCACATGACCTCAACAATGGGGAGTGCCTTGCCATGGGGTGATAAGAGCTTCATCTCCTGTAGGTAATACCAGCATCATTTTTAGTAATAATTGGGCCTTCAGGTACCCCCCTCCACCACGTGAATAAGTATAGGGTTACATAGTACTCCTTCTCATTCACACAAAAAAGAATTGTAACCTAGAAATAAAGACATCAAATGTCAGACAAGTCCTTTATTAAAAAAAAAAAAAGAAAAATCTCGAAAATGTGCCTCCTTATAGATTCATCAGCAATCATGATGTCCAACACTCACAGACTAGTTGAATATAAAAACCCCAATGACTAGATACACACAACTGATCATGACAGTACACATAGCCAAATGACCGCTCCCCAAGCCGGTACCAGCTATATAAGGAAAGGGTTGGGAATAGTTGGGACGTCAGAAACATGCACACACACACCTAAAGCAGATACAGTGACACATACAATGGGTAGGTGTAGAAAAATCTCACATGCACAGTCAAGACACATTAGCAATCAAACAAGACAAATGCATGCTTAACCCTTTATGACATGCATTCCAAAAACCTTCCAAAACAGATCCATTATTATTTAGTAATAAAATCACTAAACCTTCACTCCAGAATCTTGTCTTATTCTCTATCATATTGTGAAGCTTTTTGCAGATCAGAATACAGGTGACATGAGTAATTCTATCTGTGTGATTGTGTGACTTCTCTGGAGCTGCACCCTGTACACTTCCCTCTGTCTGATGTATAATATAATACATGATTAGAATCCCAATACTGCTTACCTTAGACATAACATAAAACTGTTAACATAATCTCCCCTCGGTCCCATTGCTGACATAAAATGGTTCACAGTGAAAACCCCTCCAATGATAATGTCTCCGTCCTGCACATATTCATAGTCATCAAGGGCTGCAGCGAGCTCCAGATGACAGGCCGGGAAAGGTCTCTGGATCTCCGATTTACAAAGTGCAATACACAGGAGGAACACACGGAGCAGTACTGTAGAAGAATAACAGGAGGATAGAGCTGCAGATATGACACCCCCAGATAACGACACCAGATAATAATACCCCAACGTAAGACATGAGATGAAGAGAGGTTTGCATAGCTCAGGATCAGGCAACATGACACGGCACAGGGAGGGTGACATTGATGATGATACAGCCATTCAAATCCTCTTTATATACACTATAGAGTGATTCCAGACAATGAATTCTACATTTACATCTCAGTGTTTGTGCTGCAGACAGGTTTATCCTTTTACTGAAATAATGTTACTAAAAGAGTTCAGAGTAAAAATACGACACTGCGATTCTCTAGATAAATTGACAAGACAAGATAGAAATGCGAAAGCTACTTTTGCAGATTTGTTTCTAAAAGTCAAGGTGTCTTCCCAATCCTGGTTTTATTACCTAATGGATAACTGACCCAGAACATGTGGGCGGAGGGGAGTAACAAAGTCTATAGGAGAGCTGACCCTACTTCTCTCACCATATCATGGTAACAGAGGTCCTCTTTATCTCCAACCATAACAAAGAGTGCTGGTTGTAGTTGGATATTTCTCATAGCATTATTAAGAGAAATTTGTGATGTGTTAATTGAATTTAGCAGTGGTTGAGGAGAAAGTTTGAAGCCCCCCCTGAAGCTCACAGTCTTATAAGTGGTCCAAGATCAAAACATGTCTATTGATATGAGTGAGTGATGTTGTCTTCTCCACTCCATGTTTGGCCCAATGGGTTTGACGCTGACAATTCTCCTGATGCCCACATGGGGCTCACATATTTTTGTTGTAGTCAACAGGGGAGTGCCTTGTGAAACTGACTTTAGAGTATTGCAAGTGTGCAAGACTACAGGGAGTGCAAAATTATTAGGCAAATGAGTATTTTTGAGGATTAATTTTATTATTGAACAACAACCATGTTCTCAATGAACCCAAAAAAACTCATTAATATCAAAGCTGACTATTTTTGGAAGTAGTTTTTAGTTTGTTTTTAGTTTTAGCTATTTTAGGGGGATATCTGTGTGTGCAGGTGACTATTACTGTGCATAATTATTAGGCAACTTAACAAAAATCAAATATACAGTATACCCATTTCAATTATTTATTTTTACCAGTGAAACCAATATAACATCTCAACATTCACAAATATACATTTCTGACATTCAAAAACAAAACAAAAACAAATCAGTGACCAATATAGCCACCTTTCTTTGCAAGGACACTCAAAAGCCTGCCATCCATGGATTCTGTCAGTGTTTTGATCTGTTCACCATCAACATTGCGTGCAGCAGCAACCACAGCCTCTCAGACACTGTTCAGAGAGGTGTACTGTTTTCCCTCCTTGTAAATCTCACATTTGATGATGGACCACAGGTTCTCAATGGGGTTCAGATCAGGTGAACAAGGAGGCCATGTCATTAGCT
Organism: Pelophylax lessonae; assembly: GCF_965119305.1. NCBI lineage: Eukaryota > Metazoa > Chordata > Amphibia > Anura > Ranidae > Pelophylax > Pelophylax lessonae. Next base: position 47,290,666 of record NC_138770.1, read on the forward strand.
TTTCTTCTTTTATACCCTTTCTTGCCAGCCATGCTGTGGAGTACTTGGACGCGTGTGATGGAGCATTGTCCTGCATGAAAATCATGTTTTTCTTGAAGGATGCAGACTTCTTCCTGTACCACTGCTTGAAGAAGGTGTCTTCCAGAAACTGGCAGTAGTACTGGGAGTTGAGCTTGACTCCATCCTCAACCCGAAAAGGCCCCACAGGTCATCTTTGATGATACCAGCCCAAACCAGTACTCCACCTCCACCTTGCTGGCGTCTGAGTCGGACTGGAGCTCTCTGCCCTTTACCAATCCAGCCACGGGCCCATCCATCTGGCCCATCAAGACTCACTCTCATTTCATCAATCCATAAAACCTTTGAAAAATCAGTCTTGAGATATTTCTTGGCCCAGTCTTGACGTTTCAGCTTGTGTGTCTTGTTCAGTGGTGGTCGTCTTTCAGCCTTTCTTACCTTGGCCATGTCTCTGAGTATTGCACACCTTGTGCTTTTGGGCACTCCAGTGATGTTGCAGCTCTGAAATATGGCCAAACTGGTGGCAAGTGGCATCTTGGCAGCTGCACGCTTGACTTTTCTCAGTTCATGGGCTGTTATTTTGCGCCTTGGTTTTTCCACACGCTTCTTGCGACCCTGTTGACTATTTTGAATGAAATGCTTGATTGTTCGATGATCACGCTTCAGAAGCTTTGCAATTTTAAGAGTGCTGCATCCCTCTGCAAGATATCTCACTATTTTTGACTTTTCTGAGCCTGTCAAGTCCTTCTTTTGACCCATTTTGCCCAAGGAAAGGAAGTTGCCTAATAATTATGCACACCTGATATAGGGTGTTGATGTTATTAGACCACACCCCTTCTCATTACAGAGATGCACATCACCTAATATGCTTAATTGGTCGTAGGCTTTCAAGCCTATACAGCTTGGAGTAAGACAACATGCATAAAGAGGATGATGTGGTCAAAATACTCATTTGCCTAATAATTCTGCACTCCCTGTAAATAGACACATTGTATAAAGAACTGGTATGTAGAGCCACCATGACTATGGGGTTAATTTACTAAAACTGGAGAGTGCAAAAACAGGGGCAGCTATGCATGGTAGCCAATCAGTTTCAAACTTCAGCTTGTTCATTTAGACTTTGACAAAAAAAAACTGGAAGCCGAATGGTTTCTATGCAGCGCTGCGCCAGATTTTGATCTCTATGTGTATCATTTTTTTTCATAGAGAAAACTCTGTGCAAGGAGTAGGCCACATGGCTGAAAACTACAACTGCCAGCACATGAGATATTTTGTTACAGTGCTTGCAGGATCCCTGCTGGGTCTTCTACAGGGGCGTAACTACAGGGGTTGCAGGGGTTGCAATTGCAACCGGGCCCCATGCTCCAAGGGGGCCTGTGCGGCTCCCCTGTACACCTGGATAGGAGGGGCGGCGCCGGCCGGGGCAGCATGTAGAGAAATCACTGTCCATCTTTTTCCTCCTGTAGCTGCGGGAGCTCCTTCTTTTTCTGAATGGACAGAGTCATAGCCAGTGACATTGTAAAAAATAAAATAAAATGATAAAAACTTCCAGGATCGCCAAGGTCACACTTGTGACCGGGCCCTGGCAATACACCACCGTAGGGAGGCCCCAAGATGGCAGGAAGGAGGCCCACTGCAGAACTTGTGAAAGGGACCCGCTGCAGGCCGGTAATAAAGGGCCCCGCAACGAGAGTAAAGGGCCCCAGGATCAGTGGGAAGAGCCCCAGGCTTGAAGGAAAGGGCTCCGTCCAGGGAGCCTTCATGGTTTCTTGCACCGGGGCCCTGAAGGTTCTAGTTACGCCTCTGGTCTTCTAGGAATCATTGCAGGATCTCGACTGGGATTTTCAGGATTGCAAGAATCTGGAACTTCCTAGGTTCCAAAACACAACTTTGAGTGTGTCCTCTGAACATAAAAGTATGTAGGCTTTAGCTAAAAGTTATAATACTTACCAGTCAGTTGCTTGTTTTTGTTCTTCCAGATTGACCTGACTACTCTCTAGCCTGCAACCTGGCTTGATCCCTGCCTGGACCTTACTACTTTCTTGCTTGCTACCTGCCACAACCTTTGGCTGGACCTGACTACTTTCTTCTTTGAAGCCTGCCAGCCTACCTGGACACAACTACTTTCTTGTCTACTACATTGTAAACTGTCTAAATGCTGTAGCTCTGCCCTAACAGCCCTTTGGAGGGGCAATCCTGAGTGTGAGTTGCATTCAGTTTCAGAACTGTGACCTAATGCCAGTTGCAGAAATGAAAACTGGGACCCCTAAGGTTTTTGTCCCATCTCCACCTTTAGGAGCTCTGATAAAGACAAACTAATGCTTAGCCAGCATGCCCCCTGCGAGCCCATTTACAGTAACCTACCAGAGAACACCAGAACAGATGTGAGGACATTATTAGTATAGGGATAAAGGGAGGAATGTTAGCTTTGATAAAGTTGCTAGAGAAAGATAACAGTAAGCTTACTGTTAGTGGGCTCAACTTAAGGCTATGTGCTGGCCTGGTTGTTTGTTGCTTTGGTCTTTGTGGGGCAGATGTGGAAATCTTCAGGGACTGTTGTTTGCTCTTGCTGCCAACTCACATTGAACCAATGGATTTGAACTGGAAAAAGTGCCTGATTAGTGCAGAAGTGCCAGGAGACTCCAAGTGGTGCCCAGGAAAGGCACAAGGCCAGGAGAGTAAAGGTAGTCTTATGCCCTCTGGAAGAGAAAGAAAGCTCAGAAGGAGAGGCTAAATGGCAGTGAGGTAAAAGATTTTCAAGATCAGAGAGTAGCGTCAATCCAAATGCTTCTTGATGCACTGCTGAAAAAAGCAAACCACCAAGGCCGTTTAGTCATCTCTACAGTGTGGGCTAATTTTATTTCAAGGTTTTCAGTTCAAGGCTTTGTGTAGATGAGTCTGCTGCTGACATCAGAGTTATGATCTAAAATCCTTTGTATGTGTGGATTCTATGGTGATGCGTAAGCACATGACTTGGCAACACAGTCCAGTGGAAGCAGTACCCACGAGTTGGACTTTCCCTAGGTCCTGGTGCAGAAAAAAATGTTGCAGAAGTATGCCCAGCCTTTTTATGGCAGCTTAGTAAAACTACTGCCACTTCAACTGCTCTTGCACAAGCTAGTGTAAACTGCCCCCTTCTGCCACTGCATAGCCCATGCTGCACCAGGATGGTGGGTACCAGTCAATTCACATGTCCCAGAAAGTAATCTCTGCTCTCCATCTTCACATTGAAATGTGTCTCTGTTGCTGGACCACACGGTTCGCAGCAGGATACACCTGACCACAGGCATTTGGTCCAGTAAGCAAAGGCAGCATCTCCTGGGAAAGACATTGAATGCCTTGGATGACATGGTTGCAGATGCATACCATTCGACTTTGTGGTACTGCCTTGTTGTTTGATGGAAGTTGGCAGCAAGATCTTCCCCCTCTTCCTCATTGGTCTCATCCTCCTAATGAACTTTAGCATTAGGAATAGTAAACTCCCCAAGTGCACCAACACCTACCCAATGTCCCAGCACAGTGGCTAAGTGGTTTGCACTAATAGGAGGCACTGAGGGGCACTGAGAGGTGGCACTGATAGGCACTGATAGGCACTGGTAGGTGGCACTGATAGGCAACACTGATAGGCAGCACTAACGATGAGGCACTGTCATTGGCTGACTCGTTGATCACAGAGTGTGCCGCCCACGTGTCGCAGGGGATGCGCGGGCAGCACAAGAACGGAAGGATGTCCATGTACGCCCTCCAATTCAAGCTCACTCTGTAGCCATCTTTCAGCTATAGCATGAGCACCAAGTGGTTAATAAAGCTTCAAATAAAACATAAAAATATTTTTTTGTTAAATTAAAATTCCTTTAACTGCTTCTTAGATTCGGGAGGGCGTATTAAAACGTCTTCATGATTGAGCACCTCATGCACGCTCTGTGATTACGGTGTCCATTGGATAGTAGATCACGGAATAGGGTATAGGGCCAATGAAATTGTCCCTGTAACAAATGATTGCTGTGACCAATCTAGACTTTGTAATATTTGCTTACTCTTCTTTGCAGAACTGCTCAAGTTCAGTTAAATTTGATTGTGCCCGTTTGTGGACTGCAGGCTTCAAGTCATTCCACAGATTGTCAATGGGGTTTAAAGTAGTTTTAAAGGGAGAAGGTTGTTTATCTTAATGCATTCTATGCATTAAGAAAAAAAAAAACCTTCTGTGTGCAGCAGGCCCCTTCTGCCCCCCTAATGCTTACCTCAGCCCCATCTCGATCCAACGATGTGCACGAGTGCCTCAGCTGTCTGGGACTCTCCCTCCTGCAGTCAATAAAAGTCAGTTAGACAATAAGGAGAGAGAGGAGGCGGGGTCAAACAGCGGCTCCATGTCTTAATGGACACACAGGGCTGCAACTCGGCTTGGGTGGCCCCATTGCAAGCTGCTTGCTGTGGGTGCACTCGGCGGGAGGGAGGAGCCAGGAGCTCCAGTGAGGGACCCGGGAAGAGGAGGATCCAGGCAAATCTGTGTAAAACCACTTATGCACAGAGCAGTAAGTATAACATGTTTGTTATTGTTAAAGAAAAAAAGAGACTCATATGACGTCCTCCCAGAACAACAGTGCTCCCGCCCGGCTGTCATTGTAGTATAGGCAAGGCAGGAAGGTATTACAGTTTAACTAAAGGTAAATCTTTCACTTTTTTTTTTATTTTGGATACAGGTTTTTGTAAACCCATGTAGTCCTAAATGGTTCCAAGTAATAAGTATTATAATTAAAATTGATTGATATGCCCCACACTAAAAAAAAATTGCCTTATTATATCTTTGTTCGAGATGATGTCTTCCCTATCATGTCACCTGCAATCCCCTCCTTTCAGGATCAAATGGCAGCCAGTGCGGAAGTACATACAAAGCTAGCACCCTCACTTCTGGAAGTGACGTGTGCCTGCTGATCTGTGGCCAATGGGCTGCTGGGTGGTAAGACAGAGATGGAGTAGTGCTGGAAGGGGAAGAAAGTGGCTGGAAGGGGAGAAGCGGGGTGGGGCTGGCCAATAAGGGAGAACGGACACTGACAACGCTACTGTGAACAGGCACATTTAGCTGCACATGGCAAGCATTGTGTGTTACAGAGAGGAGGAATTGCTGAATGTCTGTTTAGATGGTTGTTTCTAATCAAGCATTTAGCAATCCAAAAGTGCTTCGTACAAAAAATGTATGTTATTTATCTAACAAATAAAGGATTGAGATTTTGATTTTTAACTGGAATTCCACTTGACCTCCAGAAGATTTACCCCTTCATGACCAGGAACAGGTGGAGAGGGGTGGCAGGAAGAAGAGCAGATCCACTCTCTCTCCTCCCCCATTTCTGCAGGGGGGAACTGTTAGCTGTGAAAATGTAATAACCACACTGAGCCATGAAAGGGGCAGCCAGCCACTCCTAAATTTACAAACAGATTCTCCTGTCCCACGGACATTTATTGACAGGAGAAATGTGGCTTATTTTTATACAAGGAGGAGTGGGAAGTGCCGTCATGTAAGTGCAATTAGTCTAAAAACAATTGAATCCGGAGATGAAAGGTGGCACTCACATTTGGTGAAATTATGAAAACATGTATCCTGGTGGAAAATATGCAGAGCTCAGGAGGGTTGCAGCTGAGTCTCTAGGATCAGGCCATTTGGCTGGGAAGGTGTTGTGGATGGTGGCAGGTCAGCTGCAAGATGGAGACAGCAGGAGACAGTGGAGATCAACTGAAGGGATGTACCGAGGGTATGGAGGTCTGGTCAGCAAGCTGTGGTGACTCAGCTGATGGAGACTCTGAGAATGGTGACTGATGGCAGTGGTGGCAGGAGTCTGTTTCAATCAGCTAGCTGGGTGAAGCAAAGGGATTGTAGTCCTGTCAGCAGGCTGGGATGGTAGAGCTGATGTCCGTGAGTAAAGCAGGGCTAGAGCCGGAGCGGCGAGATGGCAGACTGCCACATGGCTGATCAGTAACCATTCTCAGAGTCTCCATCAGTGGAGTCACCACAGCCTGCTGACCGGACCTCCATCCCCACAGTACATCCCCTCAGCTGATCTCCACAGTCTCCTGCTGTCCCCATCTTGCCAGCCAAACAGGTGTCCTCTCCCAGTGGCTCCTACAGACCCAGCTGCGACCCTGCCGAGCCCTGCATAGTTTCCACAAGGATACATGTTTTTACAATTTCACCAAATGTGTCATTTATCTCTGGCTTCAATTGTTTTTAGACCAATTGACCAATTGCACTTAGATGGTGACACTTCCTCCATGTATACAGAACACATATCCCAAGGTTTCCTATTCCCTCTTGGGGCAGCTGCAGTCTGAATCTTAGTGTTTTTAAGTTACTGTCTCCCAACTAGGGTTGAGCGAACACGGACTGTATTATTCGTGTTCGTACCGAATAATTGGATTTTTGTTACCCGAAAACTTTACTGTATGTTCGGGTAAAAATCTGTGTTCGGTCATTTTATTTCCGGGTTTTGCATGCTTTGGCGCGCTTTTCATGGCGGGCTTTCAACAGCCAATCAACAAGCGTTTAACTGGTGTGCCTAAGCCATCCCAGCCATGCCTACAAATGTATCAGTAGCTGTGATTGGCCGTCTGAAGCATGTGACCATGTCTTTATAAGTGAGAGACCGAGCGCCGCTGCGTCATTCTGCTGTGTACTAGTTCAGGGACAGAGCACACATACGTGCTGGCTGCTGATTAGGGACAGACAGGAAAAAAAAAACATTTGTGTCCGGATAGAATTGAGGGACAGGTCGGAGTGAATTAGGCAGGGCGAGTTGTAGGCATTTTAGGGAGAGAGTCTGCTGATTTTTAGGGTCAGTGTGTTCTACAAACTACAATCGATATTGCTGTGTGGAGGGGTTTGCAGTCACCCGATCTACGATCTTATCAATCCTTTTAGGGACAGAGTCTGCTGATTTTTAGGGTCAGACAGTGCGTTCTACAAACTACAATCGATATTGCTGTGTGGGGGGGGGGGGGGGGTTTGCAGTCACCCGATCTACGATCTTATCAATCCTTTTAGGGACAGAGTCTGCTGATTTTTAGGGTCAGACAGTGCGTTCTACAAACTACAATCGATATTGCTGTGTGGGGGGGGGGGGGGGGGGTTTCAGTCACCCGATCTACGATCTTATCAATCCTTTTAGGGACAGAGTCTGCTGATTTTTAGGGTCAGACAGTGTGTTCTACAAACTACAATCGATATTGCTGTGTGGTGTGGGATAGGAGATAGGCAGGTGTCAGTGGTCCACATCCATTTTGCTGTGTGTGGGCTGCTGTGAACACAATCTTTTTGGGGTGCAGTGAACACAATCTTTTTGGGGCGCAGTGAACACAATCTTTTTGGGGTGCGGTGAACACAATCTTTTTGGGGTGCAGTGAACACAATCTTTTTTGCCCACTGAGGAGGAGAGAGAAAAGTATTTTTCTGTCAGGCATTGTGTGCAGCATTTTTCCTTCAGCTGTGCTGTGCTGAGTGACTGATCATACACTGCTGTGTTCAGTTCACATGTGCTAATATTGAGTGGTTTCAGAAATCATTCACTTTTTTTCTATTCCACTATTCAATATACAGCCTTGGGTTAAAAAAAATTAAATTGTGGCCTGCAGCAGAGCTGATTGATATTTGGGGTTTTTGGGGTTCATCTCATACTTCTGAAGATTTGAGGGTGCTGCCTGTTCCATACTCCTCCTACTCCTCATTCAGCCTTTTAGGGGTACAAACAATAGTAATTGGGGTCTAGTGTGGTTTTGTACGTCTGAGATACATACACATTTTTTGATCATATTTCCTATTCCGCTATTCAATCAAAACCTTTGGGGATCAATTAAATTGCGGGATAGTCTGTGTTGGTAGGTGTGAGATCCACCTTTCCAAGTTTTTGGGGTTCATCTCATACTTCTGAAGATTTGAGGGTGCTGCCTGTTCCATACTCCTCCTACTCCTCCTACTCCTCATTCAGCCTTTTAGGGGTACAAACAATAGTAATTGGGGCCTAGTGTGCTTCTGTACGTCTGAGATACATACACATTTTTTGATCATATTTCCTATTCCGCTATTCAATCAAAACCTTTGGGGATCAATTAAATTGCGGGATAGTCTGTGTTGGTAGGTGTGAGATCCACCTTTCCAAGTTTTTGGGGTTCATCTCATACTTCTGAAGATTTGAGGGTGCTGCCTGTTCCATACTCCTCCTACTCCTCATTCAGCCTTTTAGGGGTACAAACAATAGTAGTTGGGGCCTAGTGTGCTTCTGTACGTCTGAGATACATACACATTTTTTGATCATATTTCCTATTCCGCTATTCAATCAAAACCTTTGGGGATCAATTAAATTGCGGGATAGTCTGTGTTGGTAGGTGTGAGATCCACCTTTCCAAGTTTTTGGGGTTCATCTCATACTTCTGAAGATTTGAGGGTGCTGCCTGTTCCATACTCCTCCTACTCCTCATTCAGCCTTTTAGGGGTACAAACAATAGTAATTGGGGCCTAGTGTGGTTTTGTACGTCTGAGATACATACACATTTTTTGATCATATTTCCTATTCCGCTATTCAATCAAAACCTTTGGGGATCAATTAAATTGTGGGATAGTCTGTGTTGGTAGGTGTGAGATCCACCTTTCCAAGTTTTTGGGGTTCATCTCATACTTCTGAAGATTTGAGGGTGCTGCCTGTTCCATACTCCTCCTACTCCTCATTCAGCCTTTTAGGGGTACAAACAATAGTAATTTGGGCCTAGTGTGCTTCCGTACGTCTGAGATACATACACATTTTTTGATCATATTTCTAGGGTTGAGCGGACACCTAGATGTCCTTGTTCGACGGGTTCGGCCGAACTTTAAAAAAAAGTCCGGGTCCGTGTCCCGGACTTTTACCGAACTTTTCCCGGACACCGAACCCCATTGAAGTCAATGGGGACCCGAACTTTAAGGCACTAAAATGGCTCTAAAACACCAAAGGAAAGGGCTAGAGTGCTGCAAATGGCAGCAAAACGTAATTAAGAGCATGGCAAGTGCTCTGCAAACAAATGTGGATAGGGAAATAACTTAAAACAACAAAAAAAAACAGAAAAATAAAACAATGTTCTTCTTCATCTCTGAAGGACGAGGCCCATATGGAGTAGGAGGGAGGTTGAGGTGGTGGTGGATGTGGCGGTGACATAGGCATGCGCACAGGGTGTGCCTGGGCACACCCTAATCACCTAGGGCACATAGCATTGCCAGTGAGGAGATGGGAAAGATCTCCCTCGGACCTGCTCTGCTCTATTTCTCTTTGCCTACAGGTACATGGCCCGATACATTACTCTCCCTGCTGGCAAACACATGCATGAGTATTTCAACTTTGGGGTGCACACCTTAATGCAATAGGCTGCGCACACCTATGGGCGGTGTAGGTGGAAGCGGCGGTGGAGGAGGACCAGGGCCGGATTAAGAGCATCATGGGCTTGGTGCTGAGGATTTTGAAGGGACAAACCACACACCACGCAGGAGTTGTGGAGGAGCATGGAACAGCAGACAAATGAGTGGTTGCTGCCAGCGAGCATCAAGCCCGGCCTGGTGGTGTGCGATAATGGGCGAAATCTCATAGCAGCTCTGGGCCTAGCCGGTTTGACGCACATCCCTTGCCTGGCGCATGTGCTGAATTTGGTGGTGCAGAGGTTCCTTAAAAACTACCCCGATATGTCAGAGCTGCTGCAGAAAGTGCGGGCCGTCTGTGCGCACTTTCGGCATTCTCACCCTGCTGCTGCTCGCCTGTCAGCGCTGCAGCGTAACTTCGGCCTTCCCGCTCACCGCCTCATATGTGACATGCCCACAAGGTGGAACTCCACCTTGCACATGCTGCAAAGACTGTGCGAGCAGCAGCAGGCCATAGTGGAGTTTCAGCTGCAGCACGCACGCGTGAGTCGCTCTGCGGAACAGCACCACTTCACCACCAATAACTGGGCCTCCATGCGAGACCTGTGTGCCTTGTTGCGCTGTTTTGAGTACTCCACCAACATGGCCAGTGCCAATGACGCCGTTCTCAGCTTAACTATCCCACTTCTATGCCTCCTTGAAAAAACAATTCGGGCGATGATGGAAGAGGATGTGGCACAGGATGAGGAGGAGGAGGAGGAGGAGGATGAAGACGTAACATTTCCAAGGCTTTCAGGGCAGTCATTCACAAGGGGCTCCGAGGGTGGGTTCCTGCACACACAAACGACAGGGACACAATTGTCCAGCAGGGGCACAGTTCTGGAGGATGAGGAGGATGAGGAGGAGGAGCTGGAGGAGGAGATGGAAGCATGTTCACAGCAGGGTGGCACCCAGGCCAGCTCATGGCCATCACTGGTGCGTGGCTGGGGGGATACAGAGATCACAGACGATACTCCTCCCACAGAGGACAGCCTTTCGCTGCCTCTGGGCAGCCTGGCACACATGAGCGATTACATGCTGCAGTGTCTCCACAACGACCGCCGAGTTGCCCACATTCTAACTTGTGCTGATTACTGGGTGGCCACGCTGCTGGATCCCCGTTACAAGGACAACGTACCGTCCTTAATTCACTCACTGGAGCGCGATCGCAATATGCGCGAGTACAAGCGCACGCTGGTAGACGCGATGCTGCTGGCATTCCCACCTGACAGCGGGGCCACAGTGGAGGCACAAGGCAGAGGAGGAGGAGGAGGAGGAAGAGGTCGCCAACGCAACCAGGGCACCGCCAGCACCTCAGAAGGCAGGGTTAGCATGGCCAAAATATGGAAAAGCTTTGTCAGCACGCCACAACAAACAGCAGCACCAGCAGCTCATATGGAACGTCTTAGCAGGAGGCAGCATTTCACCAACATGGTGGAGCAGTATGTGTGCACACGCCTAGACGTACTGAATGACGGGTCTGCCCCCTTCAACTTCTGGGTCTCCAAGTTGGGCACATGGCCTGAGCTTGCCCTTTACGCCTTGGAGGTGCTGGTGTGCCCTGCAGCCAGTGTATTATCTGAACGGGTATTTAGCACGGCTGGGGGCGTTATCACAGACAAGCGCAGACGCCTGTCCAGACACAATGTGGACAAGCTCACGTTCATTAAAATGAACCAGGCATGGATCCCACGGGACTTTTCCGTACCTTGTGCAGAATAGCGATGGATACCGACCTTACCCAGCCATTGTTCCATTTTTGCTCTTTCTCACTCTTTTGGGGTGTACCCTCATTTAAAATTTGTGAAAAGAAGCAGTGTTGGCTACCTCGTCCTCCTCAGGGCCAGATAAACGTAGGGGCTATTGGAGCTGCAGCTCCAGGCCCCTACCTTTATATAGGCCCCAGGTTGGCCATATTTACTGTTACCGCTCTTCTGTCACTTGTAAACACAGAAGTCTGGCTTCTATGCTCGCTTACCCAGGCAGCTCCCTCAGAACCTCCCCACACAGCATGAAGGCCGGACAAGGAGGGACAGTTGCCGATGCATGGATGTGTTTATGGGCTTCAGAGACAGCATCCCATGTGGAATTAGGCATGCATGGCTGCACCCTTCCTCCTCTGGGTGCATGCCAAGGCACAGCCCTTAAGGCCCTTCAAAATCCTCAGCACCAAGCCCATGATGCTCTTAATCCGGCCCTGGTCCTCCTCCACCGCTGCTTCCACCTACACCGCCCATAGGTGTGCGCAGCCTATTGCATTAGGGTGTGCACCCCAAAGTTTAAATACACATGCATGTGTTTGCCTACATGTACATGGCCCCGATACATTACTCTCCCTGCTGGCAAAGAGAAATAGAGCAGAGCAGGTCCGAGGGAGATCTTTCCCATCTCCTCACTGGCAAACAGAGTGATAATGCTATGTGCCCTAGGTGATTAGGGTGTGCCCAGGTACACCCGGCACACCCTCTGTGCACGCCTATGACACCGCCACATCCACCACCACCTCAACCTCCCTCCTACTTCATATGGGCCTCGTCCTTCAGAGATGAAGAACATTGTTTTATTTTTCTGTTTTTTTTTGTTGTTTTAAGTTATTTCCCTATCCACATTTGTTTGCAGAGCACTTGCCATGCTCTTAACTACGTTTTGCTGCCATTTGCAGCACTCTAGCCCTTTCCATTGGTGTTTTAGAGCCATTTTAGTGCCTTAAAGTTCGGGTCCCCATTGACTTCAATGGGGTTCGGTGTCCGGGAAAAGTTCGGCAAAAGTCCGGGACACGGACCCGGACTTTTTTTTAAAGTTCGGCCGAACCCACCGAACACGGACATCCAGGTGTCCGCTCAACTCTACTCCCAACACATTGCTGTTGCTTTTTATTTTACTAGTTCCCTCCTAAATAAACAAGTCCACCCCCCCCCTCTACTTTGCACCATATTTTACTGATGGTGAATCATCTGGTTTGCAAATGTCAGGGCTGGGAGCAGATAGTTACTGTATGTAGTTCATTATCCTGCAGAAGTCAGGACAGGCAGAAATCCAAAAGTAGTCTGTATCCAGGCTAGAGGTCAGTTTAGGTGGAGATAGTATTCCGCATCTGAGCTTGAAGTCAAGGCAGTAAACAACCAAAGAACAATCCATATCCAGGCTAGAGCTCAGATCAGGTAGCAATCAGAGAATAATCCATATCGTGGCTAGAGCTCAGATCAGGCAGCAACCAGAGAATAATCCATATCCCAGCTAGAGCTCAGATCAGGCAGCAACCAGAGAATAATCCATATCCCAGCTAGAGCTCAGATCAGGCAGCAACCAGAGAATAATCCATATCCAGGAAAGAGGTCAGCTCAGGTGGAGAGAGTAATCCGCATCTGAACTTGAAGTCAGGGCAGAAAATTATCCATATTCAGGTTTGAGGTCAGGACGGGCAGCAACCAGAGAATAATTCATATCCAGGCTAGAGTTCAGATTAGGCAACAACCAGAGAATAATCCACATCCTGACTAGAGTTCAGCTCAGGTTGACAGAGCAATCACATCTAAAATTGAAGTCAAGGCAGTAAACAACCAGAGAATAAAGTATATGCAGGGTTGAGGTCAGGGCGGGCAGCAACCAGAGAATAATCCATATTCAGGTTAGAGGTCAGAACAGGCAGCAAATAGAGATGAATCACCATTGTTATAGGATTCGGTGCGACTCAAGTCAGGCCTTAATGTGATTTTGCGTTTTTAATGTGTCACTTTAAATATTACTAAAATAGTTCCTCACAGTGAAACAAAATTGAAAAAACAAAAATGTTGTTGCTTTGGTACTCCGAAACAGTAACTCCACATCCAGAGAGAGAGAGTCCCAGTGGAAAGCATAGAGCATATCTTCAATCCGTATGTGAGGAGTGACCACCGACACCCAATCACACAGCCTCTTACCTTACTGTATATCACAGACCCTCACTACAAAGGTCTATGTAAGCGGTGTTATATACAACAGGCAAAGGTGATAGTAGAATCCTCCAATAATCCTCTAGTGATCCTCTCCACGAACATAACATCTCATGTGGCGATAAATAAAACACTCCCCATGGTGTAGACATCACCAACCAATTTAATAAAAAATAAAATATCCACTCACATAATAGTTGTAAAAATTCAGCGTGTCTGAATATATCAATTTGGCATTTCAAGCCAACAAGATAGGCAACAGAAAATTCCAGAAAAAAACAATGTGGGGTCCCCCCCAAAATCCATACCAGACCCTTATTTGTGCATGCAGTCTGGTAGGTCAGGAAAGAGAGGGACAATTGAGAGCCCCCCTCCTGAACTATACCAGGCCGCATGCCCTCAATATGGGGGTGGGTGCTTTGGGGCAGGGGGGGCCCTGGTCGATGGTTGTGGGGGTCTGCGGGCAGGGGCCTTATCAGAATTTGGAGGCCCCCTTTAACAACGGGGCCCCCAGATCCCAGCCCCCCTATGTGAATGAGTATGGGGTACATAGTACCCCCACCCATTCACCAAACATGTGTAAAAATTGAATAAACTAATTTTAACAAATCCTTTATTAAAAAATAAAAAACAATGTCCCCCAATGCAGATCCATCTCACACTGCCTGAACTGGAAAAAAAAGAAAAAAAAAAAAAAAAACAACCTCCGGCCTCTGCTCCTCCGTCTGAAATTTCTTAAAATAGCTAAGGGGCGGAGTCATCAGTGAGTGACCCCGCCCCTTGTGACATCACTGACCAGGGCATGCTGGGTTAATGATGTCACACGTGGGTGGGGTCACCAGGTGAAGTCATCAGGTGGCCCTGCCCCTTACCTATATAAGAAATGTCAGATGGAGGAGCAGGCAGTCTGCGGGGAGCTTTCAACGAGCCTGGAGGTTTTTTTGTGATCCCCTTTTCCTTCATAGAGCAGATTTTTTCCAGGTGCAGTGTGTGGTGTGATTGGCAATGAATTTACATCAGGGACACTTTTTTTTTATTTTTTAATAAAGGAATTGTCAAAAACTTAACTATTTAACAATTGTTAGACAGAGGAGCAGGCAGTCCATGGGAAGCATTTGACGATGTCAAATTTTTTTTTTTTTCGGGTTTGACCAGTGTGGCGGGCGGCATGAGATGGATGTACATTGAGGGACATTGTTTTTATTTTTTAATAAAGGAATTGTTTACTGTCTTCATTCACTTCCCTTTTTACACATTTTTGGTGAATGGGTGGGGGTACTATGTACCCTATACTTATTCACCTTGAGGAGCAGGATCTGGGGGCCCCCTTGTTACAGATTCCTATAAACCCCCTGCTTGCAATCCCCCACAACCACTGCCCTCCTTCCCAAAGCACCCCCACACCATGTTGGGGGAATGTGGCCTGGTATGGCTCGGGGCGCTCGCTCGCTTTCTTAACCTGCCAGGCTGCTTGCTCAGATAAGGGTCTGGTATAGATTTGGAGGGGGGCCGGCAATTTTTTTTTTTTCAATTTTTGTGTGGGTTTCCCCATAGAATCCATACCAGACCTAAAGGGCCTGATATCTATTGGGGGTGGGTCCCCAGGCTGTTATTTTCTGAATTTTCTGTTGCCGGCATTGTTTTGTTTACATTTCAGCTGTCAGCGGGGAAGCCAGCTGACAGCTAATGACTCATCGATTGTTAAGGATGCAGCGGGCAGCTTCCCGACCCGCTGCTCAAGAACCAGCTATTCTTTCATAGAATTTGATCATTTCTCAATCAATCCGAATTCAAATCATTCTAGAAATTTGGAATTCTTTAGAAAATGAATAAACAAAATTAAATTTAATGAATTCCAAAACCCCACTAAACGAATTCCGAAACAAAATTAGTAACATAACGAATATATATGAAAATAAACTAAGTTTTCCTTTCTGCACATGTCTAATGGCCATTACTCTTATTGAACATTTGGCTTCTATTGACCATGGGGGTGGGCATTGGCACTCGGACTTCACTGAACTTGCCTCAAACCAAATCAAGGTATGTTCAGCTCATCACTAACCTTTAACACAAGAAGGCTACCTTGGGGGGGGGGGGGGGGGTTACCTGGCAAAGCAGCCTTTCCCCATGTCAATGGTGACAAGGACCTTTTTTCAAGCATATTTGGCCTGGCCCGGTGTATGTGGAGGTTTGTGGGCAGGAGGCTTAGAATCTGGAATGCCCCTTAGGGCTCTTTCACACGGGCGGTCCGATCAGATCCGCCTGTCAGTTTTTTAGGCGGATCTGATCGGATCCTCCATGCAGCTCTATGGGGCAGCGGATATCAGCGGAAACACCTCCACTGACACCCGCTGCCACCCGTATCCGATCCTGTCCGTGAAATCTGGACGGATGGAAACCCTATTTTTCCATCCGTTCAGGTATCGGATCAGATTGGATGAGAGCGGACAGGCGGTCCGCTCTCATCCGATCCCCCATAGAGAGCAGCGGGGGCTGTGACACCTCCCTCTCCGCACTGCAAGCGGAGAGGGAGCTGTCATCCGCCGGCTCAGCGGGGAGGCGGACCGTGTGAAAGAGCCCTGTGATAGCTGCCTCCCTTGTGAATGAGTAAGAGTTTCATGGTTTCTCTGGTTACTCATTCACAAAAAAAATATCACATAGCACATTTGACAAAAATCCTTATATAAAAGAAATGTCCTTCATCAATCACATCGTCTGGCAATGTAGGTCCACGTCAATCACAATAAACAATGCTTGCTGCCCCTCTTTTACTGGCCAGGAAGCCTGTATGCTCAGATATAGATATGGATTTTTTTTTTTCTTGCTTGGGGTCCTCCTTTACCCATTTGACCTCCATAAGGTTTTACCTCCTTCATGATGAGTCAATTTTTTTGCTATTTGGCACTGCGCTACTGCGCTGTCTTGCAACGCTGTACCCAAACATAAATTGCATTATTATTTTCACACAAATGCTTTGCAGGGTTGAGAAACAGAGAGACTGTTCCCACTATACATTATACATCTTCATACCACTGACTGTGTGTCCACCGGTGTCCTAAAAAATGAATGATGTCATTGGTTGCTGGGGTGCAGGTAGTCAGCCCACACAGTGTCCATGGCTGTTAGGACGTAGGCTGTACTGCAGGAAGTTGTGTCAGTTTTTGGTACCTCAGGCCAGTGAAAAGTGGGACTTTTAAGGCAGGTATGAAAATACGATAAAGTTCAAGCAAAATCGCTAATAATAATAAAATAATATTTAATCCTTAAAATCATAAGTACAGTGAAGTACAGTAGCGTGAAAAAAGGGTTATAGACCCTTGTGAAAGTGTGTAATAGTTGGAGGATAGTGACACGTGGTAAATGGTGACTTTTTAGGGGTGTATCTCTGTCATTCCCTGCTGGTAAGCTTGGGTTGCTTTGATCAGAGATGTCTCCTATATCCTACGCGTTTCCGCCCTTTTTAGAGGGGGCCTTTTTCAAGGTTGCTAGTCACCATTTCTGTTGATAGAATACAGATACGGTGTTCAATATTTATAAATAGTTACCACTTTTATATATATAAGTTGTGGTCAGTTTTCAAAAGTAGTACATACATATTGTTTTCTTTAAATCCTTGTATGTTGAGGTAACTCCCTCTTTAGCACAACGGGAGCCTGTGCGGTTTCCTGAAAAATATGTATGGAGTTTAAATGCCGAGTTTTTGGTTGGTTGTTAAATTATGTAAGTGTGCTTGTATTAGAACTTACATATATGTTGCCCAGTTTCACTTAATGGCTAATTTGGTTCCGGTATATAAATAAAACCGGTCCTTTTCAAGGAGGTCCTTGTGCCTATGAATAGTGCAATGTGAAACAGGTATAAGTTGTTCAAAAGACATTTAAATGAGTTGGGTACAATGTGTGAAAGAGTGTTGGCTATATTACCTTAGTTCTTTTGTTATGGCTGCGGTGGAGTCTTTAAAGGTTGTCTCCAGCCAGATCGCGATCAGGCTGGAGACATTGCACTATTTATAGGCACAAGGACCTCCTTGAAAAGGACCGGTTTTATTTATATACCGGAACCAAATTAGCCATTAAGTGAAACTGGGCAACATATATGTAAGTTCTAATACAAGCACACTTACATAATTTAACAACCAACCAAAAACTCGGCATTTAAACTCCATACATATTTTTCAGGAAACCGCACAGGCTCCCGTTGTGCTAAAGAGGGAGTTACCTCAACATACAAGGATTTAAAGAAAACAATATGTATGTACTACTTTTGAAAACTGACCACAACTTATATATATAAAAGTGGTAACTATTTATAAATATTGAACACCGTATCTGTATTTTATCAACAGAAATGGTGACTAGCAACCTTGAAAAAGGCCCCCTCTAAAAAGGGCGGAAACGCGTAGGATATAGGAGACATCTCTGATCAAAGCAACCCAAGCTTACCAGCAGGGAATGACAGAGATACACCCCTAAAAAGTCACCATTTACCACGTGTCACTATCCTCCAACTATTACACACTTTCACAAGGGTCTATAACCCTTTTTTCACGCTACTGTACTTCACTGTACTTATGATTTTAAGGATTAAATATTATTTTATTATTATTAGCGATTTTGCTTGAACTTTATCGTATTTTCATACCTGCCTTAAAAGTCCCACTTTTCAATGGCCTGAGGTACCAAAAACTGACACAATATTTAACCAGGGACGACGGCAAACCCGACTACACATAGGACTATAGAGATCAAAAAACCCTTTGTACTGCAGGAAGTTGGCTTCCTACTGCCGTAGCAGCCAGAAATTTTCACAGGTGAACAAACCCAATCTGGCCAATAAGTTGAACAATAAAGAGAGATAACTCTGCTCAGGCTGGTCAAAGTCCACCAATCAAGGTTTGTGCTTAAGCTCGGCTCGCCACCAGGAGAATCATAAAAGAATCAATCATCGCACACCACCACGGAATCTAATGAAGAAAAGTTCCTTTTTTCACATAAGTGGTACAAGGTACAGTAGGGTAGGACATTGTTCACTACCAAGCACGTAGCATTCGTGTGAAATGTGTCTACTGTCCTACTTTTCTTCATTGGATTCCGTAGTGGTGTGCGACCATTTTCTTCTTTTATGGCCATTAAGTTAACACAGTCCATAAAATATGAACATTTCGGCTGAGGTCATACATATGTGAATTGGATGCAAGTTTCCACATTTGAAAAGGGTCCTGTGCGTCTTTGGTCCCGATTCAGGTGCAAATTCAGGCCGAAATTCTGACCTGATTCGAACCTGAATCGGTGAACAGTGGCGCACCGGACCCCCTGCTTTGAACCACGGCCTCAACATGTGTGAACCCAGCCCTAGAGTTTGGTGTGAACCATGCTTGGTAAATAAGAACCTCTTCACTATTTGCGAACATAACTCCTTTATTGACCAAAGTTTGACAAAGGGCAGTGATGGTTCAGTGAATTGTTTATGCCAAGGAAGCTTTTCTGAAGCTTAAAGCTGTATTTTGCTCTGGCATTTTCATTGGAATATATTTTACAGACAAATACCTCAAGCAAAGATTTAGGAACAGCCTTGTTTCTAGAGGTCAGTGAGGAAGCCTTGGGATATCTCAGCAGAAAACTGACAGCCTCAAAGAAAAAATTAATGCAATAGTAAAGCAAGAGAGCCTGGCAATGAAGCGGGCTTTGAATTATCTGCAGTACTTTATGTTGGGCAAGACCATTTCCTTGATGTGAGGCCATTCCCAGGTGCCACAGGTTCAGAAGACAGCATCCTCACCTCCCCCAACATTTGCCTCCAGGATTTCTTCAGAGCCTATCCCATCCACTGGAACTCCCTAACCCAATGTGCCTGGCTATCTCCTATTCTTTTCACCCTTAGGCAATCCCTGCAAACTCATCCCTTTGGGGGAAGTCTATACTGCCTGCTCCTAAAAACTACCTCTACCTCTTCTATCATCTCATCCCTCACATTCTATACCTTTTGCATCAGTTGTTCCTCGCTTTTAGATTGTAAGCTCCCACAAGAAGGGCTCTCCCAATCCTTTTATATTGAATTGTATTACAACTGTTACGGCTCCGTTTATTTTGGAGAGTTCTCTTGCTATGCAAACTGTTGGCCAGTGGCCGCTGGTGTATAAGGGGCGCAGGGGCGCCGCCCCCCCTATCCATGCATCCGGCCCCCTAATCTACATGCGGGGCGCCGGACGCATGGAGTTTAATGGGGTTTTTTTTTTTTAACCATGTGATTAGAGCCAGAGGCTCTCACAGGCTAAAAAAAAGGGTGGGCTCAGGGTGCAGAGCACTGCGTCCCGAGCCCACCTAGTTGTGTGACAATAGTGAATAAAAATTTGTCACACTGATCCTCCTCCTGGCCAATCAGGAAGCGGGTTTTGAGACCCGTTTCCAGATTGGCAGAAAGGAGAAGCCATGCCATTGGGCCTGGAGGAGGAGGGAGGAGACACAGAAGACAGGGGGAAGAAGCCGAAACAGCCGCCGCCTGCTGCTGCATCCAGGCAGGGTGAGTCAGGAGGGTCATGTCCTGTCTCCTGTCTCTCCTGTCCTGTCTCTCCTGTCCTGTCTCTTGTCTCTCCTGTCTCGCTGTGGTCCGGGGGGTAAGGGTACGGTGTGCGGCGGCCTGGTGGGGTCTGGGGGGGTATGGTGCAGTCCATCTGCGGCCCCCCGGCCCATGGAGCACCAGCCGCCACTGCTGTTGGCGCTATATGAATCCTGAATAATCATATTCAAAATGCTAAAGCCTTCTCTCATGTCCACTGTAGTGTATCTTGTGGAGCCTTCACGACCTTCAGGTTTAAAGAGGGGGGGGGGATACACTATTTTACCAAAAGTATTTGGACGCCTGCCTTTACGCACAAATGAACTTTAATGGCATCCCAGTCTCAGTCTGTAGATCTTTCCCACTGCCCATAAAAGTGATCTGTGGTAAATCCGCCACCGGGACCACTATTAGGTGAAAGAGGTTTGCCCACTGTATAAACAAAATCAGGGTTATGGCAGCTAGCTACAGCCATAACTATGGTATATAATGTCAAAGTAATGATGTTTATATACAGTGGACGATCTGGCTCATCCCAGTCTTAGTCTTATATTGAGTTGGCCAACCCTTTGCAGCTATAACAGCTTCAACTCTTCTGGGAAGGCTATCCACAAGGTTTAGGAGTGTGTTTATGGGAATGTTTGAACATTCTTCCAGAAGCTCATTTGTGAGGTCAGGCACTGATGTAGGTCAGGCACTGATGTGATGACGAGAAGGCCTGGCTCGCAGCCTCCTCTCTAATTTATCCCAAAGGTGTTCTATCGGGTTGAGGTCAGGACTCTGGGCAGGTCAGTCAAACGCCTCCACCCCAAACTCGCTCATCCCTGTCTTTATTGACGTTGCTTTGTGCACTGGTCATGTTGGAACAGAAAGGGGTCACCCCCAAACTTTTCCCACAAAGTTGGGAGCATGAAATTGTCCAAAATGTATTGGTATGCTGATACCTTAAAAGTTCCCTTTACTGGAACTAAGGGGCCAAGCCCAATCCTTGAAAAACAACCCCACGTCATAATCCCCCCTCCACCAAATGATTTGGACTAGTGCAAAAAGCAAGGTCAAAAAAGACATGGATGAGTGAGTTTGGGGGGGAGGAAATTCACTGGCCTGCACCTTAACCTGATAGAACACTTTTGGGATCAATTAGAGACTGTCAGCCAGGCCTTCTCTCCAACATCAGTGCCTGACCTCACAAATGCGCTTCTGGAAGAATGGTCAAATATTCCCATGGACATACCTTGTGAACAGCCTTCCCAGAAGAGTTAAAGCTGTTATAGCTGCAATGTTTGAGCCAACTCAATATTGAACCGTATGAACTAAGAATGGGATGCCATTACAGTTCATGTGTGTGTAAAGGCAGGCGTCCCAATACTTCTGGTAATATAGTGTATGTATGGGATTCAAGGAATGGGTCCTGGACAGGCAAAAATATTTCCCCATTATTTGGGTTATGGCTCCTTTAAAGGTCAGTAGAGGCAGGACTTTTTTTCAGCTGGAACATGGTGGAACTCACTTCTACCCTTTCTGTCTCTGGTCTCTGCTCCCTCCTCATCACTATCACTTGTAAACACAGAAGTACTGCTTCTGTGTTTACAAGTGATAGCTTATCTCCCAGTGGCTCCCACTGATTGGATCTCCTGAGTGCAGGACAGGGACAAGGGAAATGCAGGTTCCCAGGTGCAGTGCAGTCATCGGGGCGGGAGGGGGCACGTGGTACGCTACATCCTCTGTGATCTCCATTTTTTTCCCTGGTGCCCTAAAGCTGATTACCTCACTGGATGACCTCACTGGAAGTGAGAGAGGAGGAGAGCTGCCTACAGTGTAGGGGAGGGTGGGACATGGCTGAGTTCCTGCACTTATTCTCTAAGAAAAAAAGCCCTGAGTGGGGAGTTAATGAACCTACAGTAAGGGTGTGGAGTAGTAGGAGTTTGGTAACAAAACAGATGTCGGAAAAAACATGAGCTGCTGAATTGATGAGCATTGCTGGGGGTTGTTTGTGGTGGGAAATACCCCAAATGAGGTTGGACTGAGATACCCCTCCTGTGGGTAAAAGCCCTACATCAGTGAGTGCAATGTCATTGGGATCTTCAGCGATTGCAAACCTATTAAAGTCATCATTGTGCGTTCTTTCCAACCCAACCTGATCTTATCTTAGTGTTATGCTACCATTGTACACAAGCCATTTTTTTTTCCAGTGTAGCGTTGGAAGGGGAATAAAAATCCCCTAAAGCATATCATAAACATTGACTTTCAGCTTTACCGTATTGTTCTAGAAAAAAATTGCACTTTTGTGATATCATTTTTATTGACAAACTTTAACCACTTAAGCCCCGGAAGATTTTACCCCCTTCCTGACCAGGGCCTATTTTGCAATTCGGCACTGCGTGATTTTAACGGACAATTGCGCAGTCGTGCGATGCTGTACCTAAACAAATTTTACGTCCTTTTTTTTCCACAAACAGAGCTTTCTTTTGGTGGTATTTGATCACCCGTGCGATTTTTTTATCATGCGCTATAAACAAAAAATAGCGTCAATTTTGCAAAAATAACAATATTTTTCACATTTTTTTATATGAAATTCCCCCCCAAAAAATGTAAAAATCTAAATTTTCTATAATTTTCGGCCAATTTGTTTTATGCTACCTATGTTTGGTAAAAAAAATCGCAAAAAGCGTATTTTGATTGGTTTGCACAAAAGTTATTGCGTTTACTAACAAAGGGAAAGATTTTTGTTGTTTTTTTTTAACGTGTAATGGCGGCGATCTGCGATTTTTTTGCGGTACTGCGACATTGTGGTGGACAGATCAGACCCTTGACTGACATTTTTGACACTTTTGGGGTTACCAGTGACATTTCTACAGTAATCAGTGCTATACATATGCACTGTTACTGTAAAATTACACTGGCAGTGAAGGGGTTAACTTTTTTGAGAGGGAGGGGTTATGTGTGTCCCTAGGGGCGTGATTCTAACTGTGATTGGCTGTGGCTTGAGGTGTAGGAACAGTGATCAATGGTCCTACATAGTAGAACCGTATGATCAGTGTTCCTACACAGGGGAAAATGACAGGCGGCTTGTTTACATCAGCCGCCTGCCTTTCTCCCTCTGCACCGACGATCGCCGAGTGACCGGCGGACATCGGGTCCGCCGGTCACATGCGCGGGGGGGGTCCGTGACCGCGCTGGGAGCGGGAGCGCACCTCCGGGGGCGCGCACTCGCTCCCTAGACCCTAACAGGCTAGCAACGTAGTACTATGTCGCTCTGCCTGTGAGGGGCTGACCGCCGCAGTAAATAGTCTTGCGGCGGTCGGCAAGCGGTTAAGGCCTATATTTTGGGAAATATCTTTCGATATATTAATTGTGTAAATGTTCTGTTTGGAAAAAATATAGGGAAAGGCTTTTTTTTTTTTTTAATTAATATTTCTGCAGAAAAACCTTTAAAATAAAAATATTCATAAACATAAACAAATCTGATACCAAATTGTGATTTGTTACTCAAAAAACAATATATAATATATTAGAGTAGACTACAAATGCTAAAATGTATAAGGTGCAGAACTGAGACTTTTCCAAAATGAAAAAGAAAAAAAAAAAAAAAAACTCTGGGGCTCAAGTGGTTAAGCTGCAAAATACACTGCCTGCCCAAAAAAAAAAAAAGTCGCCACCTGGAATTATCTAAGCAGCTAACTAAACTAAGCATGCAGGAATTATCCTATTGGATAGTTCCTGCATGTGCCCAAAGAATGAGGTCAGCTGACTACCTGAATATACTGAATGACCAGGTTATTCCATCAATGGATTTTTTCTTCCCTGATGGCACGGGAATATTCCAAGATGACAATGCCAGGATTCATCGGGCTCAAATAGTGAAAGAGTGGTTCAGGGAGCATGAGACATCATTTTCACACATTGGATTGGCCACCACAGAGTCCAGGACTAAATCCCATTGAGAGTCTTTGGGATGTGCTGGAGAAGGCTTTGCGCGGAGGTCCGACTCTCCCATCATCAATACAAGATCTTGGTGAAAAATTAATGCAACACTGGACGGAAATAAATCTTGTGACATTGCAGAAGCTTATCGAAACAACGCCACAGCGAATGTGTGCTGTAATCAAAGCTAAAGGCGGTCCAACTAAATATTAGCGTGTGTTACCTTTTTTTTTTTTTGTGGCCATTTTTTTTATTTTTTAGCCGGGCAGTATATTACACTTTTGTTGTTAGATACATTTTAAATAATTCATAATACAACTATTGCAAAGTGTAAGATATAACACTGTAGAAATAAGTATGAAATTTAGGTTTTATTTTAATTTAAAAAATATAGATTTCCAAGTAGAAATTATACATTTACTCTTCAGCAAATAAAATCGCTCACTGAAAAACAATATTTTTTTTCTCTATGCTTTTCATAACTGGTGTTTTATTTTCTAGTTGGTTAAAAGTAACAATAGACTAAGGATTTAATTTTGTTGGGAAATAAACAGTCATGTTATACAAGATGTTAAGAGAGACAATTATCCAATTTTCAGCTACATTCCCTATGGAGCAGAGCAATTATTACATTTCTATTATGAACCTATGATTTGCCAATAACTTTTTCATTACTTTAGATAACAAAGTAAAACATTTACAGTATTGTTTTGGTGATATTGTCTTATAAAAAATGTTTTATTTTTATGCAATCCATGGACAAACATGTTACAAAAGCACCCTTTTTCTACTTTGAGAGGTGTTAGATTAAAAATAAATTGTTACTGTGCATAAAAAGTATACATATATAAATATACTAAATTGACATAAAAAATAGGATTCTGGTATAAAGCATTGTACAGCTATTTATAAATGAAATTAAGGATTTTTTAATTCCAGTTTTACACATTGTCAGTTCTCAATCATCATCAATTTTGCAAACAAATACAAATGAACCAAATTTAAATATCCCATCCTATGCCCCAATGTTTTTGTCTATTTTTCATGTTCATTTTGGGATGTGGTACCTTTAATTAATGTTCCTCTTTTTCTGAGCAAATTTAAAATATCTCAAGTTTAAATATTAATGGTAAGCAAAATAGAAATTAGCAGAAAATAATAGTTAACCACTTGCCGACCGCCGCACGACTATCTACGTCGGCGGTCAGCCCCTCACAGGCAAAGTGACGTAGGGCTACGTCACTAGCTTGTGAGGGTCTAGGGAGCGAGCGCGCGCCGCTGGAGGCGCGCTCCCGCTCCCGCTCCCGCGTGGTCACGGACCCCCCCGCGCGTGTGACCGGCGGACCCGATGTCCGCCGGCCACTCTGCGATCGACGGGGGAGAGGGAGAAAGTCAGGCAGCTTGTGTAAACAAGCTGCCTGTCATTCTCCCTTCTGTATGAGAGATGATCATATGGATCTACTATGTAGATCCGTTGATCACTCTGCATACAGCTGAAGCCACAGCCAATCACAGTTAGAATCACGCCCCTAGGGACACACACAGCCCCTCCCTCTCAAATAAAGTTAACCCCTTCACTACCAGTGTATTTTTACAGTAACAGTGCATATGTATAGCACTGATTACTGTAGAAATGTCACTGGTAACCACAAAAGTGTCAAAAATGTCAGTCAAGGGTCCGATCTGTCCGCCGCAATGTCGCAGTACCGCAAAAAAAATCGCAGATCGCCGCCATTACGCGTTAAAAAAAATACAACAAAAATGACAAAAATCCTTCTCTTAGTTAGTAAACGCAATAACTTTTGCACAAACCAATCAAAATACGCTTTTTGCAATTTTTTTTTACCAAACATAGGTAGCATAAAACAAATTGGCCGAAAATGTTAAAAAATTTTGATTTTTACATTTTTTTTGGGGGGGAATTTCATATAAAAAAAAGGGAAAAATATTGCTATTTTTGCAAAATTTACGCTCTTTTTTTGTTTATAGCGCGTGATCAAAAAATCGCACAGGTGATCAAATACCGCCAAAAGAAAGCTCTGTTTGTGGGAAAAAAAGGACGCCAAATTCGTTTAGGTACAGCGTCGCACGACCGCGCAATTGTCCGTTAAAGTCACGCAGTGCCGAATCGCAAAATACCCCCTTGTCAGGAAGGGGGTAAAATCTTCCGGGGCTTAAGTGGTTAAAGCTGAATTCCAGGAGTTCAGCCACTTTCTAAAAATAAGTACAGGCACACTAGGTGCTCCTGAATGTATCTCAGGAGTGGAGTGCCTTGAAAAAGCATTACAGTGCCTTGAAAAAGCATTCATACCCCTTGAAATTTTCCACATTTTGTCACATTACAACCAAAAACATAAATGTATTTTATTGGGATTTTATGTGATAGGCCGACACAAAGCAGCACATAATTGTGAAGTGGAACAAAAATGATAAATGGTTTTCAAATATTTTTACAAATAACTAGGTGAAAAGTGTGGCTTGCATTTGTATTCACCCCCCTGAGTTAATACTTTGTAGAACCGCCGTTCCCTGCAATTACAGCTGCAAGTCTTTTTGGGGATGTCTCTACCAGCTTTGCACATCTAGAGATGGACATTTTTGCCCATTCTTCTTTGCAAAATAGCTCAAGCTCTGTCAGATTGGATGGAGAGCATCTGTGAACAGCAATTTTCAAGTTCTGCCACAGATTCTCAATTGGATTTAGGTCTTGGCTTGGACTGGGCCATTCTAACACATACCCATTCCTTTGTATCTCTGGCTGTATATTTAGGGTCGTTGTCCTGCTGGAAGGTGAACCTCCACCCTTAGTTTCAAGTCGTTTACATACTCTAACAGGTTTTCTCCTGTGTTTGGCTCCATCCATCTTCTTATCAACTCTGACCAGCTTCCCTGTCCCTGCTGAAGAAAAGCTTCCCCACAACATGATGCTGCCACCACCATGTTTCACAGTTGGTCTGTGTGTTCAGGGTGATGTGCAGTGTTAGATTTCTGCCACACATAGCACTTTTGCTTTTAGGCCAAAAAGTTTAATTTTGGTCTCATCTGACCAGAGCTCCTTCTTCCACATGTTCCAAAGTTCAATTTTGGTCTCATCTGACCAGAGCAGCTTCTTCCACATGACTTCTTGCAAGCTGCAAACGGGACTTCTTATGGCTTTATTCCAACAATGGCTTTCTTCTTGGCACTCTTCTATAAAGGGCAGATTTGTGGAGCGCACGACTAATAGTTGTCCTTATGGACAGATTCTCCCACCTGAGCTGTGGATCTCTGCAGCTCCTCCAGAGTTACCATGGGCCTCTTGGCTGCTTCTCTGATTAATGTTCTCATTGCCCGGCCTGTCAATTTAGGTAGAAAGCCATGTCTTGGTAGGTTTGCAGTTGTGCCATACTCATTCCATTTTCGGATGATGGATTGAACAGTGCTCCAAGAGATTTTCAAAGCTTGGGATATTTGTTTCCAACCTAACCAAGCTCTAAACTTCTCCACAACTTTATCCCTGACCTGGCTGGTGTGTTCCTTGGGCTTTATGATGCTGTTTGATCAGTAAGGTTTTCTAACAGAGCAGAACAGAGTATTTATACTGAGAATGAATTACACACAGGTGGACTCTAGTTACTAATTAGGTAACTTCTAAAGGCAATTGACTCAGCTAGCTTTGAGTTAGGGGTACCAGAGTAAAGAGGGCTGAATAGAAATGCACGTTACACTTTTCAGATATTTATTTGTAAAACATTTTGAAAAACATTTATCATTTTCCTTCTACTTCACAATTATGTGCTACTTTGTGTTGGTCTATCACATAAAATCCCAATAAATTTTTTGGGTTGTAACATGACATAATGTGGAAAATTTCAAGGGATGTGAATACTTTTTTAAGACACTGTATATCTGTTTATGGCTCTGCCGGAGCACACACTGACACTCGGGGCTGTGGGAATGGAGAGAGAGGCACACAGAGCAGCAATGCCTGCCCCTCTTTTCTGCAGCCCAGTTAGAGAAGACTTTGTGTTTTCTAAATTAGTTTATATAATACAAAGACTTTTGTGATTGAGAAGAAGAAGGGGAGGAGCATTAATAGCAGCTGTACTGACTCTAATGTTGATGATGCTTAGATCTGAAGCATCAGCTTTGGGCTCCTAAAAACACAGCTATAGCAAAACTGTAAGATGTAAATAAAAGAGATTAGAGATGGGGAACGGTTCGCCCATTCGGCAAACACCTGAATTGTCAGGGAGTTTGACCATTTGTTTGGCCCGCCGAACGACCACAATGCTCCAAAGAAAACAATAAGGTGAAAACACCTTTCTCCTGTGCTTGGGATTCGAGCCCCCCGACCACACTCCTCACTGGACTCACACCTGGCTTCTCGGATGTCTGGGTTCTTGCTGCCCAAAACGGACTGGGGTAGTCCACCAGTACTAAAGGCAAAGAAACAAAGAAAGGGCGCACCGACCTAGCGCATTATCCTCAATATAAGGCTTTTATTCAAGAAACACTTAAAAGTGGCTACTCACAGACATAGATGTAAATATATCATATCGAGCTCAGTTGCCCAAATGTCCGGATTAGTCCATATGATCGTCCAAGACCAATGAGATGACGGCTGACGCGTTTCGAGGCTTCAGCCTCTTCCTCAGAGCCACTGTAACACCTTTAGAACGACCACAATGCACTGTGCCGCCGCACAGTGCACTGGAAGCCCTGTGTGGCTAAAGCAATGAAATCTTTACCCAATCAGGGCACAGAGCACTGTCAGAGCCATGATTGAAGAAAGTATTGATGACTGGGTACAATCATGACCCATTGCTCTTAGTCCCACCCCACACCCTATAAAAATATTTCCCCCAAAGTGGCCATTTGCAGTGTGATAGCGATAGAGCGATAGAACAGGGCTCTGTTCAGTGCTACTAGAGAGTTAGTGTGCTATAGTGTGCTTTTGTGATTCTATTGTCTGTGTAGAATATCAGTTTAGTGTGAATCTAGTGATAGTTCAGTCAGTGTGAGTGTAGTGACCATTCATTTTTACAGTAGTGTCAGTTTATTTTGTCAGGGCATGTTTACTGCAGTATAGTTCAGTGCGTTAGTACACACTAACGCAGTATATTTTAGTGCGTTACTGCACGTTTAACGCAGTGTATAGCAGTGCATTACTGCATGTTTAACGCTGTATATTTCAGTGTGTTACTGCACATTTAACTCAGTATATATCAGTGCATTAGTGCACGTTTAATGCAGTATATTTCAGTGCGTTGCTGCATGTTTAACTCAGTATGTTTTAGTGCGTTACTGCACATTTAAATCAGTACATTTTAGTGCACTACTGCACGTTTGACGCAGTACATTTTAGTGCAATACTGCACATTTAACACAGTATATTTCAGTGCATAGGTGCACTTTAAAGCAGTATATTTCAGTGCTGTATATGTCAGTGCATTACTGCAAGTTTAACGCAGTATAATTCAAAGCGTTACTGCACGTTTAAAGCAGTATATTTCAGTGCATTAGTGCACATTTAATGCAGTTTGTTTCAATGCATTAGTGCACTTTTAACCCAGTATATTTCAGTGCATTACTGCACGCTTAATGCAGTATATTTCAATGAGTTCGTTCATGTTTAATGCAATATAATTAAGTGTGTTAGTGCATGTTTAACGCAATATATTTCAATGCGTTAGTGCACATTTAACGCAGTTTGTTTCAATTCGTTAGTACATGTTTAACGCAGTACATTTCAGTGCATTACTACACGTTCAATGCAGTAAATTTCAGTGAGTTAGTACACGTTTAACCACTTGCCGACCGCCGCACGACTATCTACGTCGGCGGTCAGCCCCTCACAGGCAAACTAACGTAGGGCTACGTTGCTTGCTTGTGAGGGTCTAGGGAGCGAGCGCGCGCCCCCCCGGGGCGCGCTCCCGCTCCCGCGTGGTCACGGACCCCCCCGCGCGTGTGACCAGCGGACCCGATGTCCGCCGGTCACTCGGCGATCGGCGGGGGAGAGGGAGAATGTCAGGCAGCTTGTGTAAACAAACTGCCTGTCATTCTCCTCGCTGCAAAGACACTGATAAAACGGATCTGGTATGTAGATCCGTTGATCAGTGTCCTTACAGCTAGAGCCACAGCCAATCACAGTAGAAACCACGCCCCTAGGGACACACACAGCCCCTCCCTTCCAAATAAAGTTAACCCCTTCACTACCAGTGTATTTTTACAGTAACAGTGCATATGTATAGCACTGATTACTGTAGAAATGTCACTGGTAACCCCAAAAGTGTCAAAAATGTCAGTCAAGGGTCCGATCTGTCCGCCGCAATGTCGCAGTACCGCAAAAAAAATCGCAGATCGCCGCCATTACGCGTTAAAAAAAAAAACAACAAAAATGACAAAAATCTTTCCCTTTGTTAGTAAACGCGATAACTTTTGCGCAAACCAATCAAAATACGCTTTTTGCGATTTTTTTTTTACCAAACATAGGAAGCATAAAATAAATTGGCCGAAAATTTTTAAAAATTTTGATTTTTACATTTTTTTTGGGGGAATTTCATATAAAAAAATGTGAAAAATATTGCTATTTTTGCAAAATTGACGCTCTTTTTTTGTTTATAGCGCGTGATCAAAAAATCGCACAGGTGATCAAATACCACCAAAAGAAAGCTCTGTTTGTGGGAAAAAAAGGACGTCAAATTCGTTTAGGTACAGCGTCGCACGACCGCGCAATTGTGCGTTAAATTCACGCAGTGCCGAATCGCAAAATACCCCCTGGTCGGAATGGGGGTAAAATCTTGCGGGGCTTAAGTGGTTAACGTAATATAATTTACTGTGTTACTGCATGTTTAACACAGTATATTTCTTTTTTTTTTTTTTAAATTGTAATTTTTATTGAAAATATAAGCATAGATAAGTAGATTTAGGGGACCCCTAAAATGGAAAAAACAATAAACAATAACATTGCAAAAGCGAGATCAAACAGTCCTAATCGGAACGTGAATACACAATAAAGTATGCCTCAAAGGAGAAAGACTATATGACAGAAACCATAGACATCAAAGTACAGGGTAATAAACAGTACCACATAACAGACAGCGAATAACCACCTGCACCACACACTCA
This sequence comes from Pelophylax lessonae, assembly GCF_965119305.1. Taxonomy (NCBI): domain Eukaryota; kingdom Metazoa; phylum Chordata; class Amphibia; order Anura; family Ranidae; genus Pelophylax; species Pelophylax lessonae. The sequence goes on from NC_138770.1 coordinate 47,321,614, forward strand.
GCTCAGGGTAGAGTCCTGCGCATCCCAATCCGCCCAGACAGCGCTGAAGCGCGTAACTTCATCATGAACCGTAGCAGTTAGGAACTCCATTCTCCGTATCTCCAACACCAGGCGTTGAAAGAGAACAGCATCAGGCGGCCCCGTCTGCCACCAACACAACGGGATTGCCCTCCTAGCAGCAACCAGGAGGAAGGATAACAACCGCCTGGTGGGCTTGGAGACCCTGGGGAAGGGAAGGCCCAGCAAGTAGTGCAAGGGATCCAGCGGAAGTACCAAACCCGTCACTGACTGTAGCTTTGACTCCATCATTGCCCAAAATGGTTGAATAAGAGGACATTGCCAGAAGATATGAAAAAGGGTACCCGCCCCAGCACCACAGCGCCAACAAGCAGCCGGGCAAGACGGATCAATCTTATGTAATTTGGCCGGAGTCCTATACCAGAACAACAAAATCTTTAAGGTAGTCTCTCTCTGCACCACACACCGAGAAGATTTAAAAGCAGCAGTCCATATCCTAACCCACATCTGCAGAGAAATAGGTTTTTGGAGAATAGCAGACCATTTGCGCATGTAGAGGTGGGCATCCTCCACCAGGGGATGGGCATCATGTAAAATAGGGCCACCAAAGAGGACCAGGAGGCCGCCACCCGGAGGTGGGAAGCTAAATAATACTTAATAACGTCTGGAGCTTCAAGACCTCCTCTCCGCCTCGGGGCAAAAAACACTGAGCTAGCTACCCTGTGGGTCTTATTATTACAAATAAAATTCAAGAAACTACACTGCAGAAACTTCAGTTGGGACATGGGGACCTGAACCGGCAAGGTGTCAAAAAAATAAAGTAGTCTAGGCAAGACGGACATTTTTAGAACATTAATCCGGTCCAACAGCGAGAGAGGATAGCCCATCCACTGATGCAGGGAGCCAAGGATTTCCTTAAACAAAGGAACATAATTCTGTTGATACAGGGAACCGTATGAGGGCGTAAGCTTGATCCCCAAATAGGATAAGGTAGTCGTGCACCAACGATAGGGGTAGGACCCCTGCAATTGGGACAGGAGCCCAGGGGGGATATGAAGAGGCAAAGCTTCCGTTTTCGTAGTATTAACCTTGTACCCAGAGATGGCCCCAAAGGAGGCCAGGACCGCGTGGAGAGAGGGCAAGGACAGAAACGGGTCAGTGAGGGTCAGGAGGATGTCGTCAGCAAATAGAGACAAAGTATACTCCCGCTCTCGCATCAGCACCCCACTAATATCAGGGTGCTGTCTAATGGCCGGCGCCAATTGCTCCAAGCATAAAATAAACAACAAACGAGACAACGGAAACCCCTGGTGGGTGCCATTACGAAACTCAAAAGAGGGAGACATAACTGCAGACGACATCCGCACCTGGGCCGTCATGGGCGAGTATAAGGCCTCTAAGGCCCTAAAAAAGGGACCACGAAAACCAAAGCGCTGCATAGTAGCAAAAAGGTATGGCCAGCTCAAGCGGTCAAAGGTCTTTTGGGCGTCTAAACTTAGGACCAAGGCTGGGCGGGGGTACCTATTCAAAAGATCAATCAGGTCTATGGAGCGTCTGGTGTTATCACCCGCGTGGCGAGACAAGGCAAACCCCACCTGATCTCTATCAACTAGCTTGGGAATAAAGGTGGACAGCCTATTAGCTAGGATCTTAGTGAAAATTTTGTAATCTGAGTTTAACAGGGCAATAGGACAGTAATTATCAGGAAAGGAAGGGTCTTTACCCAGTTTCGATATGACCGAAATAAAAGAGTGAGTAAATTGGGGGTGAGGGACTTTCCCGTGAAGCAAAGAGGAGTAGAGTTTCAGCAGATGGGGTGCAAGGATGGGTTGGAAGGTTTTATAGTAAAGATTTGGCAGACCATCAGGGCCGGGGGCTTTGTGGGAACGGAGCTCCTTAATGGTAGCGGCCAGCTCTTCAGCAGAAATATCTGCAGTCAGGGCAGACGCTGACAGTTTGGGAAGGGACAGATCCTTAAAAAATTCATCAAAAAGTTCCTGGGTAAAAACAAAACGTTTTTCAGGAGTAAGGCAATTAAAAAGCTTACTGTAAACAGAGCCAAACACCTTGGCCATTGTATACAGGCAATGAGTAGGGATGATCGAACTTTTGAAAAGTTTGGTTCGACCAGAACACCTGAACCTCCCAAAAGTTCGGCCCGGATTTCAGAACCCCATTGAAATCAATGGGACCTGAACTTCGGTAATCAAAAAACCCCATTTTGAAGCCCTAAAACCTAATAAATGCCCCTAAAAAGTGCCTAGGGTTCTGGGTCATGCCCCAGAAACTATTAATCACACAAAAAAAGTTCTTAAAAATTGTCATTTTTGATAGAGAGCCAATTATTGAAAAAAATTATTGAAAAAAAAAATGTGTATGTGTATATATATATATATACCCCTAAACACAAGTTCAAATGTTTTGCCTGACACCAAAGACCCCAAAAAAATGCCCAAAAAAATGCCTGCGCCAAAAAAAATGCCCAGGTGTGTTATTGCAGGCTTTTTTTTGGGGCATTTTTTTGTGGTCTTTGGAGTCAGGCATGACATCTGAACTGTATAGGGGTATATATACACACACATGTATGTCTATACATACATGTGTGTGTATATATACCCCTTTACACAAGTTCAGATGTCATGCCTGACTCCAAACTTGTCCTCAAAAAAGCCCTATAGACGCCTGCAGCAAAAAGCAGACTGACAGGGGCGAAGCCATATCGCTGCTCTGAAAGTCACATAAGAGAAAACGATCTTTTCTCTATAGCGGTCACCCTGAAATGAAAGGGTTTTGTCACCCTGCCATAGCAGTCAGTGTCAGTTCACCCTACACTACACTACGGTCACCCTGACACTTAACACTTTCCCTACAGAAACTTGATTTTTGAAGCTAACTTAAGTGGAAAATAGCACCCTAACTACACTAGATATCCCTTTCCTCACACTAATAATTGCTAAATGACACTTTGTAGCAGAAGTAACAGAACTGCTTCCACTCTCTTCCATGTCCCTGTATTACAATGCTAGGAATTTGGCGGGGGCTATCTTATATACTGGGGGGCGTATTCACCAATGATTGGCCTCTGGAACCCCTAGTCACTCCAATCACATTCCTAGCATTCTCCTGTCCCCTCAATTGTCTTTTACTAATGGTTCTGGTCCAATCACAGGCTTTTAAAGCCCATTTCCTGGCCCATTGCATTTTGGTCGGTTCTGGTTGCCGAATTCCAAACTTTTTCAGCAAAAAGTCCTAAATTCGGCCGAACCTCGAACGGTCAATGTTCGGGTCGAACCGATATTAGACCCGAACCTTTCGATCATCCCTAGCAATGAGTGGGAGAACCATCTGGCTGTACCAAGAGATCAGAAACCGAGTGGAAGGGCCGGGGCCTAAGTTTATTGACCAACATCCTGTGGGGCTTATTAGAAAACTCATAAAACTTCTGCTTGGCCCAGGATAAAGACTTGGCTACTTTAGACAAATCCAGAGACTTAATACGCTCTCGGAGGTGCACAACTGCCCTGAGATTCGCTACCGAAGGAGACCCTGCGAGCCGAGTTTCTGCCACCCGCAGATCCACCAGAAGAGAGGCTTTTTGACAGCCCTCCTCCCTCTTTAGTCTGGAGCCCTCGGCAATACAGGAGCCCCGAAAGATAGCCTTGTGAGCCTCGAAAAGCGTAGAAACATCGGAGCCCACATTTAGAGCAAAAAATTCCGTCAACCCAGAGGCCAGTATCACGAATGACCGGAGTCTGGAGGAGACGTTCATTAAGACTCCAATGGCAGGTCTTCGCGGAGGTGGGGGCCAGAGACAGGTCTAGGACCACGGGTACATGATCCGACCAAGTAATCGGAAGTATATCACAATGCACCGTACAGGGTATGAGAGGGGCAGACACCAAAAAGTGATCCAACCTAGAGTGTATCTTATGGGCTGGAGAGTAAAAAGTGAACTGTTTAGACGCGGGATGTTTAATCCGCCAGGAGTCGAACAATTTATGCGACCGCACACATTTGCGGAAGGCCCTGGATTGAGCTAACAAGCGGCTGCACAGGGTACCACCAACCAAAGATTGTCTGTCCCTGTGAGGAGACATCACTAGGTTAAAATCGCCACCGGCCACCATGAAAGGCTGGGCAAAGTGGGACACTTTCGCCATGATGGCGTCTAAAAAAGCTATCTGCCCGGTATTAGGAGCGTATATGTTAAGCAGGGTAAAGGAGGTCGAATGGAACTCACAGACCAGGGCAATAGCCCGTCCCTGAGGATCCAGGTACTTGTCCCGAACCCTGAAAGGACATGATTTCCTAATCAAGATCGCCACTCCCCCCTTGCCAGAGGGATCACTAGCAACATAGGCCGTGGGGAACATTTTGGAAGCAAATTTAAACAAACCCCCTTCCCTGAAATGCGTCTCCTGAATCAAAATAACATCTGCCCCAGAGGAGCGAAACTCCTTAAGGGCTAGCCACCGCTTCTGTATCGAGTTCAGGCCCTTAACGTTGTACGATAGAACTCTCAACGCCATTTAAAACCATACCAGAACTGGGGACAGAAGCCGTAGACAGAGCACACCAAACATATACAATATAAGAACATCATATGTAGAAACTCAAACAATCGTATGCAGTCTGCGACAGGGCCATCAACCCGCCACAGAGGCACTATCCCAAAAGGGCCCGAAGACCCCAGAGGGACTAAGAAAAGAGCAATCCAACCAGGACTATAATGCATAAAGAACATTGCAAAGTTACATATAAATGAAAAGAGGGAAAAAAAAAAAAGGAAAGAAAAAACCAGCAGTCCACAAACAACTTGTGTGAAAAAACTGAGGCGTACTGGGTTAAAAGATGGCCAAAAAGTTAGAGGGGCTTTTAAACTAGGTGATGGGGGGGAGGGTACAGATGTAGAATTGGCCAGTGGAAAGCAAGTTTCAGAGGGCAGAAATGGGGGCATTAGCGATAGGGTGTTCGGAGCTCCTATACCCAGGGTGGGTATGGGGAAAAATCAAGAGAGCAGCCTAAAAACATCAAAAGAGGATATAGGTAACCGGTCAAAATTAAGAGGTTTGTATACCAATGCCAGAAGCCTGGCCAACAAGATGGGAGAGCTGGAGCTGCTGATGTTTGAGGAGGACTTAGATTTTGTTGGGATAACTTGGTTTGACAGCTCCCATGACTGGATGGCGACCATTCAGGGGTATTCCCTCTATCGCAGAGATAGAGAAGGTAAAAAAGGGGGAGGGGTATGTCTGTATATTAAGAACAGTGTACAGGTAAATATGAGGGATGATGTTAATAATGGAGCTAAGGACGAGGCAGAATCCCTATGAGTAGAGCTTCAAAGGTAAGGCACGGTGGGGAAGGTAATATTGGGCGTATGCTATAGGCCCCCCAACCAGAGGGAGGAGGGGGAGGCGGACCTCATTTTACAGATAGGATTGGCAGCAAGGATGGGAAATGTCATTATAATGGGGGACTTTAATTATCCTGATATAGACTGGGCAGAAGGAACCGCACACTCAGCCAAGGCTAGGCAGTTCCTAAATGTTTTGCAGGATATCTTCATGGGTCAGATGGTGAATGCACCGACAAGAAACAATGCGGTACTTGACCTACTGATTAACCCCCCTGTGTCCTTTTTGTCCTTTGACTTTTTTCACATGACACATCATTTACTATGAATTTTTTCCTATTTTGGCTTTTTGCCCAGCAGGATTGCCTCTTCTGGGATTTCAGCTGTCCCCACCCAGACTCATACAGATGTCTGGTAGCAAGCAACCTCGATTGAACTCCAGTCCTACAAATTAAATAATTCTTCTTCTGCATGAAGCAAATTCCATCAAAAAAAATTTAACGGCATACCATAGACCCACATCGGCATTGTTGATGTTCTGTTTTTAGCCTCGCAGGCAGGCACTCTTCCTTTAATCATTACAGTGAACCATGTAAGTGCATTCCTTTGATTTAAATTCTTTCTTGTCAGATTGGATTTGGAATATGTATAATATGTATATATACACTGATTATTTGCAGACCACCCTCCCAAGGCACCCCTGAAGAAGGAGTGTTTCTCCGAAACGCGTCGGGTGTTCACACGGGGGTTCTATGGTGGATGTTCAACCCTGTAATGTGACGTATGATTTTGCTTGCCTCTGCTTTTATTTTTTACCTTTTGTATAAATAATTTCAATAAAGTGATATTTGTATTCTTACCTATGTGCAATTTTTTGAAACACTAGTGCCTTAAAAGTCCCACCCACAGGGGAACCAACTGGTTTTTTGATTCTATATCCAGGATGTGGCACGTAAGGGACCACTCCACATGAACTACACATGTACATACTGATTACCAACAATACAGACCTGCTCACGGATATAGAAATACAGGGCAACTTAGGAAACAGTGACCATAGGTCAATAAGTTTCAGTATTAGTTACAGTTATAGGAAGCAGAGGGGTAATATAAGGACACTGAATTTCAAAAGAGCCAATTTCCCAAAACTGCGCTCGCTGCTAGAAAATATCAATTGGGATAGAACCCTGCGAACAAAGAACACGGAGGAAAAATGGGAGTGCTTCAAGAGCATACTTAACAAGGGGATTGACCAGTGCATTTCAAAGGGAAATAAATTTAAAAGAGCAAAACTAAACCCTGGGTGGCTAAACTCCAACATAAAAATGCATATTAGTGCTAAAGAAAAGGCCTTCAAAAAATACAAGACTGAGGGGTCATTGGCAGCATTTAAGCATTACAAAGAGTGTAATAAGAAATGTAAAGACGAAATCAGGGCGGTTAAAATAGAACACGAGAGACATATAGTGGAGGAGAGTAAAAAGAACCCCAAGAAGTTCTTTAAGTATATAAACAGTAAGAAAGCGAGGCCAGAACACATTGGCCCCATAAAAGACAACAAAGGAAATATGGCCACTGAGGACAGAGAAAAGGCGGAAGTGTTAAATGATTTCTTCTCTTCAGTCTTCACAAAAGAATCGGGGGGCTACACTAACCCAGCTTGTAAGGCCAAACTAAACAACACACCTCAGGAAGTACCGCCATGGTATCTTTCCCCTAGTTTGTAGACGCAATAACTTTTGCGCAAACCCGGGAAGCGAGGGATAACACTACCAAAGCCCTTCACCTCCACCATTGGCTATCCACGTCCAACACATAGTTACATAGTTACATAGTTAGTGAGGTTGAAAAAAGACATCAGTCCATCCAGTTCAACCTATGATGTGTGTGTGTGTTTGCTTTTAACCGTACATTGTATACCCCTGTATGTTGTGGTCTTTAAGGTGTCCATCTAACAGTTTTTTGATCAATGCTCCCTGCTGATACGACTGCTTGTGGAAGAGAATTCCACATCCTTACCGCTCTTACAGTGAAGAACCCCTTACGCACTTTAAGGTTAAACCGCCTTTCCTCTAGTTTTAGTGAGTGGCCACGTGTCTTATTGTATCTCCTTTCTCTGAATAGTTTGTTCCTTATGCTCGGGTCGCCAGTACAGTATTTGTACATTTACTAACTGTATGGGGAATGGGCTAGTGAAATGATCACAGAGACCTGTGATCCTATATAGAAGGATAACAGGCGCTCTGTGATCATTTCAGAGAGAAGAACGGTCAGCTGTGTTTACATCAGCTGACCGTCCTGCTCTCTCAGCGGGAAGCGATCGCAAGTGCCTGGCGGTAATTGTGGCCGCTGGCCCTGCGCATCGGCATCCCCGCTGCCTAGTTGGGGTAGAAGCGGGCCGTCGGCCCCCAGTACCATGTGCGCGACTAACGTAGAGCTATGTCGTTTCACGCAGCCAAGCAAGCCTACCGCAGTAAAATTGCGGCAGGCAGGCGGTCGGCAAGTAATTAACTAATGTACCTATATTTGATTATTAAACTTTATTGTGAAAAAAAGGAAACTCACCAAACAGAAGACAATGTTTTCTTCTAACTGGCCAACCTTTACTTGTATCCGGTGTTCTATGCAAATTTTTGAATATCTATAAATGAAATAATTGAAAAGCCTACTTTTGAACATCAACTCTATATATTAAGATTAGGTTTTATTTAATCAAAGTTGTCCTGTTTTTACTGGCTGATAAGAAATTTTGATTGTTCCTCTCTGGTCTTAGCAGGATAATATAACATTTGGGCAGAAATATACAGCTTAGCAGTCCTGCGCTGGAGGCCAAGATGGCGAATATCTGAACAGCCACTGCGTATTTGGCACTGGTGCTCAGATAGGCTGTGATAAAGGGGATCCAGACTCAACAGAAGACCAGCATGCTGAAGGTGATCAGTTTGGTCTTGTTGAAACTTCCTGGAAGGACTCTTTCTAGGAAGGTCACTAGAAAACGTATCATAACCATAAAGCCCATGAACCCCAGAGTCAAGTGGAAAAATACTTTCTGTCCTTCATTGCACTCAAATGTTATCTTATAGCTTTTGGTGTTCAGCAGGGTAAAAGGAGGGGACTTCTAAAGCCAATGAAAAAATGCTGATTGCAAAACAGAACAGATTCCAACAACACTACGAGGGATTGCAGAACCTAGACATTTCCTTAGGAGGCTGTTCAGTCTGGTGGTTTTAAAGGCAAGGATCACCGTGGTGGTCTTGGCAAAGACTGAGGAGATTCAGATGGAGAAAGCCACACTGAAGAATGTTTGTCTCAGGAGACAACTAAAAGTGGAAGGTTGACCAATGAAGACAAGGCTGCAGAGGAAGCAGAAAAATAAGAGACCCCAGCAGGATGTAGCTTAGCTCCCTATAGGGGGCTTTGATTATGGGAGTTTCCTGGTATTGAATGAAGATGATTAAGTTACAAAGTGTGAGGACTGACAAGATGACAGCATGATTAGTGTTGAGCGAACACGGACTGTATTATTCGTGTTCGTACCGAATAATTGGATTTTTTTTACCCGAACACGGACACGGACACTTTACTGTATGTTCGGGTAAAAATCCGTGTTCGGTCGTTTTATTTCCGGGTTTTGCATGCTTTGGCGCTCTTTTCATGGCGGGCTTTCAACAGCCAATCAACAATCGTTTAACTGGTGTGCCTTAAGCCATCCCAGCCATGCCTGCAAATGTCTTAGTAGCTGTGATTGGCCGTCTGAAGCATGTGACCAAGTCTTTATAAGTTCGAGGCAGCCGCCGCAGCAGCGTCATTCTGCTGCTTAGCTAAGGGACAGAGCACACATCAATGTGCTGGCTGCTGATTAGGGAAAGATAGGCAGGAAAAAACCATTTGTGTCCGGATAAAATTGAGGGACAGGTCGGAGTGTTTAGGCAGGGCGAGTTGTAGGCATTTTAGGGATAGAGTCTGCTGAATTATAGGGTCAGTGTCTTCTACAAACTACAATCGATATTGCTGTGTGGGGGGTGGGGTGAATCTGCACTCAATCCTGATCTACGATCTCTTCTCAATCCTGTTAGGGACAGAGTCTGCTGAATTTTAGGGAAACTGTGTTCTACAAACTACAATCGATATTGCTGTGTGGTGTGGGATTGGAGATAGGCAGGTGTCAGTGATCCACATCCATTTTTCTGTGTGTGAGCTGCAGTGAACACAATCTTTTTGGGCTGCAGTGAACACAATCTTTTTGGGCTGCAGTGAACACAATCTTTTTGGGCTGCAGTGAACACAATCTTTTTGGGGTGCAGTGAACAAAATCTTTTTGGGGTGCAGTGAACACAATCCTTTTTGGTGTGCAGTGAACACAATCTTTGTGGGGTGCAGTGAACAAAATCCTTTGTGGGGTGCAGTGAACACAATCTTTTTGGGGTGCAGTGAACAAAATCCTTTTTGGGGTGCAGTGAACAACATCCTTTTTGGGGTGCAGTGAACACAATCTTTTTGGGGTGCAGTGAACAAAATCCTTTGTGGGGTGCAGTGAACACAATCTTTTTGGGGTGCAGTGAACACAATCTTTTTGGGGTGGAGTGAACAACATCCTTTTTGGGGTGCAGTGAACAAAATCCTTTTTGGGGTGCAGTGAACAAAATCATTTTTGGGGTGCAGTGAACACAATCTTTTTGGGGTGCAGTGAACACAATCTTTGTGGGGTGCAGTGAACACAATCTTTTTGGGGTGGAGTGAACAACATCCTTTTTGGGGTGCAGTGAACAACATCCTTTTTGGGGTGCAGTGAACACAATCTTTTTGGGGTGCAGTGAACACAATCTTTGTGGGGTACAGTGAACAGAATCTTTGTGGGGTGCAGTGAACACAATCTTTGGGGGGTACAGTGAACACAATCTTTTTGGGGTGCAGTGAACACAATCTTTGTGGGGTGCAGTGAACACAATCTTTTTGGGGTGGAGTGAACAAAATCATTTTTGGGGTGCAGTGAACAACATCCTTTTTGGGGTGCAGTGATCAAAATCCTTTTTGGGGTGCAGTGAACACAATCTTTTTGGGGTGCAGTGAACAAAATCCTTTGTGGGGTGCAGTGAACAGAATCTTTGTGGGGTGCAGTGAACACAATCTTTGGGGGGGTACAGTGAACACAATCTTTTTGGGGTGCAGTGAACACAATCTTTGTGGGGTACAGTGAACAGAATCTTTGTGGGGTGCAGTGAACACAATCTTTGGGGGGTACAGTGAACACAATCTTTTTGGGGTGCAGTGAACACAATCTTTGGGGGGTACAGTGAACACAATCTTTTTGGGGTGCAGTGAACACAATCTTTGTGGGGTGCAGTGAACACAATCTTTGGGGGGGTACAGTGAACACAATCTTTTTGGGGTGCAGTGAACAACATCCTTTTAGGGTGCAGTGAACACAATCTTTGTGGGGTGCAGTGAACAACATCCTTTTAGGGTGCAGTGAACAAAATCTTTGTGGGGTACAGTGAACAGAATCTTTGTGGGGTGCAGTGAACACAATCTTTGGGGGGTACAGTGAACACAATCTTTGTGAGGTGCAGTGAACACAATCTTTGTGGGGTGCAGTGAACACAATCATTGTGGGGTGCAGTGAACTCAATCTTTGTGGGGTACAGTGAACACAATCTCATACTTCTGAAGATTTGAGGGTGCTGCCTGTTCCATACTCCCCCTACTCCTCATCTAGCCTTTTAGGGGTACAAACAATAGTAATTGGGGCCTAGTGTGGTTGTGTACGTGTGATATACATACACTTTTTTTGGATCATATTTTCTATTCCGCTATTTAATCAAAAACCTTTGGGGATCAGTTAAATTGGGGGATAGTCTGTGTTGGTACGTGTGAGAGAGATCCACCTTTCCAAGTTGTTGGGGTTCATCTCATACTTCTGAAGGTTTGAGGGTGCTGCCTGTTCCATACCCCCCCTACTCCTCATCTAGCCTTTTAGGGGTACAAACAATAGTAATTGGGGCCTAGTGTGGTTGTGTACGTGTGATATACATACACTTTTTTTGGATCATATTTTCTATTCCGCTATTTAATCAAAAACCTTTGGGGATCAGTTAAATTGGGGGATAGTCTGTGTTGGTACGTGTGAGAGAGATCCACCTTTCCAAGTTGTTGGGGTTCATCTCATACTTCTGAAGGTTTGAGGGTGCTGCCTGTTCCATACCCCCCCTACTCCTCATCTAGCCTTTTAGGGGTACAAACAATAGTAATTGGGGCCTAGTGTGGTTGTGTACGTGTGATATACATACACTTTTTTTGGATCATATTTTCTATTCCGCTATTTAATCAAAAACCTTTGGGGATCAGTTAAATTGGGGGATAGTCTGTGTTGGTACGTGTGAGAGAGATCCACCTTTCCAAGTTTTTGGGGTTCATCTCATACTTCTGAAGATTTGAGGGTGCTGCCTGTTCCATACCCCCCCTACTCCTCATCTAGCCTTTTAGGGGTACAAACAATAGTAATTGGGGCCTAGTGTGGTTGTGTACGTGTGATATACATACACTTTTTTTGGATCATATTTTCTATTCCGCTATTTAATCAAAAACCTTTGGGGATCAGTTAAATTGGGGGATAGTCTGTGTTGGTACGTGTGAGAGAGATCCACCTTTCCAAGTTGTTGGGGTTCATCTCATACTTCTGAAGGTTTGAGGGTGCTGCCTGTTCCATACTCCCCCTACTCCTAGCCTTTTAGGGGTACAAACAATAGTAATTGGGGCCTAGTGTGGTTGTGTACGTGTGATATACATACACTTTTTTTGGATCATATTTTCTATTCCGCTATTTAATCAAAAACCTTTGGGGATCAGTTAAATTGGGGGATAGTCTGTGTTGGTACGTGTGAGAGAGATCCACCTTTCCAAGTTGTTGGGGTTCATCTCATACTTCTGAAGGTTTGAGGGTGCTGCCTGTTCCATACTCCCCCTACTCCTAGCCTTTTAGGGGTACAAACAATAGTAATTGGGGCCTAGTGTGGTTGTGTACGTGTGATATACATACACTTTTTTTGGATCATATTTTCTATTCCGCTATTTAATCAAAAACCTTTGGGGATCAGTTAAATTGGGGGATAGTCTGTGTTGGTACGTGTGAGAGAGATCCACCTTTCCAAGTTGTTGGGGTTCATCTCATACTTCTGAAGGTTTGAGGGTGCTGCCTGTTCCATACTCCCCCTACTCCTAGCCTTTTAGGGGTACAAACAATAGTAATTGGGGCCTAGTGTGGTTGTGTACGTGTGATATACATACACTTTTTTTGGATCATATTTTCTATTCCGCTATTTAATCAAAAACCTTTGGGGATCAGTTAAATTGGGAGATAGTCTGTGTTGGTACGTGTGAGAGAGATCCACCTTTCCAAGTTGTTGGGGTTCATCTCATACTTCTGAAGGTTTGAGGGTGCTGCCTGTTCCATACCCCCCCTACTCCTCATCTAGCCTTTTAGGGGTACAAACAATAGTAATTGGGGCCTAGTGTGGTTGTGTACGTGTGATATACATACACTTTTTTTGGATCATATTTTCTATTCCGCTATTTAATCAAAAACCTTTGGGGATCAGTTAAATTGGGGGATAGTCTGTGTTGGTACGTGTGAGAGAGATCCACCTTTCCAAGTTGTTGGGGTTCATCTCATACTTCTGAAGGTTTGAGGGTGCTGCCTGTTCCATACTCCCCCTACTCCTCATCTAGCCTTTTAGGGGTACAAACAATAGTAATTGGGGCCCAGTGTGGTTGTGTACGTGTGATATACATACACTTTTTTTGGATCATATTTTCTATTCCGCTATTTAATCAAAAACCTTTGGGGATCAGTTAAATTGGGGGATAGTCTGTGTTGGTACGTGTGAGAGAGATCCACCTTTCCAAGTTGTTGGGGTTCATCTCATACTTCTGAAGGTTTGAGGGTGCTGCCTGTTCCATACCCCCCCTACTCCTCATCTAGCCTTTTAGGGGTACAAACAATAGTAATTGGGGCCTAGTGTGGTTGTGTACGTGTGATATACATACACTTTTTTTGGATCATATTTTCTATTCCGCTATTTAATCAAAAACCTTTGGGGATCAGTTAAATTGGGGGATAGTCTGTGTTGGTACGTGTGAGAGAGATCCACCTTTCCAAGTTTTTGGGGTTCATCTCATACTTCTGAAGATTTGAGGGTGCTGCCTGTTCCATACCCCCCCTACTCCTCATCTAGCCTTTTAGGGGTACAAACAATAGTAATTGGGGCCTAGTGTGGTTGTGTACGTGTGATATACATACACTTTTTTTGGATCATATTTTCTATTCCGCTATTTAATCAAAAACCTTTGGGGATCAGTTAAATTGGGGGATAGTCTGTGTTGGTACGTGTGAGAGAGATCCACCTTTCCAAGTTGTTGGGGTTCATCTCATACTTCTGAAGGTTTGAGGGTGCTGCCTGTTCCATACTCCCCCTACTCCTAGCCTTTTAGGGGTACAAACAATAGTAATTGGGGCCTAGTGTGGTTGTGTACGTGTGATATACATACACTTTTTTTGGATCATATTTTCTATTCCGCTATTTAATCAAAAACCTTTGGGGATCAGTTAAATTGGGGGATAGTCTGTGTTGGTACGTGTGAGAGAGATCCACCTTTCCAAGTTTTTGGGGTTCATCTCATACTTCTGAAGATTTGAGGGTGCTGCCTGTTCCATACCCCCCCTACTCCTCATCTAGCCTTTTAGGGGTACAAACAATAGTAATTGGGGCCTAGTGTGGTTGTGTACGTGTGATATACATACACTTTTTTTGGATCATATTTTCTATTCCGCTATTTAATCAAAAACCTTTGGGGATCAGTTAAATTGGGGGATAGTCTGTGTTGGTACGTGTGAGAGAGATCCACCTTTCCAAGTTGTTGGGGTTCATCTCATACTTCTGAAGGTTTGAGGGTGCTGCCTGTTCCATACTCCCCCTACTCCTAGCCTTTTAGGGGTACAAACAATAGTAATTGGGGCCTAGTGTGGTTGTGTACGTGTGATATACATACACTTTTTTTGGATCATATTTTCTATTCCGCTATTTAATCAAAAACCTTTGGGGATCAGTTAAATTGGGGGATAGTCTGTGTTGGTACGTGTGAGAGAGATCCACCTTTCCAAGTTGTTGGGGTTCATCTCATACTTCTGAAGGTTTGAGGGTGCTGCCTGTTCCATACTCCCCCTACTCCTAGCCTTTTAGGGGTACAAACAATAGTAATTGGGGCCTAGTGTGGTTGTGTACGTGTGATATACATACACTTTTTTTGGATCATATTTTCTATTCCGCTATTTAATCAAAAACCTTTGGGGATCAGTTAAATTGGGGGATAGTCTGTGTTGGTACGTGTGAGAGAGATCCACCTTTCCAAGTTGTTGGGGTTCATCTCATACTTCTGAAGGTTTGAGGGTGCTGCCTGTTCCATACTCCCCCTACTCCTAGCCTTTTAGGGGTACAAACAATAGTAATTGGGGCCTAGTGTGGTTGTGTACGTGTGATACACATACACTTTTTTTGGATCATATTTTCTATTCCGCTATTTAATCAAAAACCTTTGGGGATCAGTTAAATTGGGGGATAGTCTGTGTTGGTACGTGTGAGAGAGATCCACCTTTCCAAGTTGTTGGGGTTCATCTCATACTTCTGAAGGTTTGAGGGTGCTGCCTGTTCCATACCCCCCCTACTCCTCATCTAGCCTTTTAGGGGTACAAACAATAGTAATTGGGGCCTAGTGTGGTTGTGTACGTGTGATATACATACACTTTTTTTGGATCATATTTTCTATTCCGCTATTTAATCAAAAACCTTTGGGGATCAGTTAAATTGGGGGATAGTCTGTGTTGGTACGTGTGAGAGAGATCCACCTTTCCAAGTTGTTGGGGTTCATCTCATACTTCTGAAGGTTTGAGGGTGCTGCCTGTTCCATACTCCCCCTACTCCTCATCTAGCCTTTTAGGGGTACAAACAATAGTAATTGGGGCCCAGTGTGGTTGTGTACGTGTGATATACATACACTTTTTTTGGATCATATTTTCTATTCCGCTATTTAATCAAAAACCTTTGGGGATCAGTTAAATTGGGGGATAGTCTGTGTTGGTACGTGTGAGAGAGATCCACCTTTCCAAGTTGTTGGGGTTCATCTCATACTTCTGAAGGTTTGAGGGTGCTGCCTGTTCCATACCCCCCCTACTCCTCATCTAGCCTTTTAGGGGTACAAACAATAGTAATTGGGGCCTAGTGTGGTTGTGTACGTGTGATATACATACACTTTTTTTGGATCATATTTTCTATTCCGCTATTTAATCAAAAACCTTTGGGGATCAGTTAAATTGGGGGATAGTCTGTGTTGGTACGTGTGAGAGAGATCCACCTTTCCAAGTTTTTGGGGTTCATCTCATACTTCTGAAGATTTGAGGGTGCTGCCTGTTCCATACCCCCCCTACTCCTCATCTAGCCTTTTAGGGGTACAAACAATAGTAATTGGGGCCTAGTGTGGTTGTGTACGTGTGATATACATACACTTTTTTTGGATCATATTTTCTATTCCGCTATTTAATCAAAAACCTTTGGGGATCAGTTAAATTGGGGGATAGTCTGTGTTGGTACGTGTGAGAGAGATCCACCTTTCCAAGTTGTTGGGGTTCATCTCATACTTCTGAAGGTTTGAGGGTGCTGCCTGTTCCATACTCCCCCTACTCCTAGCCTTTTAGGGGTACAAACAATAGTAATTGGGGCCTAGTGTGGTTGTGTACGTGTGATATACATACACTTTTTTTGGATCATATTTTCTATTCCGCTATTTAATCAAAAACCTTTGGGGATCAGTTAAATTGGGGGATAGTCTGTGTTGGTACGTGTGAGAGAGATCCACCTTTCCAAGTTGTTGGGGTTCATCTCATACTTCTGAAGGTTTGAGGGTGCTGCCTGTTCCATACTCCCCCTACTCCTAGCCTTTTAGGGGTACAAACAATAGTAATTGGGGCCTAGTGTGGTTGTGTACGTGTGATATACATACACTTTTTTTGGATCATATTTTCTATTCCGCTATTTAATCAAAAACCTTTGGGGATCAGTTAAATTGGGGGATAGTCTGTGTTGGTACGTGTGAGAGAGATCCACCTTTCCAAGTTGTTGGGGTTCATCTCATACTTCTGAAGGTTTGAGGGTGCTGCCTGTTCCATACCCCCCCTACTCCTCATCTAGCCTTTTAGGGGTACAAACAATAGTAATTGGGGCCTAGTGTGGTTGTGTACGTGTGATATACATACACTTTTTTTGGATCATATTTTCTATTCCGCTATTTAATCAAAAACCTTTGGGGATCAGTTAAATTGGGGGATAGTCTGTGTTGGTACGTGTGAGAGAGATCCACCTTTCCAAGTTTTTGGGGTTCATCTCATACTTCTGAAGATTTGAGGGTGCTGCCTGTTCCATACCCCCCCTACTCCTCATCTAGCCTTTTAGGGGTACAAACAATAGTAATTGGGGCCTAGTGTGGTTGTGTACGTGTGATATACATACACTTTTTTTGGATCATATTTTCTATTCCGCTATTTAATCAAAAACCTTTGGGGATCAGTTAAATTGGGGGATAGTCTGTGTTGGTACGAGTGAGAGAGATCCACCTTTCCAAGTTGTTGGGGTTCATCTCATACTTCTGAAGGTTTGAGGGTGCTGCCTGTTCCATACTCCCCCTACTCCTAGCCTTTTAGGGGTACAAACAATAGTAATTGGGGCCTAGTGTGGTTGTGTACGTGTGATATACATACACTTTTTTTGGATCATATTTTCTATTCCGCTATTTAATCAAAAACCTTTGGGGATCAGTTAAATTGGGGGATAGTCTGTGTTGGTACGTGTGAGAGAGATCCACCTTTCCAAGTTGTTGGGGTTCATCTCATACTTCTGAAGGTTTGAGGGTGCTGCCTGTTCCATACCCCCCCTACTCCTCATCTAGCCTTTTAGGGGTACAAACAATAGTAATTGGGGCCTAGTGTGGTTGTGTACGTGTGATATACATACACTTTTTTTGGATCATATTTTCTATTCCGCTATTTAATCAAAAACCTTTGGGGATCAGTTAAATTGGGGGATAGTCTGTGTTGGTACGTGTGAGAGAGATCCACCTTTCCAAGTTGTTGGGGTTCATCTCATACTTCTGAAGGTTTGAGGGTGCTGCCTGTTCCATACTCCCCCTACTCCTCATCTAGCCTTTTAGGGGTACAAACAATAGTAATTGGGGCCCAGTGTGGTTGTGTACGTGTGATATACATACACTTTTTTTGGATCATATTTTCTATTCCGCTATTTAATCAAAAACCTTTGGGGATCAGTTAAATTGGGGGATAGTCTGTGTTGGTACGTGTGAGAGAGATCCACCTTTCCAAGTTGTTGGGGTTCATCTCATACTTCTGAAGGTTTGAGGGTGCTGCCTGTTCCATACTCCCCCTACTCCTCATCTAGCCTTTTAGGGGTACAAACAATAGTAATTGGGGCCTAGTGTGGTTGTGTACGTGTGATATACATACACTTTTTTTGGATCATATTTTCTATTCCGCTATTTAATCAAAAACCTTTGGGGATCAGTTAAATTGGGGGATAGTCTGTGTTGGTACGTGTGAGAGAGATCCACCTTTCCAAGTTGTTGGGGTTCATCTCATACTTCTGAAGGTTTGAGGGTGCTGCCTGTTCCATACCCCCCCTACTCCTCATCTAGCCTTTTAGGGGTACAAACAATAGTAATTGGGGCCTAGTGTGGTTGTGTACGTGTGATATACATACACTTTTTTGGGATCATATTTTCTATTCCGCTATTTAATCAAAAACCTTTGGGGATCAGTTAAATTGGGGGATAGTCTGTGTTGGTACGAGTGAGAGAGATCCACCTTTCCAAGTTGTTAGGGTTCATCTCATACTTCTGAAGGTTTGAGGGTGCTGCCTGTTCCATACTCCCCCTACTCCTAGCCTTTTAGGGGTACAAACAATAGTAATTGGGGCCTAGTGTGGTTGTGTACGTGTGATATACATACACTTTTTTCGGATCATATTTTCTATTCCGCTATTTAATCAAAAACCTTTGGGGATCAGTTAAATTGGGGGATAGTCTGTGTTGGTACGTGTGAGAGAGATCCACCTTTCCAAGTTGTTGGGGTTCATCTCATACTTCTGAAGGTTTGAGGGTGCTGCCTGTTCCATACTCCCCCTACTCCTAGCCTTTTAGGGGTACAAACAATAGTAATTGGGGCCTAGTGTGGTTGTGTACGTGTGATATACATACACTTTTTTTGGATCATATTTTCTATTCCGCTATTTAATCAAAAACCTTTGGGGATCAGTTAAATTGGGGGATAGTCTGTGTTGGTACGTGTGAGAGAGATCCACCTTTCCAAGTTGTTGGGGTTCATCTCATACTTCTGAAGGTTTGAGGGTGCTGCCTGTTCCATACCCCCCCTACTCCTCATCTAGCCTTTTAGGGGTACAAACAATAGTAATTGGGGCCTAGTGTGGTTGTGTACGTGTGATATACATACACTTGTTTTGGATCATATTTTCTATTCCGCTATTTAATCAAAAACCTTTGGGGATCAGTTAAATTGGGGGATAGTCTGTGTTGGTACGTGTGAGAGAGATCCACCTTTCCAAGTTTTTGGGGTTCATCTCATACTTCTGAAGATTTGAGGGTGCTGCCTGTTCCATACCCCCCCTACTCCTCATCTAGCCTTTTAGGGGTACAAACAATAGTAATTGGGGCCTAGTGTGGTTGTGTACGTGTGATATACATACACTTTTTTTGGATCATATTTTCTATTCCGCTATTTAATCAAAAACCTTTGGGGATCAGTTAAATTGGGGGATAGTCTGTGTTGGTACGAGTGAGAGAGATCCACCTTTCCAAGTTGTTGGGGTTCATCTCATACTTCTGAAGGTTTGAGGGTGCTGCCTGTTCCATACTCCCCCTACTCCTAGCCTTTTAGGGGTACAAACAATAGTAATTGGGGCCTAGTGTGGTTGTGTACGTGTGATATACATACACTTTTTTTGGATCATATTTTCTATTCCGCTATTTAATCAAAAACCTTTGGGGATCAGTTAAATTGGGGGATAGTCTGTGTTGGTACGTGTGAGAGAGATCCACCTTTCCAAGTTGTTGGGGTTCATCTCATACTTCTGAAGGTTTGAGGGTGCTGCCTGTTCCATACCCCCCCTACTCCTCATCTAGCCTTTTAGGGGTACAAACAATAGTAATTGGGGCCTAGTGTGGTTGTGTACGTGTGATATACATACACTTTTTTTGGATCATATTTTCTATTCCGCTATTTAATCAAAAACCTTTGGGGATCAGTTAAATTGGGGGATAGTCTGTGTTGGTACGTGTGAGAGAGATCCACCTTTCCAAGTTGTTGGGGTTCATCTCATACTTCTGAAGGTTTGAGGGTGCTGCCTGTTCCATACTCCCCCTACTCCTCATCTAGCCTTTTAGGGGTACAAACAATAGTAATTGGGGCCCAGTGTGGTTGTGTACGTGTGATATACATACACTTTTTTTGGATCATATTTTCTATTCCGCTATTTAATCAAAAACCTTTGGGGATCAGTTAAATTGGGGGATAGTCTGTGTTGGTACGTGTGAGAGAGATCCACCTTTCCAAGTTGTTGGGGTTCATCTCATACTTCTGAAGGTTTGAGGGTGCTGCCTGTTCCATACTCCCCCTACTCCTCATCTAGCCTTTTAGGGGTACAAACAATAGTAATTGGGGCCTAGTGTGGTTGTGTACGTGTGATATACATACACTTTTTTGGGATCATATTTTCTATTCCGCTATTTAATCAAAAACCTTTGGGGATCAGTTAAATTGGGGGATAGTCTGTGTTGGTACGTGTGAGAGAGATCCACCTTTCCAAGTTGTTGGGGTTCATCTCATACTTCTGAAGGTTTGAGGGTGCTGCCTGTTCCATACCCCCCCTACTCCTCATCTAGCCTTTTACGGGTACAAACAATAGTAATTGGGGCCTAGTGTGGTTGTGTACGTGTGATATACATACACTTTTTTGGGATCATATTTTCTATTCCGCTATTTAATCAAAAACCTTTGGGGATCAGTTAAATTGGGGGATAGTCTGTGTTGGTACGTGTGAGAGAGATCCACCTTTCTAAGTTGTTGGGGTTCATCTCATACTTCTGAAGGTTTGAGGGTGCTGCCTGTTCCATACCCCCCCTACTCCTCATCTAGCCTTTTAGGGGTACAAACAATAGTAATTGGGGCCTAGTGTGGTTGTGTACGTGTGATATACATACACTTTTTTTGGATCATATTTTCTATTCCGCTATTTAATCAAAAACCTTTGGGGATCAATTCAATTGCGGGATAGTCTGTGTCGGTACGTGTGAGATCCACCTTTCCAAGTTGTTGGGGTTCATCTCATACTTCTGAAGATTTGAGGGTGCTGCCTGTTCCATACTCCTGCTCCTACTGCTCAACCATCCTTTTAGGGGTACAAACAATAGTAATTGGGGCCTAGTGTGGTTGTGTACGTGCGAGATACATACACTTTTTTTGATCATATTTCCTATTCCGCTATTTAATAAAAACCTTTGAGGATCAATTGAATTGCGGGATAGTCTGTGTCGGTACGTGTGAGATCCACCTTTCCAAGTTTTTGGGGTTCATCTCATACTTCTGAAGATTTGAGGGTGCTGCCTGTTCCATACTCCTCCTCCTACTCCTCATCCATCCTTTTAGGGGTACAAACAATAGTAATTGGGGCCTAGTGTGGTTGTGTACGTGCGAGATACATACACTTTTTTTGATCATATTTCCTATTCCGCTATTCAATAAAAACCTTTGAGGATCAATTGAATTGCGGGATAGTCTGTGTCGGTACGTGTGAGATCCACCTTTCCAAGTTTTTGGGGTTCATCTCATACTTCTGAAGATTTGAGGGTGCTGTCTGTTCCATACTCCTCCTACTCCTCATCCATCCTTTTAGGGGTAGAAACAATAGTAATTGGGGCCTAGTGTGGTTTTGTACGTGCGAGATACATACACTTTTTTGGATCATATTTCCTATTCCGCTATTCAATAAAAACCTTTCTAGGGCAAGATCTTAAATTACAGAAATATGAGGAGACCGTCAAATAAGGGCCGTGGCCTGGGTCGTGGTGCTGCTGGTAGAGCTCCTGTTGCAAGGAGAGGACGTGGTCGATCTGTGCCAACTACACGCACAAGTGAAACACCTTCCTCAAGTGTGAGTAGGCGACAGAACCTGCATCAGTATTTGGTAGGGCATCAAACGCCCCTAGAAGTGATGAGGCCAGAACAAGTTGAGGCGATAGTAGATTGGTTTGCTGCTGACAGTGCCTCCAGTTCCTTCACATTGTCTCCCACCCAGTCTACTGCAGAAAGGTCAGAGTTGGCACCTGCAGCCAATGTCCAACCGTCTTTCACCTCACCCCCTTGCAAATCAGGCCAGCAGTCTGAGCCCCAAGCCATACAGCAGTCTCTTATTCTTTTTGAGGACTCTGTCAGCAGGGTTTCCCAGGGCCATCCACCTAGCCCTGCCCCAGAAGTGGAAGAGATTGAGTGCAGCGATGCCCAACCACTTATTTCTCAAGATGAGTACATGCAAGGATCATCGCAGCACGTCTCCGATGATGACGAAACGCAGGTGCCAACTGCTGCGGCGTTCAGCATTGTGGAGACCGACAAGGAGGGCAGGGGTGAAGACTGGGTGGAAGATGATGTGGAGGACGATGAGGTCCTCGACCCCACATGGAATGAACGTCATGCAGGTGACCTGAGTAGTTTGGAGGAAGAGGCGGTGGTCGCACAGAGCCACCAGCACAGCAGAAGAGGGAGCAGGGTGCAGAAGCGGAGCGGCCGTGCCCTAGACACTACGCCCGCTACTGCCCAACGCAGCAAGGGAACGAGCGCACCAAAGTCAGCTCAAAGGAGTTCTCTAGCGTGGAAGTTCTTTAGAAAATGTGCTGATGACAGGACACGAGTGGTTTGCACCCTGTGCAATCAGAGCTTGAAGCGAGGCATAAACCTTCTCAACCTGAGCACAACCTGCATGATCAGGCATCTAAGTGCAAAGCACGAGCTGCAGTGGAGTACACACCTTCAAAACCAAGAAACGTCTCTGGCTCATCCTGCTTCCTCTTCTGCTGCAGTCTCGGCCGCTCCAGCCACATCTGTAGTGATACCGGCACCTGCCACCCCGCAAACAGACGATCTGTCAGCAACACCACCACCTGGGTCACCAACAACCATCTCCACAATGTCCCGTGGAAGCGTTCAGCTTTCCATCTCCCAAACACTTGAGAGGAAGAGGAAGTACCCCCCTACCCACCCGCGATCCCTGGCCCTGAATGCCAGCATTTCAAAATTATTGGCCTTTGAAATGCTGTCATTCCGTCTGGTGGAGACGCACAGTTTTAAAAACCTTATGTCGGTGGCTGTCCCACAGTACGTCGTGCCCAGCCGCCACTACTTTTCCAGGCAAGCCATCCCTTCCCTGCACAACCAAGTGGGGGAAAATATCAGGTGTGCACTGCGCAACGCCATCTGTGCCAAGGTCCACCTAACTACGGATACGTGGACCAGTAAGCACGGTCAGGGGCGTTATATCTCCCTAACGGCACACTGGGTAAATGCAGTGGCGGATGGGCCTGAGGCGGATAGCAATTTGGCGCATGTCCTTCCACCACCGAGGATTGCAGGGCGCTTCAGTTTGCCTCCTGTTCCTAACTCCTCCTACTCCGCTTCCTCATCCTCTACCGCCTCCTCATCCGGACAGCGTAACACCTTCACCACCAACTTCAGCACGGCCAGGGGTAAACGACAGCAGGCAGTTTTACAACTTGCCTGTTTGGGGGACAAACCACACACCGCGCAGGAGTTGTGGAGGAGCATGGAACAGCAGACAAATGAGTGGTTGCTGCCAGCGAGCCTCAAGCCCGGCCTGGTGGTGTGCGATAACGGGCGAAATCTCATAGCAGCTCTGGGCCTAGCCGGTTTGACGCACATCCCTTGCCTGGCGCATGTGCTGAATTTGGTGGTGCAGAGGTTCCTTAAAAACTACCCCGATATGTCAGAGCTGCTGCAGAAAGTGCGGGCCGTTTGTGCGCACTTTCGGCGTTCTCACCCTGCTGCTGCTCGCCTGGCAGCGCTGCAGCGTAACTTCGGCCTTCCCGCTCACCGCCTCATATGTGACGTGCCCACAAGGTGGAACTCCACCTTGCACATGCTGGAAAGACTGTGCGAGCAGCAGCAGGCCATAGTGGAGTTTCAGCTGCAGCACGCACGCGTGAGTCGCTCTGCGGAACAGCACCACTTCACCACCAATAACTGGGCCTCCATGCGAGACCTGTGTGCCTTGTTGCGCTGTTTTGAGTACTCCACCAACATGGCCAGTGGCAATGACGCCGTTCTCAGCTTAACTATCCCACTTCTATGCCTCCTTGAAAAAACAATTCGGGCGATGATGGAAGAGGATGTGGCACAGGATGAGGAGGAGGAGGAGGATGAAGAGGTAACATTTCCAAGGCTTTCAGGGCAGTCATTCGCAAGGGGCTCCGAGGGTGGGTTCCTGCACACGCAAACGCCAGGGACGCAATTGTCCAGCAGGGGCACAGTTCTGGAGGATGAGGAGGATGAGGAGGAGGAGGAGCTGGAGGAGGAGATGGAACCATGTTCACAGCAGGGTGGCACCCAGGCCAGCTCATGGCCATCACTGGTGCGTGGCTGGGGGGATACAGAGGACACGGACGATACACCTCCCACAGAGGACAGCCTTTCGTCGCCTCTGGGCAGCCTGGCACACATGAGCGATTACATGCTGCAGTGTCTCCACAACGACCGCCGAGTTGCCCACATTCTAACTTGTGCTGATTACTGGGTGGCCACGCTGCTGGATCCCCGTTACAAGGACAACGTACCGTCCTTAATTCACTCACTGGAGCGCGATCGCAAGATGCGCGAGTACAAGCGCACGCTGGTAGACGCCATGCTGCTGGCATTCCCATCTGACAGCGGGGCCACAGTGGAAGCACAAGGCAGAGGAGGAGGAGGTCGCCAACGCAACCAGGGCACCGCCAGCACCTCAGAAGGCAGGGTTAGCATGGCCGAAATGTGGAAAAGCTTTGTCAGCACGCCACAACAAACAGCAGCACCAGCAGCTCAGATGGAACGTCTTAGCAGGAGGCAGCATTTTACCAACATGGTGGAGCAGTATGTGTGCACACGCCTACATGTAGTGAATGACGGGTCTGCCCCCTTCAACTTCTGGGTCTCCAAATTGGGCACATGGCCTGAGCTTGCCCTTTACGCCTTGGAGGTGCTGGCGTGCCCTGCAGCCAGTGTATTATCTGAACGGGTATTTAGCACGGCTGGGGGCGTTATAACAGAAAAGCGCAGCCGCCTGTCCAGAGACAATGTGGACAAGCTCACGTTCATTAAAATGAACCAGGCATGGATCCCACGGGACTTTTCCGTACCTTATGCAGAATAGCAATGGATACCGACCTTACCCACCCATTGTTCCATTTTTGCTCTTTCTCACTCTTTTGGGGTGTACCCTCATTTAAAATTTTTGAAAAGAAGCAGTGTTGGCTACCTCGTCCTCCTCCTCAGGGCCAGATTAATGTAGGGGCTATTGGAGCTGCAGCTCCAGGCCCCTACCTTTTATATAGGCCCCGGGTTGGCCATATTCACTGTTACCGCTCTTCTGTCACTTGTAAACACAGAAGTCTGGCTTCTATGCTCGCTTCCCCAGGCAGCACCCTCAGAACCTCCCCACACAGCATGAAGGCCGGACAAGGAGGGACAGTTGGCGATGCATGGATGTGTTTATGGGCTTCAGAGACAGCATCCCATGTTGAATTAGGCATGCATGGCTGCACCCTTCCTCCTCTGGGTGCATGGCAAGGCACGGCCCTTAAGGCCCTTCAAAATCCTCAGCACCAAGCCCATGATGCTGTTAATCCGGCCCTGGTCCTCCTCCACCGCCGCTTCCACCTACACCGCCCATAGGTGTGCGCAGCCTATTGCATTAAGGTGTGCACCCCAAAGTTGAAATACACATGCATGTGTTTGCCAGCAGGGAGAGTAATGTATCGGGGCCATGTACCTGTAGGCAAGGAGAAATAGAGCAGAGCAGGTCCCAGGGAGATCTTTCCCATCTCCTCACTGGCAATGCTATGTGCCCTAGGTGATTAGGGTGTGCCCAGGCACACCCAGCACACCCTGTGCGCACGCCTATGTCACCGCCACATCCACCACCACCTCAACCTCCCTCCTACTCCATATGGGCCTCGTCCTTCAGAGATGAAGAAGAACATTGTTTTATTTTTCTGTTTTTTTTTGTTGTTTTAAGTTATTTCCCTATCCACATTTGTTTGCAGAGCACTTGCCATGCTCTTAATTACGTTTTGCTGCCATTTGCAGCACTCTAGCCCTTTCCTTTGGTGTTTTAGAGCCATTTTAGTGCCTTAAAGTTCGGGTCCCCATTGACTTCAATGGGGTTCGGTGTCCGGGAAAAGTTCGGTAAAAGTCCGGGACACGGACCCGGACTTTTTTTTAAAGTTCGGCCGAACCCGTCGAACACGGACATCTAGGTGTCCGCTCAACCCTAAGCATGATTCCTAACGGTTCATCGTATGATAGCAGATCTAAAAGCTTCACCACACACTGTCTCTCTCTTCATTGGACCACTGATCAGAAGGAAATCTCATATACTCATCCACATCTAAACAGGAATGTGGGAATTTTATGGTATTAATCAAAATAAATTGTATCTTTGGTTGCAGTATTTTATAAACATATTGTACATTTTAACCCTATCAATGTGTGTTAATGTTGTATAATACTTGTTTTATAGTTTGTAATAGTTAGCAGAATTGGACATTGAACAAAATTATGGGGGGTCCGAAAATCAAATTGAGCCCAACTAGCCATTTTCCCTCCACGATGTCATGGGACTAGTTAGTGTTAGGTCTCAGGTGTGAATGGGGAGCAGGTGTGTTAAATTTGGTGTAATCTCTCTCACTCTCTAATACTGGTCACTGGAAGTTCAACATGGCACCTCATGGCAAAGAACTCTCTGAGGATCTAAAACAAGAATTGTTGCTCTACATAAAGATGGCCTAGGCTATAAGAAGATTGCCAAGACCCTGAAACTGAGCTGCAGCACAGTGGCCAAGACCATACAGCAGTTTGACAGGACAGGTTCCACTCAGAACAGGCCTCGCCATGGTCGACCAAAGGAGTTGAGTGCACGTGCTCAGCGTCATACCCAGAGTTTGTCTTTGGGAAATAGACATATAAGTGTTGCCAGCATTGCTGCAGAGGTTGAAGGGGTGGGGGGCAGCCTGTCAGTGTTCATACGCCGCACACTGCATGAAATTGGACTGCATGGCTGTCATCCCAGGAGGAAGCCTCTTCTAAAGATGATGCAGCTGTAGCGTTTTTTAGCTTTTTTTTTGCAAAACTATACTCCCACACTCCAGTTTTTCAGCATTTTTTTTAGCATTGGTTAGCTTTTTTTTTAGTTGTTTTTTTTTTTTTTTAGCTTTTTTTTTAAGCAAACCTATACTCCCACACACCCTTTTTTTCGGATTTTTTTAGTGTTTTTAAGATTTTTTCAGCTGTAGCATTTTTTAGCTTTTTTTTATCAAAACTATACTCCCACGCTCCTGTTTTTCGGCATTTTTTTTGTGTTTTTTTAGCTTTTTTCCGCTGTAGCGTTTTTTAGCAAAACTCTACTCCCACACTCCCGTTTTTCGGCATTTTATAGCGTTGTCTAGCTTTATTCAGCTGTAGCATCTTTTAGCTTTTTTTTTTTTTTAGCAAAACTATACTCCTGTTCCTGTTTTTCAGCATTTTTTAGTGTTGTTTAGCTATTAGCTTTATTCAGCTGTAGCGTTCTTTAGCTTTTTTTTAATCAAAACTATACTCCCACACTCTTGTTTTTTTGAAGTCTCGACTCATGTTTGTGGGAACCTGCTACAAGGGATTGCTATGCTCTCCATACTCCCTTGAATAATCACCAAGCTCTTGTAAGAGCTTGTTCCTGTTCCTGCTGCACTCTCTGGGGAAAGAGAGGTTCACCCACTGGAACCTGGAGCCTTGTCGTAGGTCCACGGTGAGTAGGGGACGGCGAGACCCCAACCAAGCTGCGACAGTTTGTGGAGTCTGAGGTGGTTATGCTGTCTGGTGGAGTGCTTGGAGCCCTCGGGAAGCACTAGGAGCATTCGTCAACTGAGGTACCCAGTCGGGGTGCTGGTTGATCCGTTACACTATGATTTCAGAGATCTTCCCCAGAGCATCCTACAAGAAGTAATGGACTTTCTCTGTGAACACTGGTGGGTCAGCAGTGCCTGTGCACGTTAACTGTGACCAGATGGAAGGTCCACCTTCATTCCCAGAATGTAGTCCACCAGAGGAAAGTGCAAGAGCACACAGCTTCATCTTAAGCCCCAGTCACTACAGTGGCTTTGTGCTACCTGGTCGGGAATATTACTTTTCTAGTGGGGTGGACCTGTATCTTCAGCCACCTCCTTTTGCACCCATCCCTGGGACTTCGACCTGATTTTTTTTTTTCAAAGCTTAATTTGAACAAACTGAAGTTAGAAGCTAATTGGCTACCATACAGACCTGCACCAGATTTTGCACTCTCTCGTTTTAGTAAATCAACCCTGCGAGGAGGACGAGCAGCCCGCACCGCTACACCACCAGTGATGTTTTAACCTTTTCCTATGCAAATTTTACCTGATTTATGGGAAATAAACTTTTTCATACCTAATACTACTACACTATTTGGAGCCTTATTTCTCCTTTCATACCACACATTGGTCGATTACCTAATGAGCCTAAAGGAGCCATCAGCAGCCCATAGGACCACCAAAGGGGGAAACCTACTGAGCCCAGG
Organism: Pelophylax lessonae; assembly: GCF_965119305.1. Taxonomy (NCBI): domain Eukaryota; kingdom Metazoa; phylum Chordata; class Amphibia; order Anura; family Ranidae; genus Pelophylax; species Pelophylax lessonae. The sequence continues at coordinate 47,349,949 of NC_138770.1, forward strand.
GGGCTTTCTAAGCGTGAATGGTTCTAATGCCAGATGGCATATAGGACCCACTAGATCTGGTAAGTGATCCAATCTACTTACTTACACTGGGAGGAAATCGATGATACGGCCAATCACGCCTAAGCACTTTGCACCTTCGAATTTGAAGACTCACCTTCACTAAGGACTCTATATATAAAAAAAAAAAATTCTTGAGCACTAAAGTCACCTTTTATTCTGGACTATTTATTATTCATATTCATTTTTATTATTGTTGATTGTACCTGCTATATATATGGTTTTTATCCACCAGTCACATATGCACTACTTTGCACCTATCCAATTACCTACTAGGATGTTTTGATTATTTATATAATAAATTATTTATTTATTCATATATTTGATACACAATGCTTGATTGATACTATATACTTGCCATAGAGATTGGTACGGCTAACGCTATCCACCAGTCATCTATTAGCAAGCGCTGTATTTGGTCTTCCCATAAGACCATTCATCTCTCAGCATATCTTTATTGTACAGCAGCTGCATATCCATCCATTTATATTCAACTTTAGGCACATAGGTATCAGTACCTTTATTTCATTTATTCCCTTGGCGCGAGGAATATACTCTGTATATTTTTTATATAAATCAACCCCGTAGCCTGTGCAGAGAGCAGAGCTGTGGGAGGGACCTAGCAGGTCCTCTAATTAGAGGCTTCCTCCAGATAACTACTGGAGGGGGAAGAGACAAGACCGGTCCCCCTGCACAAGGAGAGGGAAAAGCAGCAACTGGTCCTTATTACAGGACACTCCTGCACAGAGGCAAAGTGCAAGAATTGTTTCAATGCTGGATTACAATGCAAATACACTGTATGTAAGAAATACATGTTACATACCAAGATTTAAGTAACAATATGCATGCCCCTTGGTATATATACACGAAAACGTCTAGAGTTCAGCTTTAAGAATCATTAAAGTTTAAGTTTATTTTATTTATCTTGTTTTACATTTAACTAGCACATAAAATCATTTGTTTATTATGTCTACTTATCAGATGATCAAGAGTCGTTTATAGGCTTATGCACATGGTAGAATATGGCCATGCAATTTAAAATGTGTTGCATACAGCCACCTGTACAAATGAGTTACAGGCTACAGCCATAGGCAGACTGTCTGCATCCAGGGCTGTACGTCTATACGGTTATGTATACATACACAAACATATTACCATACACGCCTGTATGTTTATTCATGTTTACTCTAGGACCCGCACATACCTGCGTACATCTATATCCTAAAATTAATTTATACAGAAGGCAGTATGCAACACCTATTGCTCCCATATGCTGGTTTACATTATACAAGTCTTTACATTTTTTTTCTTTTTTAAAAGTCCACAGTGGTTACTTGCATTATTCTATTCTTCTAATATATAAATATATATATATATATATATATATATATATATATATATATATATATATATGTATATATATACAGTATATACCGTATATATATATATATATATATATATATATATATATATATATATATATATATATATATATATATATATATATATATATATATTTATTTACCAATGGCGCTGTGTACTATTTTCTTCCCAGTAAAGAAGTTTTGGAATTTAGTTCTGGTCTCCATAGGATAATATAGCATTTTGGAAGAAATATACAGCCTAAGACTCCAGCACTGGAACTCAGTATGGCAAATATTTCCACAGCCACCATGTACTTCCCTCTGGTGCTCAGATAGACCGGTATTATGGCAATCCACACACTGCAGAACACCAGCATGCTGAAGGTGATGTATTTGGCCTCATTAAAACTGTCTGGTAATGTCCTCACCATGAAAGCAAGAAAAAAACTCACAGCTGCCAACAACCCCTTGTAACCAAGAACAGAATAAAACCCAATAACTGATCCTTCATTACATTGAACGATGATCTTGTCCTGATAAGAAGTGGTGTCCAGATCCTGGAAGGGAGGAGAGATAGACAACCAGATGACACAAATTATAACTTGGATGAATGAACCAAAGATGACTATGGAGTTAGAAAGTTTGGTTCCGATCCAAAGTTGCCACAGACTGCCAGGTTTGGTGGCCCTAAAAGCTACATAAACCATGATGGTTTTGGCAAGGACACAACAGATGGCAATCGTGAAGAGGATTCCAAATGAGGTTTGGCGTAACATGCAGGATATATCATTAGGACATCCCAGGAAGAAAAAGACACAAAGCAAGCTCATCATGATGGAGACCAGAAGGGTGAAGCTCAGGTTCCTGTTGTTGGCTCTTACAATGGGGGTATCTTGATGTGAAATAAAAACCAGTAATATCAGTCCAGTCAAAGCACAAAGAATAGAGGAGGAGAGGGCAAAGACCATTCCTATAAGGTCATTAGAGTAAGACAGGAAATCCAGCAGTTTCGGAACACACTGATCCTTCTTCTCATTGGGCCATTCGTCATATCTGCATTGCTGGCAGTTTTCACTGTCTGGAAAAAAAACAAGACACAGAAATTATGTTTTATAAAATTCTGTGATATACAGTATCTCACAAAAGTGAGTACACCCCTCACATTTTTGAAAATATTTTATGATATCTTTCATGTGACAACACTGAAGAAATGACACTTTGCTACAATGTAAAGTGGAGTAAAGTGTATGGTCTTGGCCACCGTGCTGAAGCTCAGTTTCAGGGTATTGCAATCTTCTTATAGCTTAGGCCATCTTTATGTAGAGCAACAATTCTTTTTTTTAGATCCTCAGAGAGTTCTTTGCCATGAGGTTCCATGTTGAACTTCCAGTGACTAGTATGAGAGAGTGAGAGCGATAACTCCAAATTTAACACACCTGCTCCCCATTCACACCTGAGACCTTGTAACACTAACGAGTCACATGACACCGGGGACGGAAAATGGCTAATTGGGCCCAATGTGGTCATTTCACTTAGGGGTGTACTCACTTTTGTTGCCAGCTCTTTAGACATTAATGGATGTGTGTTGAGTTATTTTGAGGGGACAGCAAATTTACACTGTTATACAAGCTGTACACTCACTACTTTACATTGTAGCAAAGTGTCATTTCTTCAGTGTTGTCACATGAAAAGATAGAATAAAATATTTACAAAAATGTGAGGGGTGTACTCACTTATGTGAGATACTGTATACAATTGGTGATCATTAGCAAATGCTTGGTCTAATTGGTTAATTATACACCTGACTCTAATCCTACAAAATCCCTGTCTTTGTGCAAGTGTAAAAAGTGTACAAGTGTAAGAACGGATGCTGGTTTGAAGCCAAAAGAGTGGTCACACCAAATATTGGTTTGATTTAGATGTTTCTTCTGTTCGCTCACTTTGTGTTTTGTAAACTGTTAAAAATAAATAACTCAAATATTTTTTTTTTTTTAAAGCATTCTTACTTTACAGAACTTCTTCACACCTGCCTAAAACTTTTACACAGTATTGTATATTTAATAATTATCATGCTGAAACAATCTGAATGCTTTATATGCTGACATTAGTGTGAAATGGAATATTTTCAGCCCAATGTGCTTAAGAAATAGTGATTGGTAAAGGTGGTTTGAAGTTTACCATTTCAACCAGCTCAACTAAACAACTATTCGTTATAAATGTATATTTATAGAACAATGGTTTGGATAAATATATACATTATAAATGTCCTAATACCGCTAACATTGGATATTTCCCCCTCGGAGCACTGGACACAGTCATAACAGCAGGTGTGTCTCCCGGATCTTGGGACTTTCCTGGTTCCTGGCAAACAGTTTTCTGAACACTGAGACTGTGGGATCTGCAAATTAATATTATTATTATTCAAAATGTATATAGCGACAACAGTTTGTGCAGCTCTTTACAATATAAAGTGAGACAGTACAGTATCTTAGCGAAGGTTGGCATGGTAGCCCTGGGCTCTAAATGGCCTTATCCTTGGATTGCTCAGAAGGTGCAATGAGATAGGTAGGAGGAGGATGTAAAGTGGCTTTAACAAAAAAAATCATCATGTGATCATTTGACGGAACCGATTGGCTTCCTTTCACCAAACAGTGCCTCCTGCCTTTCAAACTGTTCCGAGCAGAAGAGAGCTAATATCGGCCCTTTTTAACCAAATCATCATACACAGATAAGGATAGAACCAAAAAAATTACTGTTTATTGAAACTCAGACCTGCCCTGCTGCTAAGTAGAATCTATAAGCTGTCTGTAGGCAATCTCCAGCTACCATTCCTGAATGGCTATAAACTCCAAATCTTCCTGTGCCTAGAGTCTCTGTACTCCAAGATTTCCTGTAAACGCCACTCCAGATTGCTTCCAAAGTTAGGCTCCTTGGACAGCCTCTAGTACAACAGCCCCAGGCTGCTGGAGCCAAAGTCTTCTGTCAGATTGTTGTCCTCTGTCCATGGGCACACTTGGGCTACATACCAGCAGAGGGCTCTGTAGCGCTCGTCGAACCGCATCTCTGCCTGGACCAGCCTGCTTAACTCAGCTGTCCACTCCTTGTGCGGTTGTTTCTCCAATAACAGTATTTACACTAATTACTGCGACCAGTACTTTTCCTGGATAGAGGGGAGAATTTTTCCCTGGTGGCACTGCTCATGGGCTAGCGCTTCCTTCCTGGACCAGCCTGCTTAACTCAGCTGTCCACTCCTTGTGCGGTTGTTTCTCCAATAACAGTATTTACACTAATTACTGCGACCAGTACTTTTCCTGGATAGAGGGGAGAATTTTTCCCTGGTGGCACTGCTCATGGGCTAGCGCTTCCTTCCAGAGTTGCCAGCGAACAGAATCATACCATCCCAGCAGGACCTGCACTGACATTGGTCCCCTGTGCTGTACCGGCATTTCTTGCAGCCTCCTCATGAATTCTTCTTCCATGGTGGCTGGAATTTGTACCTCTCCTCTCCTGCTATCTGGACCTTGGATCCCAGTGGTGGTTTGGATGTTCCAGACTGCAGGATACATCCCACTGCTTGCCACCAAATGTGACCAAATGTGACAGAAGCAATTGGCGCCCCAATTAGGTGCTTCCTTATGCCAAACTGTGCCTTCTGCCCTTCAAACCGTTCTGTTCCGAGCAGAGCTAATACCAGCCCTTTTTACCCCAATTATCGTACACTGACAAAATACTTAACAATACGCACATAACAAACCCCACCCCACCTCAGACTATCCAGTAACAGTCTAAAAGACAAACTCCTACAATACTCCAGCAGTCTAAAAAGGTTGAATTAAGTTAACTTCATAGATTTCTTAAGGGATATTGTTGATAAATATTTATGTCCCAAGTGAAGGAGCCTCTCCAACCCAGTCTGCAGGAGGGTCACCATATTGCCTCTGACCATTAACCTGTACACAATGAATATTACCTCTTTCCATTCACTCCAGAAGGAAAGCTTTATTGTCCTTATTCAGAGAAGTAATCCAAACAATGCTATCAGCGTCCATTGAGTGGTGGTCCATCATTAGAGAATGATCTGCTCTCTCCATGGGCCATATTCAGTGGGTAGGAGGCTTGCCCCTAGTCCTCTCCAGAAGCCTCTGTGGTGGCTGGGTCTGTTACAGATCATATCACTTGATAAAAACAGTATCTAAGAGGGAAGTGTCAATTTTAAAGGTTTTATTCATGCAATATATGATGTAATTTAAAAGAGTGCATCTTGTATGGGATCAACAAGTAGGAGTTGCTTCGCATGTCGCAAAAATGTATTACGTGTTTCATGGAACTAGTTTCACTTCCTCAGACAAAATAACCAACATCAATCCTTGCAGTTTTATATACAGGTCTCATTTTTGCTTCTCTTGTCCCCCAACTCATCATACTGTAAAGTATTTGCCAACCAAATTTTTTCCCACCAAAAAGTGTTAAAACTAAAGGAGGGGAAGCTGAGCCCCCCCCCACCCCCACATGGCAGGGAGACCAATATGATGGTCTGTGAGAGGATCAGCAGATGTCTGTAACGCTCCTGCGTTTTTATTCTAGTGTGCTGGATTTGCAGCTGCAGAAACTCCACTCAGTAGTCGTGTAGAGATGTGTTAAATTACCAGATCCAACTCTCCAGACTCATCATTGTGGTCTGGCCTGCTTCAGCATATACAAACATTCAATAAGATGTTCCTGGAGTGGTAGAATGTATACGGTGGTATAGAGGTGATGTGCTGAGGGGACAGGAATGAACAGTGATAGTAATGTTCAGGAGAGTAGTAGATGGTAACAGGTAGAATGCAGATAGGTTAGTAATCATGTATGGTAACAGGTGGTAGGGGACAGCAGATGATATATACAGGAGAGACTAACCTAGTGCAAGAATAGATGGTAGTAGGCTCAAGAGCTAGCAATCTGTATAACAGTGCAGATGATAGAATGGTAATGCATGGATAGTAACAGTCCTTAGTGTGCAGAAGTAGATAGTGTAAGTAAGTTATGAAGGAATCCCCTGTGGGGTACTTATCACTAGTGAGGTTAGTAAGCAGAAGGGTCCGGTAGAGAGAGAGTGATCCGGTAGCGAGATACGGGATCAATAGCGTGGTTCCGGTCTGTTCCAGGTAAGGGGTTTAGCTGGAGGCTCCGGCAGCATAGGACAAGGCTTGTTAAGCATGCGGTTTGAACGAACAATGTGAGAGAGAAAGCCGGCGATTGAAATAGCCGCTCAGAGCGGCGCTCAGTGATGATGTCATGCGGCTTAAAGGTATATGCGTTCCACCTAACTAAAAAGGTGGGATGCAATATACAAGGGAAAATGGGCAATAAGGGTAATGAAGGTACCAGAATCTTACAATGTCTCTTCCACCATGCATTGATGGTAATCACTAGGTAAGTGTACATACCGCAGATCAGAGCTTTTTTTCTCAGACAATAGGTGCAGGAACTTCTCCCTTCTAAGTCTCTCTTTGTCTCTGCCCCCTACCCACCCCCTGAGCACTGTATATTGGCTCAACCCCCTCCCACCTCCCAGTACTGCCCCTTTTAGAGAAAACAGAACCAAGTATCATTTAGTGCTACTAAGTAATTTGTATGGAATTTGATAAATCCCATCTCGGCAACAATAGATCCACCACAAAAACAATAGATCCCCCACACAGCAACAGAACCCCCCCCCCCCGCAACAAAATACCACCCTAGCATCTATAGAGCCTCAGCAGCAACAACAGATCTCCCAGCAGCCAGCAACAATAGACCTGTCCCTCAACAGTAGATCGCTCCCGGCAACAATTGACCCCCCCCAGCAACATAAGACCCCCTCAGCCGACAAAAATAGACTTATCAAGCAACAATAGACCCCCACAAAAATACATCCTCACCAGTGACAATAGATCCCCCCCCCCCCGCAGCCAACTTCAATAGACCCTCCAGCACACCCTGCCATAAAATACATTCAGTGCTACAGGTGCCGGAACTGCGCTCCCCCACGTTCCCGCTGAAAAAAAGCCCTGCCGCAGATTATATTGTCTTACTCTTGAAATCTGGTTCTATTTTTGGGGTATGGATATACCTTGGCTTTTAACACTTTCAACAGAAAAAAGGTCCCATAACCATTACTTTATGGGAAGGAAAACAGATAAAGCCCCGCCCCCCCCTTTCCCTAACTATGCTGGTATAATTGCACTGTATATAGAACCTTTGTTTTATCTGTTACCTTGTTGTAGAACATGTACTCTTACCCACTCATTAACCATCAATGTGTGATCAAAATGTGATTGCTGTGATACATTGAATTGGACTTTTTACCAAAGAAGTGGCTTGGCTTATATATTTTATTGCAACAATAATAAGCTATAACTTTTAGAGGTGCTCTAATTTTTAAAAAAATCCTTTAAAGCCCATGTCTTTTTGAGCATTGTAGCTGTGGCGAAACACGTTTGACTTTCAGAACTAGGCTGTCATTTAGATGGAGGGCAGATATTATGATACACTTCTTCTTTGACTGGAATTGACAAAGCAAAGGTGCTGAGGTAACCACTATACGAATACCAGCCCATATACCTGATATGGCCAAACCCCAATAAAAGAAAGCAGATCCACAGGCAGAGACTAAGGGTGAAAATGCGAGGAGCTGAGGAGCAGATACATAGTTGGTGTCCAGGCAAGGATTAATATTAATGTAGTGTGGATTATTTTATTTAGTCACATTTTTTTTTTTATGGGAGTTAGCAGGCAGCTCTCTTCATCGTAAGACTGTCATAAGTGGTCCTTAAGGAGGAAAGAGGCAGGGTACATGATAGAAGCACCACTCCACTTGTAAAAGTCCAGAATGAGATGGTATTTGTAGCCAAAAGAAAAAGTTATCAAGTTTTGGGGGTTGCAAATGTCCTCTTTTTCAGGGCTGGATAAGAACAGAACCTTGACATCTGGATTGGGCTGATGACCAACTCGTGGAAGCAACCTTCAGTTTCCTTTAGCGCTGCCAAACATAAAATATCCTGGATCATGGCTCAGGAACAAGTAGTGGCGATCCTGCTTGATAAAGTTTCCAAATTTGAATTGATATGGGAACCATGGGCTAGATTTAATCACATATCAATTTAATCGTTGGATTTCCCAGCTCCAATTGTTCCCCCGGTGATCATTTTTCTTCTCCCCTCCTTCCTCTCACTTTCCTTTTCCCTCCTCCTTCACTATTCTTACCCCCTCTACCTCTCCTAGACTAATTTCAAAACTATTCTTACATAGGGCTGTTTCCTTTTTCCATAATTATGCATATTATCCCGCTTTCTCTCTTGACCCCAGTAAAGAACATAGGTTTCCTCATTCTGGAGGAACTCCTCTATACTACCTTATGTGTGGTACATCCTGGATCCCCAATGTTTCGCAACCTCTTTCGGTTGCTGGGGACCAGGCACGTCAACTGGATTTGTGACACTCCCGGGGGTCAGAGACTTGAGTGGTTCTTTATCGTTTTTAGATTCAATCTAAACCGGCACAATTGACTAGAGTCATTGTTCCCTTTTCTTTTATTATTTATTTTCAAAATACTCTTTTGGTATACACGATATTTTAGTTCTAGGGTTGTGACATGACTCAGTAGTGAGGAGGGGGGTCCTCACTCTTTCGAGACAGGCGTTAACTGGTCGGTTGTTGTTATGATTATCTGTCATATGCTCTGCATTTCTTGTATTGGATAAAATGTCACTTCTCCTGTAGTCAGGTAGTCTTGCTGTCTCACTACTGCTATGTTTTTTTGTTCTTGTTATTTTGTATGACCTTTTTATTCTCAATGAAATATATTGAAAACGAGATCTGGATTGGGCTGAAATGTCAGGATGATGGATTTTTAGTGCTGGGCTCTGTTAAAGCTTATTTCAACACGGGTTTTGCCAAGTCCAGACCCCAATCTTCTTTACTTATCCAGCCCCGAAGAAGAGGTAACCTCTGAAATGTGCTGAGTTTCCTTTTTATTACAAATATATTCCCGTTCTGGACTTTTACAAGTGGAGTGACACATCAATTCTCTATCCTATTTCCAGGAAGGGGTCAAATAAGCCAGAAAAAGGTTTAGGATAAAGGTCAACAACCAAGGTTGATACAGGGAATGACACTATGATTAGAACAACGATTTAGCAAGGACTGTGCCAAACAGAGCCAAGCTTGGCCAATGAACAGGAAGTAGGAAGGGGTTTAAATAGTGAGAAGAGTTTGTGATTGGTTGTGAAGAAGACCAGTGAAAAACCTGGGAGGGTACAAGGAAATCAAAATGAAAAATAAAGGCTGACTTCCTAGCAGCAAATCCTAATAATTTTTTTGATATTTACTCTGGAGGTAGCTTTGTTCTGGATCAGACTTCTATATATTCTCTGCTAGTTTATTTTCCATTAGAGTAGTATTTATTAAGCCTTATTCTAAGCCAAAATGTGGTCTTTTAGTTCATTCTTAAGGGCGTCTGTCAGTTCAGCCTTTAAAAGTTGATCACACAGCAGTCATGTAGGTCTAAGAAGAATGGTAGCCACCAGGCTTAGTCTGGTATACAATAGGGTGACATACAATAAAATTATTTTTTATGTTTTTTTTTTTTTTTTTAATTAAATCAGGTTCAGATCTGAGTTTGGAATCACACATCTCTTTCAACCTTTTACATTAATAAATGATAGCTCTTTCCAATCTAAGCCTGCTTCTTCATGACACAGGTGACATGTTCACACTATTGATGTCTGGTCAGGTAAGGTTGTTGTGACCTGAGATTGATTCACAAAATGAAAGTTGTGGAAAAAACAATGTTGGAGATTTGCTGTCATTTTATCTTCTTATCTTCTGTAATAGCCAAGATTATCAATACAGTAAAAAAAAAAAAAAAAAAAAAAAAAACACTGGTAATATAATATTTGAATAATATATCTAACCTCATTACTACCATTCTTCCATAATATGTTTTGTACATTGATTGAGAAGTTCTGGTGAAGTCCACCTGCAGCCAACATATGACCAACATGTGCAATGATCAGATGCCCATCATTTAAACTTCTCCAATTCACAATTTTAAACAGGGTGACATATTCCCCGTTTTTATCAAAAAGTAGGTCACCATTTATACTCCTCTGATGTTTTATCCAGTAGTGAAGCTGTTAAATAATAAAAGAGAACACTTACAATGCCATCATTCTTCACAGCCATCAGTTAGTTGTTGTTTGTTGTTTACAGCATCACGTGCATTAAAGGGGACCTGTACTCAGTGGGGAAGCTAGACATTCTTTCACCCAGGGCAAAGATTCAGTTTGGTGCCCCCCCCTCCCCCCATGGTGTCAGTAGAGCAGTAGACAGTGTCAGCCAGTAGAGTAGTGGACGGTGCGTGTCAGTAGGGCAGTAGCTGATATCAGTAGGGAAGTTGACAGTGGCAGTGGGGCAGTTAACGGTGTCAGTAGGGCAATTGACAGTATTGGTCTGGCAGTGGACAGTGTCAGTAGGCAGTAGCTGATATCAGTAGGGCAGTGGTTGCTGTCAGTAGGGCAGTTGCACTTCCTGCAAATACTGAACCCACATGCTGAGTTGACCTAAACAACAAGACAGAGTGGTACAGTGTGCGCGTTTATATACATCCCGCACCCATCTCACTTTCCTCAGCCTCAATCTCCTCCTAATCCCTGTGGACATTTCCCAGAATCCTGACCCTCCATTTTTTAACTGAAACCCCATATCAGGCACCCTTCCCCTAATCTTATGTGCCCTCTGGAATGTCCACTTCTTCTGTAACAAGCTCACATATGTGCATGACCTTTTTATCTCCTATTGCTTTAACATACTTGCCATTACTGAAAACTGACTTCAAGACTCTGACTCTGCTTCTCCTGCTGCCCTCTCCCATTGTGACCTCCACTGGACTCCCTCACCCAGACCGAGTGGATGGAAAGGAGGTGGAGTTGGATTCCGTCTATCCTCACAGAGCAACTTCCAACTCCTTCCTACCCCTCCCTCTCTTGCTCTCTCTTATTTTGAGACACACTATATTGATCTGTTTTCTCCAATATCTCTCAGTGATTTATTGGCCTCCTAAATTTACTTCCTGGTTACACTACTTTTTCTCCTCTGAAATAGTGTTAATTTAGTCAATGAAAATATTTTTGTTGGCTAAATAAACACTATTTTAGTCTACTAAAATACAACTAAAACTAAAACAATTCAGATGACTAAAATACAACTAAAATTAAAATATAATTTTAGTCAAAGGACTAAAATACAACTAAAACTAAATTAACAAGAAAAGAATATCAGGCATAAATATTAAAGCGGAGTTCCGGCCACAAAATCGTTACTTTAGATTTTGTGGCATCCGCTTCCTTATTGTCACCTGTAAAAGGATAGGATATTCCCCTTTTTTTTTTTACTTACCTTGTTTCAGAAGAAAATATACTCACCTGTAAGGATGATCAAACTTTTGAAAAGTTCGGTTCGGCCAGAACATCCGAACTTCCCGAAAGTTCGGCCCGGAATTCAGAACCCCATTGAAATCAATAGGACCCGAACTTCGGTAATCAAAAAACACCATTTTGAAGCCCCAAAACCCAATAAATGCCCCTAAAAAGTGCCTAGGGTTCTGGGTCATGCCCCGTTAACTATGAATCACACAAAAAAAAGTTCTTAAAAATTGTCATTTTTGATAAAAAATCTGATTTTTGTAAGATCTTACTGTAAAATCCTTTTCTCTTAGCTCATTGACAGACGTAGTCTTCTTGATTCACAAGAACTGGTTATGTTGTCTCCGCAGGAGCAGGACTAGGCAGAAAGAAAAAACGTTCTGGCTCCACCTTAGGGGCAGTCCCTGAGGGTATATCCTCCCTCTCTCTGCTACAAGGCATCAGTTCTGTCACAAAGCAGCAACAGAGAATTTAACCCAACCCAACTCAATGATAGAGGGGCGGGTACTACGTCTGTCAATGAGCTAAGAGAAAAGGATTTTACGGTAAGATCTTACAAAAATCCGATTTTCTCTGTCGCTCATTGACAGACGTAGTCTTCTTGATTCACAAGAACTGGGACATCCAGAAGCAGTGCCACAAATGAGGGGTGGGATTGACCGAAATCAAAATCCAATCTAGAAGGCCCAACCGGTGCCACACTAGAAGTTTTAAAGGCTCATTATAAACAAAGAATGAGACTCAAATGAAAATTTCCAACGGAAAAAAACCCTCGAGGTAGACCACTGGTCTCCTCAAATGGCGGCCTGCAAAACCTTGCGGCCAAACGAGGCATCAGACGATGCCATTACATCAACTTTATAATGTTTTGTAAAGGTATGCACCGACGACCAGGTAGCCGCCTTGCACACCTGGACCACTGACGCCTGATGGCGAAAGGCCCATGACGCACTAAGTGCCCGAGTGGAGTGCGCCTTAACAGGGAACGGGGGCTCCCGACCCTTAATAGAATAAGCCTGTACCACCGTCTGTCTGATCCATTTGGAAATTGTCGCGGCAGATGCAGGCAACCCCTTTTTGTGTCCATCCGGGATCACAAAAAGTGAATCCGTCTTGCGAAACGAGTCTGTCGTTTTCAAGTATACCCTGATCGCCCGGACCACATCCAAGGAGTGTAAAGCAAACTCCCGAGGATGACTGGGCTTAGGACACAGGGAAGGTAATACAATTTCTTCATTCAGATGAAATTCTGAAACCACTTTTGGTAGGAAGGATGGATTTGGACGAAGAACCACCTTATCTCTATGAACCACCAGATATGGGGAACGACAAGATAAAGCGGCCAGTTCTGACACCCTGCGTGCAGAAGTGATAGCCACCAAGAAGGCCACCTTCTGGGACAACGTAGGTAGAGGAATCTCCCTAATATCTTCAAAGGGAGGTTCTGAAGAACCGACAATACTAAATTAAGATCCCAGGGTGGTAACGGCGCGCGCACTGGCGGAGCCAGATGTCGCACCCCCTGGATGAAATTCCGCACCAAGGAATGAGTAGCCAAAGGCTTCTGAAAGAAGATAGCTAATGCTGAGACCTGACCCTTGATAGTGCTCAAGGCCAGTTTCTGCTCAACCCCTTGTTGCAGAAAAGCTAATATTCGACTAACCGAATAAGACCGTGGACGGAACCCCAGAGGTTCACACCATGCAATGTAGGACTTCCATGTACGATGATAAATCTTTCTGGAAGTCGCTTTCCTTGCTTTAACTAGAGTAGGAATAACTGAAGCTGACAATCCCTTGTCCTTCAGCACCTGGGTCTCAATAGCCAGGCCGTTAAAGCCAGCGATCGTAAAGCAGGATGGAAGATCGGTCCCTGAGACAGTAGGTCCTCCCTGAGAGGAAGTCTCCACGGGACGTCCGCCACCAGTCTGACCACGTCGGCGTACCAAGCTCGGCGAGGCCAGTCCGGAGCTACCAGGATTACTGGAATTCCTTCCTCCTCTATCCTGCGAAGAAGTCTTGGCAGTAACCCGAGAGGAGGGAAGGCATACATTAGCTGGTATTGCCCCCACGGGGCGATCAGTGCGTCTGCGGTCTCTGCTAGAGGATCGCGGGAGCGAGCCACGAATCTCTGTACTTTCCTGTTGAATCGTGATGCCAACAGATCCACATCCGGGGTGCCCCACCGTAGGCACAACTGGTGGAAAACTTCTGGATGGAGGGACCATTCCCCCTGATCCAGAGTCTGACGGCTGAGATAATCTGCCTGCCAATTCTCCACCCCCGGAATGAACACCGCAGAGATAGCTGGAACAAATCGTTCCGCCCAGTGAAGAATGCAAGCCACTTCTTTGGCCGCTCGGACACTCTTGGTGCCCCCCTGGTGATTGACATAAGCCACGGCCGTGGCGTTGTCCGACTGGATCCGAAGCAGGCTGCCCTGGAGCTGCTCGGTCCAGTGAATCAGACAAAGTCTGATCGCTCTCAGTTCCAATACATTTATCGGCAACCTGGATTCTTCCAGGGACCAAAGTCCCTGGACAGATAACTGACCGAGAATTCCTCCCCATCCGGATAGACTGGCATCCGTGGTCACTATCGTCCAATATATTGGCAGAAATGACTTTCCCTGGCTGAGCATCGGAGACCGAAGCCACCAGACCAGAGACTCTCTGGTCTGTTTGCTCAATCGGATCCGATTGTTCAGGGATTCCGGATTCCGATTCCATCTGAGAAGAATCTCTTGCTGAAGAATTCGGGTATGGGACTGGGCAAATGGGACTGCTTCGAAGGAAGCCACCATCAACCCCAGAACCCTCATGCAAGTTCGAAGAGAAGACCAGCTGTTGGATAGTAACAACTGGACTGCTGATTGAATCTTCCGGAGTTTCCCTACCGGAAGGAAAACTCTTGACCTGACTGTGTCTAGAATTAGACCCAGATATTCGAGCCTCTGGGTGGGAACCAGAAATTACTTTTGCTGGTTCACCAGCCACCCGAATTCCTGTAAAGAAATTATAGTAATTTCTATGTTTTGTAGCAGGGTCTGAGGAGACTCTGCATGAAGCAGGAGATCGTCTAGGTAACCTAGAATCGATATGCCTCTATGGCGCAGTAGTGCCAACATTGGGGCCAACACCTTCGTGAAGACCCGAGGAGCCGTGGCGAGACCGAAAGGTAACGCCACAAACTGATAGTGGTTCTCTTCTACGGAAAAGCGTAGAAACCGCTGATGTCCTGCGAAAATGGGAATGTGAAGATAGGCGTCCTTGATGTCTATGGACGCTAGGACATCCCCTGGATGCAGGAAGGCTGCTACTGTGCGAATGGATTCCATCTTGAATTTCCTTATGTTGAGAAAGGAATTGAGTGCCCTTAAGTCCAGAATTGGACGCACTTTGCCCTCCTTCCTGGGTATTGTAAATAGGTTTGAATAAAACCCTTGAAAACGTTCTGTCCAAGGAACGTGGACTACCACTCCTTGTTGTAGTAAATCCGTGACTGCTCTCCGCAGATCTTCTAAACGATCCGGGGATAGTCGGATATTGGAAGGGAAGAATCGCGCCGGTGGGAGAGATCGAAACTCGATCTTGTACCCTGACCTTATGACTTCGCAAACCCACTTGTCCGGGATTCTGGAAAGCCATGGATCCGGGAACCGGCGAAGACGTCCCCCCACCCCAATTATGGGTGGGGGCGCACCTTCAGGCTTTGGACGATTTATCTTCAGGTCTGGAGGGGACGGGCTTTTGCTTGCCCGACCAACGTCCCCTGAAGCCTCCTGAAGGAGCTTTGGAGGACTTAATTTTTTCACCCGCGGGACGAAAAAACTTTTTGTGAGCAGAGAAAGAAGGCCCTCGTCTTTGACGAGTTCCTTTACCCTTAACATTTTGCGGTAAAAAGGTGCTCTTTCCACCCGTGAGATCCTTAATGATCTCATCTAAGTTGGCTCCAAATAGACGCTCTCCTAAAAAGGGGATATTAGCCAATGCTTTTTTGGAACCTTGGTCGGCTAACCAACCTTTTAGCCACAGTGTACGCCTGAGAACCACTGCTGAAACTGATGCTCGCGCCAATAATGGAGTGGCGTCTAACGCCGCATCACACACAAACTGTAACCCCTGTATCATTTGTTCCAACAAATCTGATACCGCCTGAGGGACCTCTTCTAAGTCCCGGCGTAACCACTTGGTCCATTCAGTTACAGTCTGCGAAACCAGACCAATAGCAATTATTGGTCTGAAAGCTGATCCAATCAAGGAAAACATGGTGCGAGACATAGCTTCTATCTTGCGATCCACTGGATCTTTAAAAGACGGAGCGTCTTCTAATGAAATAACCGTGGCTTTATTCAATCTAGCAATTGGTGAATCCACCACAGGTGGTTCTGTCCATTTCTTAATGAGGGTTTCCTCAAACGGATAACGCCTGTTAATGCGTTTAGAAATAGCAGAGGTGCGTTTTGGCAGACTCCATTCTTCTTTGATTGGATTGCCAAAACATTTGGGCAATGGAAAAACCTTCGCCACTTTGATGCGTTTTTTAGTCCCAAAAGGGATTT
The DNA here is from genome assembly GCF_965119305.1 of Pelophylax lessonae. Taxonomy (NCBI): domain Eukaryota; kingdom Metazoa; phylum Chordata; class Amphibia; order Anura; family Ranidae; genus Pelophylax; species Pelophylax lessonae. Next base: position 47,366,375 of record NC_138770.1, read on the forward strand.
CAGTTTCAGCTATTTCCGACGGAATACCTTGTAATCTTAAGGTTTCTTGAACAGATACAATGAGTGCGTTTACCAACGCTTCCTCTCGGGCTATGGCTGATGCCGAAACATCCTCCTCACTGTCTGAAGAGACAGTACCCGAGACACCAATCCCAGATGAAGTACCTGCAACTGCAGAAATAGGCTCAGATTCTGAATCCGAAGTTTCAGATAATAAGGGGTTAGGCGGGGGTCGCTTTCTTGCGCCCTGTCCCTGACAAGCCACTTCCACCCGGGACACAAAAGTTTCCATAATAGCTGACAATGATTCAACCGTCAGTGGGGTGCTGGAGGATCCTGCAGACACCTCGAGGGGATCCGGAGGAGATACATGAGTGGCAGGGTCCATGTTAATTCAGGACACCTCTGCCAGAAAAAACAAAAAACTTTTTTTTTTTTTTTTTTAAATAATAAAAAAAATACCTTTTTTTTTTTTAATGTGTCTCCCCCTAGCGCAATAGCGCCCCTCAGAGTACCTGCTTCTCGATCCCCACAGAGAGAGAGAGGGACCCCCAAGGCTCACCACCCGATGCAGAGAAGTTTCCAACCAACTGCAGTCAGCGTCTGTCTTTTACAGACTGGAAAGAGCTGTGTTAGTTTTCCCGGGTAGAAGGGCGTGGCTCCACCCCCTGTGTACGCCTTCCGGCGTTCCCAGCTCTCCACGAGGTAGCTGGGCTCATCAAACATGGCCGCCCCCATACGGGAGACAATAGACTCCAAAAACATGGCGGCCGGCGTGACCTGAGGACATTCATGCACCCGGTCTACGGCAAAATGGCGGCGGACTGCCGAAATCGTTTTTCCCAGCACATCCACCTGCATCTCTGCTAAATGGCGGTTTATCGATCTGCAGGAGGTACACTACAATTAAGGTAGGATTATACCTCCTATGTCTGCTGTAATACTACAGTCTGCTGGGTAGAGTGTTAGCTCTCAAACCAAGTCCACTTCCCACCAAACACATACTGTATTTACAAGGGGGACTTTTAGTGTCAGATATATACTGACCATGTATGGAGGGGCCCATAATTCATACTGCCTCATAACGAGGAAAAAAGGGAACGTTTACTCACCATACCGAACCGACAGGCACCCTCTCTTCACAATACCCTCTCCACCGGGGTGGGGGGTTGTGGACCACTCCGGACGCCTCGACTCTCTGGTTCCTGGCGTCCAAGCAAGATTTTTAACTCGCAAGGTCAGTCCCTCCAATGGGACTCCGTCGCGGCCGACCCAGCGCGGAGCTCTGGTCTGCACGCGCTCGTAGGCAGAAACCGGGGTGACCACTGGATCTCAACATCCAGCCCGTCGCCCGGCCCCACATACTTACTTGAATGTGTCGCGGCCGACCAAGCGCAATGCAATGGTCTGCGCGCGCTCGTAGGCCGGCTGGGGTGACCACTAGTGTCGCCCAGTCCGGCGTATTTGCTTGAAGATCTCACAGGAAAAAAACACTGGAGAAAACTACCTAAAAAATATTTTTTCTAAAGAAAAAATCTTGCCAGGACCAAAAAGATCCCAGCAAGGAACTTAGGTCCTTACTCCTGACTAGACAGAAAAAAACTGATGCCTTGTAGCAGAGAGAGGGAGGATATACCCTCAGGGACTGCCCCTAAGGTGAAGCCAGAACGTTTTTTCTTTCTGCCTAGTCCTGCTCCTGCGGAGACAACATAACCAGTTCTTGTGAATCAAGAAGACTACGTCTGTCAATGAGCGACAGAGAAAAGAGATTTTTTTATTTTTACTTTGGATTTAGTATCTTTAGTATCTAGTATCTATCTAAAATGTGTGCATGTGAAGTTTCAGCGCTGTAGCATGTCCAGAACCATGAAAAAAAAAAAGATAATTTTTCAGTAGAACAGGGATGTGGTTCGGGAGCCTCCTTTAACTTTAACACCTATATGATCTTTTGTTCTGGTTCTGGACATGCTACAGAGCTGAAACTTCACAGGTACACCTTTTAGACCCCCCAGGCACAAAATCACACAAAAAAAGTTCTTAAAAATTGTCATTTTTGATAAAAAACCCAATTATTGAAAAATTAAAAAAAAATAAAATAAAAAAAAAAAGAGATTTTTTTTATTTTTACTTTGGATTTAGTATCTGTGGGGTCTAAAATGTGTACATGTGAAGTTTCAGCTCTGTAGTATGTCCAGAACCCCCCAAAAATTAGCATTTTCTTATAATTTTTATTAGAACAGGAATACGGCTTCTCTACGGCGTTTTTTCTTGCATTTATCTGGCATTTTTGGAGGCAGGCATGACTTTTTTTGGATTTAGTGTCTGGGGGGTCTAAAAAGTGTACCTGTGAAGTTTCAGCTCTGTAGCATGTCCAGAACCAGAAAAAAGATCATTTTTCAGTAGAGCAGGGATGGTGGGACCCCTCTTTTACACTTATATGATCTTTTTTTGGGGTTCTGGACATGCTGCAGAGCTGAAACTTCACAGGTACACCTTTTAGACCCCCCAGACACAAAATCACACAAAAAAAGTTCTTAAAAATTGTAATTTTTGATAAAAAAGCCAATTATTGAAAAATTAAAAAAAAAATTAAAAAAAAAAAAAAAAAAAGATTTTTTGATTTTTAGAAAACTTTAAGCACAGGAATATGGCTTCTCTGCTGTAACACCTTGCCGGTTTAATAGAAGGCATTTTTTTGGGTTCTTTGCAGTCAGGAAAAACATCTGAACTTGTGTATAGTGGTACTGTGCACAAGTTCTGATGTTTTGCCTGCCTCCAAAACCCCCCAAAAAATGCCAGCAAAAACACACCTGGGCATTTTTTTTTTTGACGCTAGCGTTTTTTTTGGCATTTTTTGGGGTTCTTTTGAGGCAGGCACAACATCTGAACTTGTGTATAGTGGTATATATACACACATACATATATTTATATACACACCTAGACATATATAGGTGTGATAGTAGCAGAAATATATGCTTGCGCTAATGAAATCATTTACAGTAATATATTTCTGCTACTATCACACCTATATATGTCTAGGTGTGTATATAAATATATCTATGTGTGTATATATACCACTATACACAAGTTCAGATGTTTTGCCTGTCTCAAAAGAACCCCAAAAAATGCCAAAAAAAACTCTAGCGTCAAAAAAAAAAATGCCCAGGTGTGTTTTTGCTGGCATTTTTTGGGGGGTTTTGGAGGCAGGCAAAACATCAGAACTTGTGCATAGTACCACTATACACAAGTTCAGATGTTTTTCCTGACTGCAAAGAACCCAAAAAAATGCCTTCTATTAAACCGGCAAGGTGTTACAGCAGAGAAGCCATATTCCTGTGCTTAAAGTTTTCTAATACAAACGATCTTTTTTTTATGGTTCTGGACATGCTACAGAGCTGAAACTTCACAGGTACACTTTTTAGAACCCCCAGATCTGAAATTCAAAAATCAAAAAATCTCTTTTTTTTTTTTTTTTGAATTTTTCAATAATTGGCTTTTTTATCAAACATAACTTTTTTTGTGTGATTTTGGGCCTGATTCATAGTACGGCGAATTGGCGTTTCGGCGTGATTTTGCGAAGCGGCGATTATTTAAGTCTGAAATTGGCATTCAAAGAACGGCGGGCGGAAAATAGCGCCTAGTGTGAGATTCATTAAGATGCAATATGGTCAGAGCGCGACTTAAAACCACGCCAGCTAAAAGCTCGACTAAAGTTTAGCCAAATTTTCCCCTGTACCCCCAAAAATCCCAAATCACTGTGGAAGGTGTGGAAGTCAATTTGGAGATGACTTGCGTTTAAAAAATCTCAAAAACTGACTTAGAAAGAGAGATATCTGCGAAAGTGTGGAAAGGTTAAACAGCTCCTCCAGCCGCGAGCTGCGAACTCGCGAATGTGCGCATGCGCAACGTCAAATTGGCTCAAAAAATTTCGCCAGCGCGATTTTGGGTCAATTTTTTTTTGAATACCGCTTGCAAATCCGCTGTCTCGCCCATAGAAAATGGCAAAAACCGGCGGAATTGGAAAAACATGCACACTTCCAACAAGGGATCCTTTAGTAAACACCATCACATTCCATACACCTTTCCTGCTAACTCCGAAATCATAGCAGTCAAATCTACAGTGTTTATATAGAACCTCCACATTCTCTGAAAAAACCCACAAAATATTACATTGGGGAATTGGTCGTCAGATAGAAAAAAAATAGATGTAAAACATATTTCAAAGAAAGATTAATAGCATTTCACACATATCAAGGAAATGTCACAATTTTGACAATATTTTATGTGTTTCCAAAGAATGTTTTTAGAAATATATTGCAAATACTACCTTTTCTTCCATATGGGTATGGCCAAGTGTTACCATTTTACTACACATTTAACTGAAGGTATATATATATATATCCCTTATACTTGGCTAATTAGCAAAGTATGCCCAACAAACAAATAGAGCTTTAGCTCACAATATTGCTACATATTGACTTTATGGGGCATCTTTTGTATTTTGTTCATGTCTTTGGATTAAAAGTTTGCTGATACACATGCCTTTTTCAAACATGAACAAAATTAATGATGTCAACATTTGGAGGATTGGAGATATCCAAGTGTTGCCCATACAGAGGGCACCTTCCGGATTCGAACTTACAAACCTACAGCAGGAAGGCAGACTCCCTAATCATTGTGCTATTTCTCAGTGAGCGTTGGGTGTTTTCCTCATGCCGTCAAAATGCTCACATGGGAACAGGGGCCATTGAACTGAATAGGATTGGATTTTTTGCCTGTTTTGGGAGCTGATCCTTGAGCTGGACAAATCCCCCTCAAACGCCCCCAAACGGGCTACGTTCACATGTACGTGTTTGTGGTCTGTTTTTGGGGCTTTTGTAGGTGATTTCATATAACAATGCCTGCCCAAAAAATGCATGTCAAAACGCCTGGGAAAACGCCAGCCAAAATGCACATAAGAACGCCTGATATAATTGCCACGCCAAATTTAGGGATGTTCATGAGTGATGAGTCAGATTGTTGGCTTACATATCTGGTCAATCGTCACAATCTCACTTCTCAAATCCCAAAAGGTGTGTTTCAATTGTTTCCCTAAATATATATTTCTCTCTCTCTCACGTAATTGTATATATATGTATGTATTCCTGTATCTAAACATTCTAAATAATGACTAGCAAACTTCAAGAGAGAATTTTTTCAATTCACATATACTATACACACCTACATACATTTCTATTCCTCATTTCTATTTCCCTTGTTTTGGCAACTGAGCATGCTCCAAAACACACAGGATACACACAGTTAATTTTTGGACTGGGCGTTACCATTCTGGGTGTGTTTGCTTGGATTATATATAGCTCACTCAGACATCAGGAAAGATTTGACCTACGAAGAGGTCCAATATATTTGTGTGTCACATGTTTTATGGGTAACATTTTTGGCCCTTTGTTATTTATGGAGGTGAGATTTGGCTGTGTTGTGTGTTGACTCTCTGTAAGTATTTATTGCTGTTAACATAATTCTGTCAATCTGCACATGCATCTGTTGATTATGGGCTCTTTGTCGATGTATATGGTCTAAATGTTGTACAAAGGTTGTTTTGGTTTGAAAAATACAAATGTAATAAACAGCATGTTTCCAATTTTTTTTTGAAAATGTCTTCATGTGTCTAAATAAAGTTTTCTGGTGTCCACAAATGTATGTATTTGTATTTCTTTTTCTAAGTTAAATCTGCTTAATGGTTGTGTATGTTCACTATTCGCGAATTCGCGAATATACAAAACCGCGTTCTCACATTTATACATGAAACCGGAAACGAAACTTTTGCTGCGTGCACACGTTTCCGGAAATTGTCCAGGCCCTGTCGTAAGTGTGCATCATGGCTCCTGCACTGTTTACAGACGAAATCGTGGCATTTGTGTGTAAGGTAAGGAGGGGGTGTGAGTGTGCAGGGTGCGGGATGGGGGATGGTGGCAGGGTGGGTCGCTTATCTAGCGGGTGTGCAAGAAACTTTTGGTCTGCTGATCTGCGCATGCACTTTCTGCCTATTAGACGTGATCTAGAAGCTTCCTGTTATAGAAACTTCCTAGATGTGAACCTGTTCCCTATATATATATATATATATATATATATATATATATATATATATATATATATATATATATATATATATATATATATATATATATATATATATGTATGTGTGTATATATATATATATATATGTATATATATATATATATATATATATATATATATATTATATGTATATATATATATATATATATATATATATATTATATGTGTATATATATATATTATATGTGTATATATATATATTATATGTGTATATATATATATTATATGTGTATATATATATATATATATATATTATATGTGTATATATATATATATATATATATTATATGTATATATATATATATTATATGTATATATATATATATATATATATATATATTATATGTATATATATATATATTATATATATATATATATATATATATATATATATATATATATATATATATATATATATGTATATATATGTATATATATGTGTATATATATGTATATATATGTATATATATGTATATATATGTATATATATGTATATATATATATTAATATGTATATATATATATATATATTATATGTATATATATGTATATATATTATATGTATATATATATATATATATATTAATATGTATATATATGTATATATATTATATGTATATATATATATATATATTAATATGTATATATATATATATATATATTATATGTATATATATGTATATATATTATATGTATATATATATATTATGTGTATATATATAGATGTATGTATGTGTATCTAAAAAATATATATATTAGACAATATATATACTATGTATATATTATATACAATATATATACATTAGATACATTATAGAATGTTATATACCATATATTAGTGTATATAATAGGGAACAGGTTCACATCTCTGAACTTTCTATATAGATATAGATAGGCATACCCTGCTTTAAGTACACTCACTTTATATACAATCGTGAGTAAGGACACAGCTTGTTCAGCTTGCCATGACACTGCTCACAAACCATAAGTGACAGGGATAACAAACTTAGGGAGCAACGACAGGGTACCCAGGTACCCAGGACTACACCATATCCATTTTGTGGCTGGCCAGCTTGCCTAGGTAATCTATCATGTCATAGTCCTGGATCCCCTTAACATGCTCCCACATGGTTTGGGAGTAAGGCTATGTCAATGTGGCCAAAATTTACAATGGAGCTGGTGTATTTTCATGCATCGAGAAAAGAAAAAAGGGATTGCTTCACTTTAAGTACATTTTCAGTTTCCATACATGCCCTGGTCCCATTGTGTACTTAAAGTGGGCTATGCCTGTATATAGATAGATTTGATTCGTTTCAACTTTTACACAAAATGAAACCCAATTATCTGTGACAGATTGCTCTGACGCTTTGGAATCTATCTAGATAAAGACAAATGTATTGACCCTTTTCATATATGCAAGATTAGAAACATTATATTCCCTAAATGCATAATGCAAAAAATTATTGCCTTACATACATCCATACACACTGCAAGCTCGGCCCCGTTTGTCTTGTCTGACACTCTTACCATCATAAGCTGGATCTGCACACAGCAGCTAATTGGTTCACCTGAGATGGAATCAGTGATCACAAAAATCTGGAATGGTCATGTCTTCAAAGGATTGCCTTGAACAAATCACCTCTAAAAGAAACACATGAGTGTATAATCACTTGTCTCAATGGATCACATTCCCAACAGACCCATCTCACACTGCCATATGATAATGAATGGGGGTGTCCATTGCAAGTTAAATACACCCCCAGATCCCATTGCTTTGTTAATTTACAGATCTAACTGGAATCTGATGGCACTGCTGTGAACCACTATGCCATCAAATTCTGCTGGTGACCTTTAAAAAGGATTATGTGTGATTGTGTGGATAATTATGCCACCTTAAATTTGCATCTCCCACATACCATGTGCAACTCTTGCAGGAATTGTGAATCAAGGATAATTCAGCACAGCTTAATGAACAGACACATTGAGGAGTGTAGGAACACACCGTCAGATTACCCGATCACACTATGGGGTTTTAACTCCTCCATAATTTTGCCACTTTGGAAACCAAGTGCTTACTTTATGTATACTTTTTAGACGGAACTACAATTTCTAGTAGGGTGATATCATTGCATGAGATTTTCCCTCACTTCCTGTCTTAGTGTCACCAAGACAGGAAGTGAGGGGAATATCACTGTGGGGAAATAGCTTGCAATTGTTGCCTTATAATGTCCATAGTATATATAAAAGGAAATAATTGCTGGCTGTATCCCCACGGGAGATTCCCTCACTTCCTGTCCTGGTGACACCAAGACAGGAAGTGAGGGGAATATCACTGTGGGGAAATAGCTTGCAATTGTTGCCTTATAATGTCCATAGTATATATAAAAGGAAATAATTGCTGGCTGTATCCCCACGGGAGATTCCCTCACTTCCTGTCCTGGTGACACCAAGACAGGAAGTGAGGGGAATATCACTGTGGGGAAATAGCTTGCAATTGTTGCCTTATAATGTCCATAGTATATATAAAAGGAAAGAATTGCTGGCTGTATCCCCACGGGAGATTCCCTCACTTCCTGTCCTGGTGACACCAAGACAGGAAGTGAGGGGAATATCACTGTGGGGAAATAGCTTGCAATTGTTGCCTTATAATGTCCATAGTATATATAAAAGGAAAGAATTGCTGGCTGTATCCCCACGGGAGATTCCCTCACTTCCTGTCCTGGTGACACCAAGACAGGAAGTGAAGGGAAATCTCCTGCAATGATATAACACTGTTACATGTTCTAGTTATGTAGCAAACTTAAGAATATACAAAGCAAACATCTTTTTTTTTCCATTTTGGCAAAATCATGGATTCATTAAAAAAATATCTTTGTTTGTCCCGTGGCTTGCAGGAAAAACATTTTGCCTTGATTCCACCATCAACACAGACAGGGGAAACCCTCCTGCGGAGCCATTGTGTTCTCCTGGTGCTGCCCCTGCCAGGAAAACACAGTGATTATTGCTAGTGGCTACAAGAGATGCTAGCGATAAGTGTGTGTAAAATCTGACAGACTGGTTGTACGTTGTCCTCCAGGTGATCGACCAATCAACTTGGGTACCTTCAGCCTGGCCATACACAGTTTAAATCTGCATCTCAAATGAAGCAATCCCATTTACATATAACACTCCATAAAGGAGAATTGAGGGGCTTATCAGGTCTGCGTCAAAAATTAACAGCCACACCCAATCAGACAGCTCGTGTTAAAAGGGACCTGAAAAGCAATCTGCATGGCTTGCTTTTCCAAGCATTGGCTAGTTTAGTGAGCCTGGACTAATAACAGTCACTGTAATGCTACCCATACTGCTGTCCTTTTAACATGGTGACAAAAGTTGATACCTATGCTACATGTGTGTAAAGTTACTTGCACCCTGCTAAATGGACAGCAATAAGGTTGTAAATACAGTGACTGCCTGTCCCCCCCTGATGGCGGCCCTGGGTGTGTCATGAAAGGCCAATTGAGAAAATGGCTATATCATGTAGAGGAAATCACCAGTGTGGGGCAACCTATGTCATGGAGGTAGATTTGGACATCGATGTATATGTATCACCAGAAATGGAATTCTTTGTTCTACAATATCTCAAAGACGACCTAGCATGTTATTTGAAGACTGTACTATTTTGGACATACTTGGACTCAAACATACACTGCTCTTTCCACAGCTCCTCCTCCTCTGGGGGTATGATAAAGTTTATACGCATCTTCACCAAAAGCACAAGATGATGTGTCGTCTCCGGATGAGGCTGCAGCGGAGATTTCAGTTCCAGGCTGATATAGTGGATCTGCAGCGGGCCTGGAGTGATGCCAAAAGGCGCTCACCCAGGCTCCTGCGAAAGGCTGTGGAGCAAATCTCCGGTAAGTAAAAATATACATTACATGTGACCAGATAGGTTACAATTTTTTGGGTAGGTGGACATGTGTTTAGCTATGCAACAACACTAATACCAACACCCCCCCCCCCCCCTCCCTCTCGCTCCTACCTTTCCTACCTCCATCAAGTGTCTCTTCACAACCTTTAATACTACTATGTACATTCGTATTTTTTATGTTTTTTTTTTTCTTCTGCTTCTAGCCAAAGCGGACGGACGGCACCCTCTTGTGATTTTGGTGAAGAAGGGGAGGAGGAGGACGGCCACACTCCAATATGCAGTCAGAGGCAGCGAGCCATTTGAGCAGCTGAAAATTGTGGATCGTAAGTAGAAAATAAAAATGTTAGAAATTTCTAATCTCTAATCACATTTTACAGAGCCCCCTTTACATCGGAGTCTCCAGACTTACTACACTGTAAGAGGGAAGTGTGAAGACTCTGATATAAGGAGAGTTTGGGAACCATTATTTGAGGGGGGAAGCTGGGGACTCTGGTGTAAAAGGGAACTCTGTGTTCCCCAAAGCTCCCCCATACATCTGAGCTTACAGAGACCCTCTTACACTTCCCTTCCTCAGTCCACCACAGTCAAGGGCACAACAAGTCCCACTGCAGAAGGCTACCTGCTTGGACTTGTAATCCTCTCTGTAGGGGAATGAGGAAATACTGCCTGCTATGCTAAGACTTGTAGTGCTCTCTGTTAGGGACTAAGGATTCCTCAGTCCTCAACATTCTAGGGCACTATAAGTCTCAGCATAGTGGGCTGTCATACCTCAGTCCCTCACAGCTCGGGTCAAAAACAACACAGTTAAACATCTAAAGGACAACTCCAAACAAAACTACCAATAATGGACAGAGTCCATATGCTCTATAATGTCAAAGACCCGCTACCACTCACCTTCCACCTCTGGTGCTGTCATTGTGTAGGGCAAAGGGCTCCATCTACACCATGTTTGGCTTTCATGTCAGATAGGCAGGACTTGCTCAGCTCCACTCTCTTCCTTGGCAATTGACTCTGGCGTCATTGTGGATCTTTCCTCCTCTAGAAAACCCCCAGGGGCCCTCTCCTTGTCCCCCAGCCACCCAGGGCCTTCTTCTCCTCCTCCTCCACCAACCATTTTCAGACTCTTCCAACTTCCCTGGGGCTACTCAACCACTTTGCATAGTGGACACAACAAATCTATGACCAGCCTGCAAAATATCAAGTCTGGGCCTGGTTACCTGTATGTTCCGGGTCCAGGGCGGAGCTCTCCTCCCAGAGCAACAACTGATGATAGCAGAGTGAGTTGACCGGCCAGTCACTTCCTACTGGTGCAGGTACACACCTACCGATTCCTCCACATCTTAGGATAACATGATCAGACGGCCAATCCCCAGGCAGAGAAGGAGGAGTAAGTGTCAGCGGACAACAGACACCTGGCAGACGCAGTGAAGGGACTGCAGCACACTGCTGCAACTTTTTGATCCGAGGATTGAAAGCAATCTTTTACTTGGGAGATTTCCCTGACTGCGCCCTTCGAAATGTTGGTGCTCCGCCACTGGCCGCAAGGCCCCTGTAGGTGCGAGGCCTTAGGCGCCCGCTTAATTTGCATGGTGCCCTCCTGTTTTAAAACATGGTCAATGCATCTCATTGGTGTAAGTGCACTTCTATGTTCTGAATTGTAGGGGCATTGAGTATGGTGCTAGCATGATGAGAGGTTACTGCCTATTTGTGTCCATAAATAATATATAATGTATTTCTTTTATTTTAGAAACCAGTGATCAGGATGTTGCGGCTCAGCCTTCTCAGGCCCCCTGTAAGTAATGTGGATGTGCTGGTGTGTTGTGTATTAGGTCGAACTTGGAGGAATGATTGTTTGTTTTGTTTTCTTTTGTGGTTGATGTAACTTCAGCAAGAGAGGAGCCTCAGGCAGGGCCGAGTCGCCTGGATCCGGGCCAGGAACAAACTGTTGGCCAAGAAGAGGCCAATTGGTCCGACTCGGATGAGGACCTGGGCTCTCCTCAAAGGGGAAGTAAGTATTCTACATGTGTTTGTGTGTTCAATGTGTCCTGGTAAATATAAGGGCTGTAATATATATATTTTGACATTGGGGTTTTGTAGCAGCTGACATTGAGGATGTTTGTTGTGGAGGACTGGGGAAGAGGGGCCACTGCTTACCCAGTCCACTGTAACTACTACCTTCAATGTTTCCAGACTACTTTCTGTGTGCCTTTATCAAATAGCTTTTGTTCAAGGATTGTATTTGTGTCTTTGTGTTTCTAGGAGATACAACGCCATCCCCCCATGAAGGGACACCATCCCCCCATGTAGGGTCTCCCCCATCCTCCCCCACTCCAGGCTCCCCTGAACTAGTCTGTAAGTACCTAAAATTAGATTCTCACATGAATTGTGTGTGCTAGGATGATGTGTATCTAGGATAATCTAAGTTGGAGTCAAAGCAAGTGTAGTTTTGCTATATGTGACAGGAAGGTTGGTCATGAAACACTCTTGCTTAACCTTCATGTTTGAAAGGTGGTTTTGGGGAGCTTTACAGGACATGTTATCTTTTGTAAGTTATCTCAAGCCACCCTATTCTAAATTGGTGTTAGTTTCTCTACATTGGAAATGGTGTGCTTTGTACTTGTAAATTTTTAGGGGACATTGTAATTTAATCATGTCCTGATTTAGTCAACACTGAAAATGTGTGTTTGTCAATCTTTCATAAATACTCTTCCTCGGTAATGTACCACATTCCAGTTCACAATTTGTGTTCTTTTTGTGCAGTTTCTCCAGAGCCAGCAACGCCATCCACTTCAGGGGCCCCAAAAAAACCTGATGATGGTAAGTTGTGTGCTTTTCCAGTAATGTGTCTACTTAGTAAGTGGAGAAATGCTAACTGTGTATGTCCCCGCTCAGGCTTCAAGTTGTTCTAAAGGCAGCGGGTTCTTTATGTGAATGCATTCTATGCATTAGTATTCCAAGTGATAGGTGTGCATATTCCCCCTAAGACTTACTGGGACCATTTTTTACGGTCCAAATGTTTGCACTAATACTTGTCTGGAACAGACTCCCCCTCCTCCTTAACTGAGGTGACAGCATGCCAATATTGCCTCCTGATGCTGTCACTCCTAATCATTGAGACCAATGGAAGGGAGGGGGGCAAGGCTGGCTCACAGCCTAGTGCCTGAACAGGCACAGGGTGCTTGGCTTCATCTCATGTGCCTCCATAGCAAGCTGCCTGCTGTGGGGTCAAACAACAGGAGGGAGGTGCCTAGAGGTGTGTACAGGGGCCATGTAAAAAGGAGGATTGTTATTTCTCTTGTCCCCAAAAACCTAGAGAGTGTAAGTCTAACCTGATTAGTTTTCCGCAGCCCTCCCAAAATGATATGTTTCCAACACTTAGAACAGGCAGGGCTGAGGCACCAAAAACATCAGAAAAACACAATCAGCACAAAAGCAGGGAGTACGTATCCTTAACGCTACAAGCTTCACCCAGAAGAATGACGCTTGCACTGTACAAATCTGCATCACCACCATATCAATGTCTAAATAAAACTTTCAGGGAAATGTGGAGGGGTAATGAGTGGGTGTTAGAGCGTTTTCATGACTGCGTAACCTACAGTTAGCGTGAGTCCATTTGTTGATAAACTTTTTCTTCTCTCTTAACACAGCTGGGATGGCGGAAAGGAGATCAGGGGAGCAGACACATCTGCTCCGTCCAGAACTGGCCCTCAAAATTCCTAAGGGTGAGTCTCTACTATGTGTCAGGTTCAATCTATAGACAGTAAGAGTGAGAGAGAACGCTCCACAGATTCCAATGGTGATAGAGATAAATGTGTGCACATGTATCGTGTTGACCAATTGAACCCAAAACACCTTACATTCTTCAAAATGATTGCTTGTGTTTACATGCAGAAAAGCATTTTACTTAGCTTTGGTGGAACTGCTACTAACATTCCAAGCCATCTTATGTAACCTTTTGAACAATTTGCTGTGAAAGTTTGAGTTTAAGGTTTACAACAGCAATTTAGCATATTTGCTTCAGAGTGTTGATAAAAGCCAACCAATAGACTCCTAAGCATATTTGTTGAGGCACATTAATTACAATCCTTGTTTGGATCATTTTGCCTAAAACTAATTGTCATGTTTTTTTCTACCCAGGGCACACCCACCTCACCTACGAGGTCCTCCTGGATTATATGAGGTGGTGCGGAGACCGAATTCTATATTTGGAACACCTTTGTGGCGTGGATCCAGACCCTAAGGAGCCATTCGTTAGGAATGTCACACCTTTAAAAAGATCCTAGTATTTTTTTTTTGTGGTTTGTTTACTTATGTTGCACGTTGCAACACAAAGAAATGTCCCATTTGTAATTGTTGCCCATTATAAACAAAAATCTAACAAAAAAATCAAAAACAGTTTAAAAAAAAACCCTTTTTTTGGGACCCAAAAAAAAAAAAAAAAACAAAAAGCCTTGTTTTTGGCAACCAAAAAAAATATAAAAATTTATAAAAAACCCTTTTTTTGGGGACCCAAAAAAAACAAAAAAACAAAAAAAGCCTTGTTTTTGGCAACCAAAAAAAATATAAAAATTTATAAAAAACCCTTTTTTTGGGGACCCAAAAAAAACAAAAAAACAAAAAAAGCCTTGTTTTTGGCAACCAAAAAAAATATAAAAATTTATAAAAAACCCTTTTTTTGGGAACCAAAAAAACCAAAAAAAAACAAAAAATGCCTTGTTTTTGGCAACCAAAAAAAAAATGTTTACAAAAAAGCCTTGTTGTTTTTATGGCAACGGACAAAACCAAAAATGTTTACAAAAAAGCCTTGTTGTTTTTGGTAACAAACTAAACCACAAATGTTTACAAAAAAGCCTTGTTGTTTTTATGGCAACCGACAAAACCACAAATGTTTACAAAAAAGCCTTGTTGTTTTTATGGCAACGGACAAAACCACAAATGTTTACAAAAAAGCCTTGTTGTTTTTATGGCAACGGACAAAACCACAAATGTTTACAAAAAAGCCTTGTTGTTTTTATGGCAACCGACAAAACCACAAATGTTTACAAAAAAGCCTTGTTGTTTTTATGGCAACGGACAAAACCACAAATGTTTACAAAAAAGCCTTGTTGTTTTTGGTAACAAACTAAACCACAAATGTTTACAAAAAAGCCTTGTTGTTTTTATGGCAACCGACAAAACCACAAATGTTTACAAAAAAGCCTTGTTGTTTTTATGGCAACGGACAAAACCACAAATGTTTACAAAAAAGCCTTGTTGTTTTTATGGCAACGGACAAAACCACAAATGTTTACAAAAAAGCCTTGTTGTTTTTATGGCAACCGACAAAACCACAAATGTTTACAAAAAAGCCTTGTTGTTTTTATGGCAACGGACAAAACCACAAATGTTTACAAAAAAGCCTTGTTGTTTTTATGGCAACGGACAAAACCACAAATGTTTACAAAAAAGCCTTGTTGTTTTTATGGCAACCGACAAAACCACAAATGTTTACAAAAAAGCCTTGTTGTTTTTATGGCAACGGACAAAACCAAAAATGTTTACAAAAAAGCCTTGTTGTTTTTGGTAACAAACTAAACCACAAATGTTTACAAAAAAGCCTTGTTGTTTTTATGGCAACCGACAAAACCACAAATGTTTACAAAAAAGAATTGTTTTTGTGAAAACCTTCCAAAAAATGATGTCAAAACATAAAAAATGTTTAAAATGTTTATCTAAATTAAATTTAAGTATGTTGCTCTTTGCAACACAAATGTTACATTGGCAATTTAGTTCATTCTATTATATATTGTAATATATTTTTTGTACGCTACAGTTGGTAGACACCCACATGTGTTATTAAAACATTTATTTTATTACCCAAGTTTTCTTTTTGGTGTACACATCGAATGTCTTTTGTGTTGTATTTGTTTACTTGAGTGGTGTGGTCTGTAATTGTTAGTATGTTGGCTTTGGTTTATGTTAGCCTTGAGACTTGTTTTGAAGCTACATTTGAAGGGAGACCTTTTCTTGGGTCGTTATGTGAACATTGAGTTATCTAAATTTACATGAAATCATATGTTTGGAGATCGAGAAGCACGTGTGTATAAATGCCTACATTAACCAGGGCCATTACTTGGCCACCAACACTCCTAAAAAACCAAAGAGCAAACACAAACTAATCATTTTGCATAAAATTTTATTTCATCCCCAAAAAAAGCACTATAAGAAATCATATTGTGCCACCCTCAAATTTAAAAAAAAAATGGCCCCACAAATTGGCCAATGTAACAATCATTAACAAAACCAAAAAAAAAAAAAAAATAGAAATTAAGTTGGTGGTGGTGGTGGTGACTGAAGCAGTGTGGTGAGCAATGGAAAGGTTCCTGCCATCAAATGGTGGGCCAATAGTCCCATCTGCTCTGGGGTTAGCCTTAGAGTTCTGGTAAAGTGGCCCATTAGAATCAGATCCCGTGTCTGAGGCTGCTGCTGATGCAGGGTGTTGAACCCTGGAAATGTCCCAGACTGAAGATCTTGTGCCAATAGTCCCATCTGCTCTGTGCTCAGCCTAAGAATTTGGGTAACGTGTGCCATTACCATGAGATGGGATCGTTGCTGCTCCAAGGCTATTTGATGCTGCTGGTGGTGCAAGGGTTGTGAAGATGTGTGGGGAGTGGTGGTTGATTGGTTGTTGTGGTCCACGGTGCGGGGGCAAACGACATGTCGCATTGGTGACAAAAAAGAAGAACGGCCTGGGGAGGAGTGAAGTGATAAAGGTGTGGAGGGAATGTAGTCAGGTGGAAGGGGTACTGTGGAACCAGTGCGCATTGAGGTTGTGCAGGAGGATTGCTCATTGAGGGGTGTGGGAGTCCGAACGGAGTGTGAAGTGCTAGGAGTGGCTACAGGAGGAATTGTCCCATCCCCAGCTGCCTGACAAGTGGCCAACACTGGCATTACCCTCCCACTACCACAACCTGCAGTGGCAGGTGAGTGAGATGTTTGGGAGGGCTCTGCCAATGGGGCATCTTCAGATCCAAACAGGCATTGGCGTGTGGCCAGCACCTGAGTGTCAACACTTTGCCGATCCCGTTGATGCTGGTCTGCTAAACTTACCAAGCTGTTACGCATATCCTGTTGAACCTGTAACATATCCTGGTGAACCTGTACCATTGTTGCTACAGATTCCTGTATGAGCCCGAGCAGACGTACTGCCTCAGTAGATTGCTGAGTACGCCTCCTTAACTCATTTTGGACCTGATACTCATCAAGCAGCCTCTCGGCTACATCCAGCATAGATGGACGAAGTTGGGTAGGTGACAATCCCTCTGCATCTAAGGCTACCTGAAAGCAGAAGAAATAGACCAAATCATTATCAAACATCATGACTAAATATTTCAGATTAGTTTGACAACTTAACACCCCAAGCAGAACGTTGAAAAGTTTGATGTGCTTCTAATGAGTACTTGTTCATTGTAAGATTATCCAAGCTAGCAACACTTCTGATAATGGGTACATATTATATTGGTAGGACTAATATGACAAAGGCAAAAAAGATTCAACATGAAGGTGTTCCCAATTAACCCTGGTGTGGTAGGTTGTTTATGCTTTTGGTAAATCTGTTACTACACCAATGACTTTATACATCTACGTATGTTGTCTAAAATCTTGCCATCAATCGGCTAGAGGACAACCCAACCAAACGATACCCATGAATTTGGACCTGGAAAATCAAAGACGGGCCGGACTTTAAAGATCCTGGATGTTTTTGGAACATTAGTGGCACACCAAATTATAACATAATTCCCTGATGTTCAAGATAGAACTCTTGTTGTGCTGGTGCATCGTCAGAATGTCATAGCACTAATTTAACACACACAATGTAAGCCACATCTAGTCCAAAATCAATGCTACCATTGAAATGTTACATGTGCACCTTGTTCCCTTATATCACATACCACAGCACTGGATGCAGAATCGTCGCCAGCTCCTGATCCAACTCCAGCTGCAACGTCAAGAGGGGCCTGATGTTCTTTTAAAAAAAAAAAAAAAAAACATGTTTAGTACATAACCTTAGTCAGTAATGATTATGGCCAGATTGCCCTCCTAGCTTCATGAATGAAGCATTGAGGCCAAACATTCTAAAGTGCTTTCCTGGGCTCATAGGACACTTGCTAAACCCTCCCAAAGGTTAAGAAGGCTTGGTCTGCCTACTAATGACGGCACCCATTAATGCTGTCAACTGTGTTTTGCAGGGTAAACATCTAAAAGGCAACACTCTTTCCTAAGAAAAAACATGTGTGTTAATGGGGTTAATAAGATTCAAAAAAACATTATTTGACTAGACATACCAACACCTTCCTCCAGGCCTAGCTGCACTGGGTGTGTTCCCTGCTGCGGATCTTCTGTAAAGGACATAGCAATATGAGCTATCTTGGCCAAAAAAAAACATCTACATTGTTTGGCACAGTATGATATTGGACCTACCAGGAGGAGGGTCAGCACTGATGTCAACACCTGTGAGTCCGTCTGGTTCGCCAAGCTGCATGGGCTGTGGAGGGGCTGAGATCCGTGCTACAGATGAACAAATTGCAGGTTGGGGAAAACAAAAAAAGGACAATTGGAAGGGCAAGTATCACATTCTCTTAATGTCACACATAGGATAGTAGTTAATCTTTTCCAAACAACTCACACAATTGACATCCAAGATAATATCCTACCTCGGTGCAAAGCATCCGAATCTAAGTCCTCTCTGGTAAAGATGGTATCGGGTCCTATGATGTTCAAGAAAGGTAATTGATAATCCCAGAGAGAACTTCGTGCACGTTCATCCAGCCGACCTTGACGGTCATAAAGACCCTCCGCAGCCCATGCAATTAGCTTCTTCCGAACGGACCCACAGATGTCGTTGACCTTCTTCCGCACACTGTCACGGTGGCGAGGTGCTTCACCCAGTGCATTTACAGCATCCCGGATTTCATCCCACAATCTGTTCTTCTCTGTTACTGAGTAAGACGCGGCCCTGGTCCCATGTATCGCCTGATATCTGGCCATATAGGCGTGGACCAGGGCACAGCACTGATTGTGGGTGAAACGGGGAAGCCGGGTTAATGTGGACAAGCTGACTCTGGTGGACGGACCCTCTCCAGGACTACTGTCAGAAGAGCCAGCTTGTCCACTTGGTGTGTTAACACCTCCCCCGGCTTCCTCCTCCGGGATGGGGATGGTGGACTCCCTCATGGATACAGCTGGAGCCTCCCTCACACCAGAGCCAGACGATCTGCCCACCCTGCCCCCCCTGCCCCCCCTGGCCCCCCTGGCCCCCCTGGCCCCCCTGGCCCTTCTCATCCTTCCAGTGGGTGGGGCCATGGGAGCACGAGGTGGGCAGAGAATCTGGCTGTCCAGCAGCAGCAAAGAGCCCCAAACTCCTAAATCTGAAATGACAAAAGAGAAAACAGAAAAAACAGGATTTGCAGATTGCTCTTCATATACAGTATAATTAGTGAACAGTTACAGAACACACTTACCTAATGGCACAAACAGACTTGGTCGTGGTGGTGGTGGTAGTAGTGGGCAAAGAGCAGAAGAGGCTGCAAAGAAAAGGAAAAAAAAAAACACATAAGAAAACGCATATGGGTACAAATCACACGAGGCCCTCCAAACACTTACCTAATGGCACAAACACGGTGGTGGTGGTGGTGGTGGCAAAAAAAGCAGAAGAGGTTGCAAAGAAATGTACAAAAAAAACACATAAGAAAACGCATAGGGGTACAAATCACACGAGGCCCTCCAAACACTTACCTAATGGCACAAACACAGTGGTGGTGGTGGTGGTGGTGGTGGTGGTGGTGGTGGTGGTGGTGGTGGTGGTGTTAAAGAGCAGAAGAGGCTGCAAAGAAATGTAAAAAAAAAACACATAAGAAAACGCATAGGGGTACAAATCACACGAGGCCCTCCAAACACTTACCTAATGGCACAAACACGGTGGTGGTGGTGGTGGTGGCAAAAAAAGCAGAAGAGGTTGCAAAGAAATGTACAAAAAAAACACATAAGAAAACGCATAGGGGTACAAATCACACGAGGCCCTCCAAACACTTACCTAATGGCACAAACACAGTGGTGGTGGTGGTGGTGGTGGTGGTGGTGTTAAAGAGCAGAAGAGGCTGCAAAGAAATGTAAAAAAAAAACACATAAGAAAACGCATAGGGGTACAAATCACACGAGGCCCTCCAAACACTTACCTAATGGCACAAACACAGTAGTGGTGGTGGTGGTGGTGGTGGTGGCAAAGAGCAGAAGAGGCTGCAAAGAAATGTAAAAAAAAAACACATAAGAAAACTCATAGGGGTACAAATCACACGAGGCCCTCCAAACACTTACCTAATGGCACAAACACAGTGGTGGTGGTGGTGGTGGTGGTGGTGGTGGCAAAGAGCAGAAGAGGCTGCAAAGAAATGTACAAAAAATACACATAAGAAAACTCATAGGGGTACAAATCACACGAGGCCCTCCAAACACTTACCTAATGGCACAAACACAGTGGTGGTGGTGGTGGTGGTGGTGGTGTTAAAGAGCAGAAGAGGCTGCAAAGAAATGTAAAAAAAAAAACACATAAGAAAACGCATAGGGGTACAAATCACACGAGGCCCTCCAAACACTTACCTAATGTCACAAACACAGTGGTGGTGGTGGTGGTGGTGGTGGTGTAATCCTTTATAGGCAAAAGGAGGCTGCAAACATTAAACATACATGAGAAATCGCATGACCTACATACGTGCACATAATAAATTACAGTTATCAGGAAAGCAAAAATGGTGTCTTTGGAAGCTGGGAAGGTAAGGGGGCAGGTTTAGATGCCAAATCTAGACTGCACACCTTTAACAAACATGAGAAAACACATGTCCAAACCACATGCACATGGGGCCAACTGCCAATGATTAAAAGACACTTGAGGGGTTCCCAAGCTATTGTGGGTTGGAGGGGATTCACCATAGACAACTTAAGCACACCCAAGATAAGTACAAATTGTCTCCTTCCTTTTTTTTGGGAGAGAGAGATACAATTGTCTTACCTCCAGATAATGTAGGTTGTGGGTCACAGGGTCTTGCTAGCACATAAGAAACATCGATCTATAACATCCAGCAGCCATATTGGCCATGTGCTCCTTTTATAGCTGGCTCACAGGTGTGATAATTAGCGGCCGTTTCTATATATATCTGCGCATTCGCGAATTTGCGCGTTCAAAATGGAGGACGATATCCCAGACGCATTAGATGGTGCAATGCTGGCATTTATTGGTGCCTTGTTTGAGGAGGCCCTGGCACAGGAGGCAGCAGAAGGTGGGGAAGCTGCAGCAGCAGCAGCAGCAGCACCTTCAGCAGCAGCACCTCCAGTCCGTGTGCCCTTACCTCGCCAGCCACGCATTTTTGCTCCAAGGATCTATTTGGACAAGCTGCGGGATTCTGATGTCAGGAGGAAGTTCCGGCTCGAGCGAGGAACTATTCTACACCTCTACCAGCTCATAGCAGAGAAAATTGACCCGGACACACAGCGCGGCCATGCGGTGCCCGGCATGGCCAGATTGCTGGCCACTTTGTATATTTTAGGGCGTGGCAGCTTCCAAGCCACTTCGGGAAGTATCATGGGCATTAGCCAGCCCACAGTTTCAAGGGTGTTCATGTTGGTCATTAATGCCATAGTGGATATAGTGCCCAATTTTATCCACTGGCCACAGAATGAAAATGAGTGGAATGAAGTCAAGTTGGGTTTCTACCGGCGGGCACACATGCCGCAAATCCTAGGGGCAATCGATGGCACCCACATAGCCATTAGGCCCCCAAGGAGCCACGAAAGTGAATACCGGAACCGCAAGCAGTACCACTCTGTGAACGTCCAATTAGTGTGTGACGCCAAACAGCGCATCATGAGTGTCAACACTGGTCACCCAGGGTCGTGCCATGATTCCAGTATGTTAAGAACAAGTACTCTGTACGAGGTGTTTGAAAGTGGACAAATGCCCGAAGGGTGGCTTATTGGTAAAGTATTTTGTCTTAACAACATAAACTGTAAGATTACATAGACATAGGAATAAGCTACATCGGTGTACACCCTGATTTAAGCAAAGCCTACCTAAAATGGATGTGTTATTAGTTGTCAGGCTGTTCACACACAACCAGATCAGCAGCTTAGCAGCTCACAAAAGAAAGATTTGCAAAGTTGTCTTTGAGTCCAATGAAGGTGGTTAACCAATGTGTAAATGGTGTCCTCTAGCCACCCAAAGAAAACCTACAAATGATTCCAATGGTATTGCCATATCCCCAAAGTACTTTGCATAAGTGAGTCAATATTGGTTTCCTCACTCTAGTTGCAGATATATTCCAGAAGTAAGACCTAGGCTAATGTAATAGGAACAGAATAGGGGCCAAGTTGTAACTTGCAAGAGAAACCCACCACTTTGTGTGTCCTTTTTCCCATTTGTATTAGTGATTTAGGCAGTTAGACAGAGTTGAGATGTTTCATATGATTTTTTGCAAACAGACGAGCAGGTTGTTTAGTAAAATGCCTAATTGTCTCCCATTTTGAGGAGTCATCTAAAGTCACATGATATGAATAACTAATGTATATTTTTCTTATTTTTCAGGGGATGCTGGTTACCCGCAGCTGACGTGGCTGATGGCTCCAATCAGGTACCCCCAGGGCCCAGCAGAGAGGAATTACAACAGGGCCTTGCGGAGAAGCCGGAGTATCATTGAGTTGACCATAGGTCTTCTCAAGTCCCGGTTTCTCTGCTTGGCCCGGCCTGGGGGTGAACTCCTGTACTCTCCTACAAAGGCTTCCAAGATCATCCTGGCGTGCTGCGTGTTGCACAACATGTGCGTTGCCCGGGATGATTCTTGGGAGCTGACGGAGGAGAGGGAGCCAGAGGTCCGTCAGCCGGCGGCCCCCAGGCGGCGGAGCACCGCTGCCGGTATGGCCACCCGGAATACCCTGGTTGCTAGCCACTTTACATGTAAGTACTGTAACCGGTCAAGATAGGGCATGTGTATTAATTAGCTAGTTAGCAGAGGTGCCACTCACAGGGAGACAGAGGGTGATTATCATCTGCCAATGACACTTGCCATTGTAGATAAAGTGTAGTCAACATTGGTAAAATTGTGTTACTTGAGCAAAAACATGCACCTCTAACCATAAACATGTTGGTATTGTGAATAGTGTAAAGGGCTGAGAAGAGCTGGCAGGTGTTTATTTGTGTCTATGCCACCTGTGTAGTTATTGATAACATGAACGGCTGCTTGGTATCTTATGGTGTTGTAATTTTCCAGAACATCAACATCTTGGAATCATGGCACGTACCATGGGAAGCCTGTGGTGATGGGCTGTCTGGCGTCACAGGTGTGTATTCAAATGTTTACATTAATGATTTCTGGTTTGTGTAAGTTGGCATAAAATGTGTTATTTCACTCGTGATGTCGAAATTAAATGAAGTTCAGAATGAAGCAAACAGGCATTAAGATGTGATTTTCATAATGAAATGTCTTATCCTTTGTTTTATTTTTCCAGGAGTGGTACTGCTTGCGGGTGTAGGTGGTAGAAACCCACCTTGATGGACTCCACTCATTTTCTTTTGTGGTCAGTGGATATTTGGTAAGGCACATGGCCAATGACCAACATGAACACCCTGGAACTTCGAAAGTGGCTTGGAAGCTGCCCAGCAACCTTGCCATGCCTGTCCCCTATGAGCTGGTAGAGGTGCAGAATGGATTCTGAACTCTGCCGGAAGTTGTGGAAGACATCAGAATCCCGTAGCCATGGAGCAAAGATCGTGGTCTGGCGCTGTAAAGGCACACGGACTGGAGAGTGACAATATTCTTTTGCTGCATCCCTCCTTCTGCTGTCATTCTCAAATAAATAAATACATTAGAATTGAACATGTGTTTTTTTGTTTTGTGTGGGTGCCTACAGACAAAAGGGCCATCCACACTGTAAGATTTAGAGAAGACTTTATCCTTCCGATTGACATTTTCTATGTAGTGCAAGGGCCTGCCTGATTGCATCCAAATTGAAAGTGTTGAGGTTTGAGCTTCTATTATATGGTTTGGTTAAGTCTACAGGAAAAAGTCTAGACAAATTGTTAGTGTATGGCCCATTAAGCTGCCAAGGCCGGAGTTTTGCACTTTGCATGCTGCTTGTACTGGTGATGTGAGGGGTTGTAATGTAGAGTAGGGATGTGACAGTGTTGTGTTGAGGTGTGAGGCAAATGTAGTGTTGGACTATGAGGGCCTGTGTTGTTGAAATATGGAGAGAGTCCAATATCAGACACCTATGTTTATTGGTCAAGAAATTGTAAGAACCATGGTAAATATGTAAAGAATTGCATCTCGATAAAACTAGGACCACACTCATAAAATCAAAATTGTGTTGTTTCCATTGATGTGCTTGAAATTTGGGTAGGACACCCCCCTCCCCCCCCAAATTCAAGATAGTTTAAAAAAACTGTTTAAAAAAATGAGAGTGAAAAGAGATCCCAAGTGTAGTGATGTGATTTGAACCCATGACGTTGTGAACTGCAGTGAAGTTGCAAAGCACTTAGCTATTGTGCAGAATAAAGCTGTATGGTGGAAAAAAGGGAGTGTGTTAAGGCTAAAAAGCACATATAGCTAAAGAACTAAACATTGTATGGAATGTGGGAAGAAGACCATGGTAAAATTGTGAGGTTTCATCTTGCCCTGAAGTAGGGTAGGGGTTTGGTCACTTGCCTTTGGTACTTTCCTTCATAAGATCGATTCGACACACAGACAAGATCAAAAAAACACTTAAAATGGTGTAAGCTTGCAAGCGCTTCTGAGTGTAACATTATTTAGCAATATATATGATGTAATCCGTTCCATTTTAGCAATATAAACAAAAAAAGAAAATAAAAAAAGTAGGTGGAGATGGTAAGCCTCGAACCTACAGCAGAGGGAGATGAATTACAGACATGTGATGTGTGCACTAATCCACTAGCCCACATCGCTATGTGAAACTGCTATAAGCAGGAAGACATAAGTTTGCGAATTGGCGAAGCCGCGATCGTAAGTGAATCCCGCTGACGGCGGAATTCATTATTGCTGTTTTACTCGCCAATTCGCCGCAGCGCCAGTTAATTGATTTGAACGCGGCGAAACTGAAACACGTCATAGATGTTTGAAGCTGCAGTTTCTTTAAATCCGGCCCCCCGTGTCTGGGGGGTCTAAAAGGTGTACCTGTGAAGTTTCAGCATTGTAGCATGTCCAGAACCAGAAAAAAAAAGATCGTTTGTATTAGAAAACTTTAAGCACAGGAATATGGCTTCTCTGCTGTAACACCTTCCCGGTTTAATAGAAGGCATTTTTTTGGGTTCTTTGCAGTCAGGAAAAACATCTGAACTTGTGTATAGTGGTACTGTGCACAAGTTCTGATGTTTTGCCTGCCTCCAAAACCCCCCAAAAAATGCCAGCAAAAACACACCTGGGCATTTTTTTTTGACGCTAGCGTTTTTTTTGGCATTTTTTGGGGTTCTTTTGAGGCAGGCAAAACATCTGAACATGTGTATAGGGGGTATATATAGACATATATGTCTGAATATATACCCCTAGACATATATAGGTGTGATAGTAGCAGAAATATATTACTGTAAATGATTTCATTAGCGCAAGCATTTATTTCTGCTACTATCACACCTATATATGTCTAGGGGTATATATACAGACATATATGTGTATATATACCCCCTATACACATGTTCAGATGTCATGTCTGACATCAAACATATCCTCAAAAAAGCACTGGCAGTGGCAGCCCCTGCAGCATAAAAAATGCTAGGCTGGTGAGAAGCCATATCCCTGTGCCGAAGCTATTCAGAGAAATGATCATTTCTCTATAGCGGTCAACCTGCTATGGAGGGGTTTTGTCACCCTGCCATAGCAGTCACTGCCAGTTAACCCTACACTACACTACGGTCCCCTTACACTTAACACTTTCCCTACAGAAACTAAATTTTTGAAGCTAACTTAAGTGTAAAGGAGCACTCTAACTACACTAGATATCCCTTTCCTCACACTAAAAATAGCTAAATGACACTTTTAAAGTAAAATTAACAGAACTGCTTCCACTCTCTTCCATGTCCAGTATAACAATGCTGGGAATATGGCGGGGCGATCTTATATACTGGGGGGCGTATTCACTAATGATTGGTCTAGGGACCCCCTAGTGACTCCAATCACTTTCCTAGCATTCTCCTGCCCCCTCAATTGGCTTTTGCTAATGGTTCTGGTCCAATCACAGGCTTTTAAAGCCCATTTCCTGAAGCATTGCATTTTGGGCGGTTCTGGTTGCCGAATTCCGAACTTTTTGGGCAAAAAGTTCTAAATTCGGCCGAACCTCGAACACCCAATTTTCGGGCCGAACCGATGGTGGACCCGAACCGTTCGATCATCCCTACTCACCTGTCCTTCAACTTCCTCCCTCCTCGGCCGCGGCCCGCGCCGTCACTTCCTGTCCCGCAATGCGTCCTGGGAGCTTTTACTCATCACTCCCAGGATGCAATGGGCAGTGACGAAGGCGGCCGGCCACTCCTCCCATCGCGTTATTTGCAAACAGGAAATAACGCGATGATAGGCGTCCCTATACTATGCTGACCGATCGCATAGTACTGGGCATGCGCGAAATTTCGCGCTGCATTCATCGGCCCCCTCCATCTAGAAAGAGGAAGCAGGGCATATATTTGCACACAGCGGCTTTGGGTGACCAGCAAAAAGATGGCGGTGCTCTGCAAACATTTTATAAAGTAAGATTTAACCGGCTGCCGACTGCGCACAGTATATTTACTGCGGCAGTCAGCCCCGGCCAGGCAGAGTGATGTAGGTCTACGTCGCTAGCCTGTCACTGGTTTTAGAGCCAATAGCGGGTGGGCGCGCGCCCGCCTCGGCTCGTTCAGGGAGGAGTGCGGGCGTGTGACCGGCGGACCCGATGTCCGCCGGTCACACTACGATCATCGTTAGAGCGGGAGAAAGGCGGAGCGGCTTATGTAAACAAGCCGCCTGTCATTCTCCCCTGTGTAAAAATGGAGATCAGACAGTTCTACTATGTAGAACCGTTGATCTCTGTTTTTACACTAGTAGCATTGTCCCACTACAGTTAGAATCACGCCCCTAGGACACACTTAACCCCTCCCTGTCCAATACAGTTAACCCCTTCACTGCCAGTGTCATTTTTACAGTAACAGTGCATATTTATAGCACTGATTACTGCAGTAATGTCACTGGTAACCCCAAAAGTGTCAAAAATGTCAGTCAAGGGTCTGATCGGTCCGCCGCAATGTCGCAGTACCGCAAAAAAAAATTGCAGATCGCCGCCATTACTCGTTAAAAAAAAAAACACCAAAAATGACAAAAATCTTTCCCTTTGTTAGTAAACGCGATAACTTTTGCGCAAACCAATCAAAATACGCTTTTTTGCGATTTTATTTACCAAACATATGTAGCATAAAACAAATTGGCTGAAAATGTTAAAAAATTTAGAATTTCATATAAAGAAAAGTGAAAAATATTGTTATTTTTGCAAAATTTACGCTCTTTTTTTGTTTATAGCGCATGATAAAAAAATTGCACAGGTGATCAAATACCACCAAAAGAAAGCTCTGTTTGTGGGAAAAAAAGGACATGAAATTCGTTTAGGTACAGCGTCGCACGCCCGCGCAATTGTCCGTTAAAGTCACGCAGTAAAAAAATCACAAAAACCCCCTGGTCAGGAAGGGGGTAAAAGTGGTTAATGATTGTCAATCTATTATTTAAATGTATAAAACCGGATTAGCGGATGTATGAAGGGCGGTGGATAACTGTTTTGGGAAGTATTTAAAAAAAAAAAAAACAATTCTGTGGCCGGAACTCCGCTTTAAAAACAAAAAAAGTACCTGCTTGCCAAAGAATGTAAAGAAAACTAAGAAAAACTAGGGGCAGACTGAAGGGGATTTTCATGGCACTGTTCCCATACAGATAATCAGACCGTAAGGCATACGTATAAAAATATATATAAAATTTTTTATTAAATACAAAAATAACAAGACAATTCTACAGAAAACAGAATTTCATCAAGCACATCATAAAAGTATTAAAATATGCAAATACAACCAGGAGGGGAAATATATCCTCTAAGGAATTCCTCCCGGTGTAAACTAATATTGGACTATATATTCCCAAAAGTTCCCGACATGTTTCGCAGGTTGCTGGGTTCGTGGCTTGGAATTTTTTTATTCCTTTTTTTTTCTCCTTGAGGATTTGGTTCCTCGATGGGTAGAGCTTTCGTAAATGCTTTTTAAGGATTGCGGCTCGCATGGATAAGCTGTACATTGCCTGTTAAAGGTGCATGGATGCACCGAAGATTGTGAGTGTATATTGATTCTTTTTATTTTGAAATAAATGTTTCACTGGTATAAGCACTATTGGAGATTTCCTGTTTTGCATATAACACAGTGATACTTCGGTACTGGAATGTCAAAGGCTTTGATGGAGAGATTTACCTGATTCCCGTGATAAGAGTTCATTTATATCGTGTTGTGAGCCACGGATCATTGGAAGGGTCATCCCTGAGTAGGAGCCCCTATAGATGAGTCTGATATAATCGTCCTTAAGGTTAGCGCCCATTCACAAGGGGGTGCACAGTGATTCAAGGATCCGTGACACTTTGGTCACTCACTACTTTGGGGATCACCTGCCACCTTTTGGTGGTTTTGAGCACTGCAAGGAATTGTTATTTGCACTGATTCACAAGGACTTTAATTATATTTTCTATTTCTGGACATTAATTTTTATATTTACACTTTTTTCATCTATTTACTTTGTACTTTATTATTGGATCTATTTGTGTTGTACCATATTAGGACTTGTTTAGCACTTTAGTTCATATATTGATGCACTTTGCCTAGCACTTGCACTACGCACTTATATGAGAATTTTATTGGATATATTGATAGTATATTTTATAATATTGATTTTCTGGAATATTCACTGGGTCATTTTTCACATTTTATATTTATCATCATTTATATTAGACATTTTTTACTAATGAATAGTATTAGGGATCTATCCATTTGAACTTTATATGAACCAGTTATTTATTGAAGATATTTATCATATTTTATAGATTTTTATTCTGCGCAACACATTTTTATATATTTCTTGGCAAACTGATGATGCCAGAAATCTCAAGAGACATAGCTGACACCTCCACTGTACAGTTATCTTCCCCATTTAATATATCCCATCTAACAGCACATTCAACATTTTCCTCTTTTGAAACGTATATTATTGAAGTAGTTACCAAACGTTTTTCCCATGCCCACCTAATAAAGGGTCCCCTGGATCCTGTTATCTCACAACTACTACGGTCACCCTCTTCTTCTACCCTTTGCTTTCTCACACACATCTTCAATGTTTCCCTATCTACTGGCAACTTCCTCTCCCCTCTAAAACATGCACAGATCGTCCCTATACTCAAAAAGACCTCACTGGACCCAACCAACCTAAACAACTTAAAGCAGAGTTCCGCCCCCCTTAAAAAAATTAAAAGTCAGCAGCTACAAATACTGTAGCTGCTGACTTTTAAATAGTAGAACTTACCTGTCCAGGGAGCCCGCGATGTCGGCACCCGCAGCCAATTTTCATATCAGCTCTCGGGTGCCGCCGCTGCCATCCAGGGTAAGGGAACCCGGCAGTGAAGCCTTTCTGCTTCACAGCTGGTTTCCTACTGCGCATGCGCAAAGCGTGCTGTGCTTTGTAATTGGTCTGGCGGCAGAGGAAAAAGGAGGGGGCCGAACTTCCCGAGGGACAAGGCTGCGGCACTGTCTCCTAGGAAGTGGGGAAGGGTACCTGTCAAAAACAGGTACCCCCTCCCCCCTGAAAGGTGCCAAATGGGGCACCGGAGGGGTGGAGGAAGCAGATCAGTGGAGTTCCACTTTTGAGTGGAACTCCACTTTAAGACTTATTTCTTTGCTCCCATTCACCTCTAAACATTTAGAACACTTAGTCTACAACCGTCTACCTCACAGAAAACACGCTTCTTGACCCTTTACAGTCTGGCTTTCACTTGCAACACTCCACAGAAACTGCCCTACTGAAACTCACTAATGATTTACTAACTAATAAAATCAACAGCCACTACTCCATACTCTTACTACTAGACCTCTCTGCAGCCTTTGATACTGTTGACCACCCGTTCCTTCTCAATAAACTCCACTCACTTGGCCTCCAAGATTCTTTCCCGGTTCTCTTCCTATCTATCACAGAACTCCTCCGTTGTTAACTATAACTCTGTCTCCACTTATCCACTTCCTCTTTATGTAGGGGTCCCCCAAGGCACTGTTTTTGGATCTCTTATCTTCTCGATCTACACCTCCTCTCTTAGTCTCTTAAAAACCTCCCATGGCTTCAAGTATCATCTCTATGCCAATAACACCCAAATCTATCTCACTACTCCTGACCTCACTCTTTCCGTCTGCTCTTGCATTATTAACTTACTAACTGACATATCAACATGGATGTTGCACCACTTTCTCAAACTCAGTCTCTCAAAAACCAAGCTGGTAAAATTCCCCCCTGCCCATGCCCTCCTCCATGACTTTTTCATCAAGAGCAATAATACAACTATTCGTCCCTCCCCTCACACCAGGTTATTGGGTGTAATCCTAGACCCTGACCCCCTGACCCGTCCTTTCAGCTCCAAGTCCAATTACTGTCAAAAGTTTCTAGACACCTCCACTAAGCTACTTATTTATTCCCTTGCTATCTCTCACCTTGACTATTGCAAGTCTCATAAGCCTACCTCTCCATTGGCTATCCTCTCTTAACCACTTGTCGCCCATCCAAATGACGGTGGAGCGGTGCGGCTCTTATTCTGGGACAACGTCATATGATGGTGTCCCAGAACGGCCCTGTCGCACGCCTGCGGGGGCACGCAGTGTGGCTATCATGGCTGTACCAAGTTCCTATGACACAGCACGACCCCGATCTTGGTTAAGAGCCAATGACGTTGCTCTTTACCCATGTGATCAGATGTGTCCAGCCACAGCCGGTCACATGTAAATGAGTAAATGCCGTTTATCGGCTCTCCACGCCTCACACTGTCAGGGTGTGTGGCGAGGACAGCCGATCAGCGGCTCCTCCTCAAAGGGGAGTCTAGGACAGATAATCAGGGCACTGATCTTCAGTGCTCTGATTACAGTAGAGTAAAAAAAGTGCCATAAGCCATCCCACTCTGCCAAACCCTCCACTGGCTTTCGATTGCCCAGTAAATTAGATTCAAAATACTAACAACAACATACAAAGCCATCCACAACTCTGCCCTGAGCTAACTTTCCAATCTTATCTTCAAATATCACCCAAACCATTCTCTCTGCTCCTCCCAAGACATCCTGCTCTCAAGCTCTCTTATCTGCCCCTCTCATGCTCATTCCCTGGAGTTGTAATAGAGCCTGTAATTAGCAGGAGTGAGCGGAGCGCAAAATTCACCTGGTGGTGGTGGCACTATTTCATCTTTAACCACTTGCCGACCGCCGCAAGTACATATACTGCGGCGGTCAGCCCCTCACAGGCAGAGTGACGTACCGGTACGTCACTAGCCTGTGAGGCTCTGGGGAGCGAGCGCGCGCCACCGGCGGCACGCTCCCGCGTGGTCACGGACCCCCCCGCGCGTGTGACCGGCAGACGCGATGTCCGCCGCTCACTCAGCGATCGTCGGGGGAGAGGGAGAAAGGCAGGCGGCTTGTGTAAACAAGCTGCCTGTCATTCTCCCCTGTGTAGAAACAATTATCATACGGTTCTACTATGAAGGACCGTTGATCATTGGTCCTACAGCTCAAGCCACAGCCAATCACAGTTAGAATCACGCCCCTAGGGACACATACAGCCCCTCCCTCTCAAATAAAGTTAACCCCTTCACTGCCAGTGTAATTTTACAGTAACAGTGCATATGTATAGCACTGATTACTGTAGAAATGTCACTGGTAACCCCAAAAGTGTCAAAAATGTCAGTCAAGGGTCCGATCTGTCCGCCGCAATGTCGCAGTACCGCAAAAAAAAAACGTAGATCGCCGCCATTACGCGTTAAAAAAAAACAACAAAAATGACAAAAATCTTTTCCTTTGTTAGTAAACGCGATAACTTTTGCGCAAACCAATCAAAATACGCTTTTTTGCGATTTTTTTTTACCAAACATATGTAGCATAAAACAAATTGGCCGAAAATGTTAAAAAATTTTGATTTTTACATTTTTTTGGGGGGAATTTCATATAAAAAAATGTGAAAAATATTGTTATTTTTGCAAAATTGTTGCTCTTTTTTTGTTTATAGCGCAAAAAGTAAAAATCGCACAGGTGATCAAATACCACCAAAAGAAAGCTCTGTTTGTGGGGAAAAAAAGACGTCAAATTCGTTTAGGTACAGCGTCGCATGACCGCGCAATTGTCCGTTAAAGTCACGCAGTGCCGAATCGCAAAATACCCCCTGGTCTTTAAGCAGCCAAATCCTCCGGGGCTTAAGTGGTTAAAAGAAAAATTTAGAAGCACACGGTGGTGGATTAATAAATACAAGAGACTTTTAAATTAATATTTTTATTTATTTATACAGTTATTGTGCGCAATATATTTGTTTTATGGTGACACTTTATGATTTGAAAAATATCGGATTGTAATATACAAAGGTTCATAGCGCTGCACCATATAATTTACCAATCTGAATTATACGAACGAATAAATGAA
This sequence comes from Pelophylax lessonae, assembly GCF_965119305.1. Classification (NCBI taxonomy): domain Eukaryota; kingdom Metazoa; phylum Chordata; class Amphibia; order Anura; family Ranidae; genus Pelophylax; species Pelophylax lessonae. Next base: position 47,399,163 of record NC_138770.1, read on the forward strand.
TAAACAACATTTTTTAAATGAATTTCAATGAAATTCGTTACTATTTCATTCAGAGATTTGGATACATTCAAATCCACAAATAACTAAAAATTCATCCAAATTTGTATTCAGACCGAAACAAGTCTAGTTATCAATGACAGTTTGTTATTACCGATGGAGGCATATGAGTAGCCTGGTCACATGACGCATGGCCTCCTTCCTCAGATTTGCCAGTGAATCAGACTCCCCCCCTTTTTATTGTAGGAGACACTCCCTGAACTAAACCTTAACCCCTTTGGTTTATTGTGTAAACTAGCACCGATGCTGGGGGTTATTATTGCAGAAACTGGCACGGATGTTGTGGGTTTATTATTATGAAAACTGACATCTATGCTCATAGTTATTATTGTGTAGACTGATGCCAATGCTGTAGGCTGTTATTTAAAAAACTGGCACTGATGCTGAGGGTTATTATTTTGAAAACTGGCACTGATGCTGAGGGTTATTATTTTAAAAACTGGCACTGATGATGAGGGTTACTATTTTAAAAACTGGCACTGACGCTGAGGGTTAATATTTTAAAAACTGGCACCTATATTGAGGGGGTTATTATTGCAAAAGCTGGCATCAATACAGGGGGCTATTATAGCAAACCTGCCACCAGTGCTGGGGTTTGTTATTGCAAAGACTGGCACTGATGATGGGGGTTGCAGTATCTAACAAAAGTGAGTACCCCCTTCAAATTGTTGTAAATATTTTATTCTATCTTTTCATTTGACAACACTGAAGAAATGACACTTTGCTACAATGTAAAGTAGTAAGTGTACAGCTTGTATAACAGTGTAAAATAACTCAACGCTAATGATGGGCCGAACACCCCCCGATTCGGTTCGCACCAGGAAAAAAGTTCTAGCAAACTCCATTAAAGTCTATTGGACACAAACATGAAAAATCAAAAGTCCTCATTTTAAAGGCTTAGATGCAAGTTATTGCCATAAAAAGTGTATGGGGACCCGGGTACTGCCCTGGGGGAGATGTACCAATTCAAACAAATTTTTTTTAAACTATCATTTTTACAGGAGCAGTGATTTTCATAATGCCTAAAGTGAAACAATAAAAAAAAAAAAAAATTGCTTTAAGTATAGTGCCTGGGGGTTCCCTTAATGTGCCTGTAAAGTGACACATCTGTACAATGTATGGAGCCTATTGCAGAAATACTGACATTTCTAAAGGAAAAAATGTAATTTAAACTTGCTCGCGGCTGTAATCTATTGTCAGCTCCCGGCAATACAGATAAAAAAAAAGAAAGAAAAAAAAACGGCGTAGGGTTCCCTCCCCCACCCCAGTCCATACCAGGCCCTTAGGGACTTCAAGGGTAACCCCGCGCCAAAATTTTAAATGAAACTGCATGGGGTCCCCCCTATGATCCATACCAGACCCTTATCCGAGCAGGCAGACTGGCAGGCCAGCATGGGGGGGGGGGGGCGAGCGAGCACCCCCCTCCTGAACAATACCAGGCCACATGCCCCCAAAGCACCTTGTCCCCATGTTGATAGGGACAAGGGCCTCTTTCCCACAACCCTGGGCTGTGGTTGTGGGGGTCTGCGAGTTGGGGCTTATCGGAATCTAGAAGCCCCCTCTAACAAGGGGGCCCCCAGATCCAACCCCTCCCCACTATGTAAATGGGTATCGGTAACATCGTACCCCTACCCATTCACCAAAAAAGTGTCCAAAAAAATAAACACAAACGACAGTTTTTGACAAGTCCTTTGTTTAAAAATAAAAATAAAATATAATGTCCCTCAATGTAAATCCACGGTCAATCACGACGCTCGCTGCACCCGAAAAAAAGAAAAAAATTTGAAGACACTTCCACCTCTTCAGAGGCTACCCATCGTATACCGCTCTTGAGCTCTGACAGCTCTTTTATAGGCAAGGGACGGGGCCACCCGGTTACGTCACCCGGTGGTACCACCCCCGTCTGACATCACATGACATCATGTGACGTAAGAAGGGGGTGGTGCCACCGGGTGGCCCCACCCCTTGCCTATAAAAGAGCTGTCGAAGCTCAAGAACATCATTCAGCGGGATGCCTCAGAAGAGGCAGAAATGTTTTTAAATTGGTTTCTATTTTTCGGGTACAGCGAGCGTCATGATGGATTTACATAGAGGGACACTTTTTTTTTTTTTTTGAATAAAGGACTTATCAAAAACTGTCTTATGTGTTAATTTTTTTTGTACACTTTTTTGGTGAATGGGTATGGGTACGATGTACCTGATACCCATTCACATAGGGGGCCGGGATCTGTGGCCTAATTGTTAAAGGGGACTTCCAGATTCTGATAAGCCCCCACCAGCAGACCCCCACAATCACAGCCCAGGGTTGTCGGAAAGAGGCCCTTGTCCCCATCAACATGGGGACAAGGTGCTTTGGGGGCACCATGTTGAGGGCAAGCGGCCTGGTATGGTTCAGGAGAGGGGGAGCGCTGACTCGTCCCCCCTCCATCCTGGCCTGCCAGGCTGCATGCTCGGATAAGGGTCTGCTATGGATTTTGGGGGGGACCCCATGCCGCTTTTTTTTTTCAAAATTTTGGCGTGGTGTTCTCCTTAAAATCTATACCAAACTCAAAGGGCCTGGTAAAGATTTTGGGGGGGGGGGGGACCCAATGCCGTCTTTTTTTTTTTTTAAATTCTGTCATAGGGTTCCCCTTAACCACTTAAATACAGGGCACTTTCACCCCCTTCCTGCCTAAACGAATTTTCAGCTTTCAGTGCTCATTGGCATCTATGATAAATGTTGGTCTGCTTGGCATGGCACTGCTCCCTGCCTTTAACATTGGTGTCTATAGGAAATATTGGCAGGGACACAAAACCTGGGGAGCATGGAGCGGGGACCCAGGACTACAACATATCTATACATTTTAAAAGTGGGGTATGCCTGTACACTACACTGACTGCACTAAACTAACTCAACACACAATCCACTAACTACCTGCCTAGTCTCTATTGTAACACACTATACACGGCTTCCGTGTAAGCAGCAGCCTTATATAGTGTGGTGGGTGGACTAAGCCCCTGAGCCATGATTGGCTCAAGGCACCCTGACTTTGGGCAATCATGGCTCTGACAGGACATTGTGCTGTGATTTGCCAAAGCATACAGGACAGGTGCATGCTTTGGCCAATCACAAACACTTAATGCACTGCATTTGCGCAGTGTATTATGGGGCGCTCATCGGTGGGTGAACTTCCTGCCAAGCGCCCTGGGTGTTCGTGTGTTTAGCGAACACAAGAACACTCGCTGTTCGAGTCAAACTTACATTCAACTTGAACATCAAGCCCATCTCTACTCAACACACAGTCATTATTGTCGAAAACCGCTGGCAACAAAAGTGAGTACACCCTTAACCCTCTTAGACATGGAATTCACCAAAGCTACACAGGTTGCCACTGGAGTGCTCTTCCACTCCTCCATGATGACGTCACGGAACTGGTGGATGTTTGAGACCTTACGTTCCTCCATCTTTCTGTTTATAAATCTAACACTAACGAGTCACATGACACCAGGGAGGGAACCTAGCTAATTGGGCCCAATTCGAACACTGTTACTTAAGGGTGTACTCAGTTTTATTGCCAGCAGTTTAGACATTAATGGCTGTGTGTTGAGTTATTTTGAGGGGACAGCAAATGTACACTGTTATACAAGCTGTACACTCACTACTTTACATTGTAGCAAAGTGTCATTTCTTCAGTGTTGTCACATTAAAAGATGGAATAAAATATTTAAAAATGTGAGGGGTGTACTCACTTTTGTGAGATACTTTTTATTGATGCTACTAATACAATAATGCTGGGCAATTATTATTGCAAAAATGGATACTAATGCTGGGGGTTATTATTGGAGAAACTGACACTGGTGCTGGGGGTTATTATTACTGCTACTGACACCAATGCTAGGAGTTTATTATTGCAAAAACTGGCACCGGTGCAGGGGCTTATTATTGTGCAAACTGACACTGATGCTGGAGATTATTATGATAAAAATTGCCATTTATTATTAGGGATTATTAGTGCTTAAACTGACATCAAGGTTGTGGGGTTTCATTGCAGAAACTGGCCAGAACTTTTTTTAATTGTAGAAATTTATTTTGGAAAGGGATATGTAATGCACTTCTGAACTCTTCAATCTTCAATCTTTTCGTAGTGCACTCCTGAACCCTGAAATCTGTACGTAATGCACTCCTGAACTCTGCACACCTGAACCCTGCACTCTGCACATAGCGCACTCCTAAACTCTGCACTCCTAAGCCCTGCAATCTGCACTCCTGAACCCTGCACTCTGCATGTAGTGCAGTCCTGAACTCTGCACTCTTTATGTAGTAAACTCCTGAACTCTCCACTCCTGAAGCCTGCATTCTGTGTGAAGTGCAATCCTAAACCCTGCACTTTGTACATAGCACATTCCTGAACACTGCATCCCTGCATTCTTTAAGTAGCACACTCCTTTACTCTGCACTCTATACATAACACATTCTGCACTCCGGAACCCTACACTCTGCACATACGGCACTCCTGAACTCTGAACTCCTAAACCCTGCACTCTGCACTCCTGAACCCTGCACTCTGCACATAGCCCAGTCCTGAACTCTGCACTCTTTATTTAGTATACTCCTGAACTCTCCCCTCCTGAAGCCTGCATTCTGTGTGAAGTGCAATCCTGAACCCTGCACTTTGTACGTAGCACATCCCTGAACACTGCATCACTGCATTCTTTAAGTAGCACACTCCTTTACTCTTCACTCTATACATAACACATTACTGAATGCTGCACTCCTGTACCCTGCACTCTGTACATAGCACACCTGGCATTTAATGCCTCTCCTACTGTTAGTGCAGTTTAGACAGACCCCCCAGGTAAGGGGTGCGTTTGCGTATCTGCACTTTTGTTTCTGAGAAAAAAAAGCCCTGGATTTATTTCACATACATTAAAATACATTTAATGATGAAGAGAAGACATAACATACCTGAAATTGATAATTATGGAAGCGAGTTCTGTTATCTGAAGACAAAAGCATGTTGTGTAAAGCACGAGCCAAACAATTCACCGATGTATACACTCGATCAGTTAGACCCGGACTTCTAAAACTAATGAAATCTGTTACCTTCTCTGTTCCAGAACAGTTGTGAAGAGAATGTTTATATGCCTTGATATACATTTTGTTGCGCAATACATCTGCTAGTGAGCACCTTGATAATAATAACCATATATGTCCCAGTAATGTGTCTTCAGGATGATTTATGACCTGAAAACTGTCATAGAAACTCTTCATATCTGGAACAGGCAGTAGTGAAGGTTCCACAGCCAAACTACCATTAAATGCTTCTCTGTAATGTTCCAAAAGAAAAATGTTTGAGGCAAACGTTGGGCTCAATATAAAAGTCTTGTCATGGAGCACATTCTTAATTTCTGCTAAAAGATCGGCCATAAATGAAGAAAAACTCCCACAAAGAATTATAACCCGAGCAGACGACTTTCCAATAATGTGAATGCTATTTTTATGAAATTCCTCTGTAGCACTTAATACATCCACCTTAATCTTTATCATGTAGGCAACACATATGTCCTTCAGAGTTAAATATTGTGTAAAAAGTTGGGTTTCCTCATTACCACTGTCATCATCAGAAGATATAATTCCAACCCATTTCCAACCAAAGAACTGAACTAGACTAGAAATTGCAGTATAAATGATCTGATCACCTTGAACTGTCCGGAAGAATGTTGGAAAGATATTTCTGTGACTCAGGACATAACTGGTTGCACTGTAACTGATCTATACAATAAAAATTAATATATATATATTGTGAGTTTTATTTTTTATTTTATTTTTTGGACCTGTATGAAAAACAAAAATTATAAATGTGTATTTTCTCCAACATATGTTGTGTTATTAGTTTTGACTTCAATAAAGATTAACCTTCAGTTGAACAATAAATTACATTATAAATGTCCTGAGCACATTTCATGGTACACATAATCTCAGGGATGGTTCTTCCAGTTGTCTAAAAATGGGTGCCAGTCACTTTAAGCTTGTTTAATCGCAATTAGAGCTGCACGATTCTGGCCAAAATGAGAATCACGATTTTTTAGCTTGGAATAAAGATCACGATTCTCTCACGATTCTCTGTGTAACAAAAAAAAAATTGGGATAACTTTACTGTTACGTTTTTTTTTTTTATTCATTAAAGTCTATTAATTGCATTTGAAAGACTGCTGCGCAAATACAGTGTGACATAAAATATTACAACAATCACCATTTTATTCTGTCGGGTCTCTGCTAAAAAAATATATAACATGTTTGGGGGTTCTAAGTACTTTTCTAGCAAAAAAAACAGATTTTAACTTGCAAGCAACAAGTGTCAGAAAAAGGTCTAGTCTTTAAGAGGTTAAACTTTCTTTCTCCCTGGCAGAGGGAAGGAAAAGATACAATGTAATCATTTTGTTTATAGTTACTGGGAGACTTAATGCTGATAGGCGTTTGCCGCAGGGCTTTTTTTTTTCCACAGCTGTTCTCTCTGCTTCCTCAGCTATGCAAAGAATCGAGCATATGTCAGGTTTAGATCGTCAGGGGGGGTGAATCGAGATTGTGATTTTCATACAATTAATCGTGCAGCTCTAATCTCAATAGTAGAAAACTATAAGGAGTGTAGCCCTCTTTTGGGGGGTTATGAGAAATGGCCTTCCCCAAACAGGATATTATGATAAACCTGTAGGTAAATAGGAGAACCAGAACCTATGCTAAGTGGAAGAGTGGGTTTGATAATAATGTTGGCAGTACCTCCGCTTATGACACGGCCTCTGTGAAAAGAGGGGATTCCTTTCCTGGAAAATAACCAGTAATTTAATCAAAGTAATTGGGAGCAAAGCAACTACAGCAAATAGCATATAACAATAACCATAAGTATATTCAGTAGATGCACACAAGTATGAAAATAATACAAGCTTTCAATAAGAAAAGATTATTAATGGTACATACATCCAATGTACAAACACGTACTATCACCTCGGTCCACTGAGGGTATTGATGCAATTGTGCACAGATACCCGGGTATATATAGTTATTAAAATTGATACCTCCAGATAAATATCAAAGCAAAGTTCAGTTGCTGACTCCCTCTAGGCAAGTGTGCCCTTATTTTATGCACTGCTATGTGTACTCCAACTTGGAGACTCTTAAACTACAGGCCTGTATTTAGGCCTGCACTATACAGACAAGCCTTGATGTGGGCACTGCGGCTTCTACAAATATTTGCAAATGTGTGCAACTAAACCCTCTGTTTTTAACCTTAATTGTTAGACAGGTTCAATTTGGTTTGTTCAAGGCTAGCTGGTAAGTGTGCTGGAAAAAATGTTTGTTTGTTCGTGATATGATGGTTACTGGTATGACGTATTGTGAAAATCAGGATGCTGGTATGGATTATGGTGGTGATCAGAACGCCTGTATGGTAAATGGCAGTGATCAGGATGCTGGTATGGTGTATGGCGGTATTCGGGAATCTGATATGGGATATGGCAATGATCAGGGCAGTGGTATGGGATATGGTTTTGTTGAGAACACTGGTATGGCATATGGTGGTGATTAGAGATGGCCAGAACACCCCCCTGTCCTGTTCGCATCAGGACTCTTGAACAGTGGGGTGTTCGGCCCAGCTCCAATTACCACCATATGCCATATCAGGGCCCTGATCACCTCCATACACCATACCAGCATCCTGATCACAGCAATATGTCATACCAGCATTCTAATCACCACCATAATCAATACTAGCATCTTCATCACCGCTTTGCCTCATACCAGCATTCTGATCACTGCCATACACCATACCAGTGTCCTGATCACTGCCATATTCCATACCAGCATCTTCATTAACGCCATACTTAATACCAGCATCCTAATTGCCGCCGTACCCCATATCAGTGTCTTGATCATTACCATACCAATGTCCTGATCACTGCCATACCAGTGTCCTAATATAAGGATACATAGTAGTTTGTTGGGCTTTACATGTACCTCCTTGCATATAATAAACAATGACCACTTTTAAGAACCAATTTTACATATCTTTATTCAAAATGTTTTGCACAGTATGTTAAAAAAAAAAAGTTTGTTTTAAAAACAATTTGTATCATTGGTTTATCCAGGATGATATTATCCTGGTCTTGGGATCTAATTTTTAGTAGCCAACGCATTTCGTCAGAGCCACGGATCCCAAAACATACTGTAATAATATACACAAAGAAATTACAAATGAGAAAATTGGTATTTTACTGCAAATCACATCATATCAAATCTCAAACACACTTGACAAATAAAGTTTAGAAAAATTATATCCACTACAAAAATTCACCAGAAAAGTATCATATGTAATTCATTATTAGTATAATACAGTTGATGTTATTTGTTATGAAAAAAAAATTATAATGAAAAATATCACAAAAAAATATATCACAAAGAGATATATACATACTGTATATACATGCATACTCATATATATACATACTGTATGTATTTATGTGTATATGCACACATATATTATTGAAGTCAGGACTTATTTCTTCCTCTGATTCTGTCAAAACCATTCTCTAGTCTGCTTGAGTCTATTTTACATTTGCTTCCTGGTTGGATTGGGTTGTTTGATTCAAATTGATCAAGGTTACGTGAAGGACAAAAGTTGAGGCTTAGTCATAATACTTCTAATTCGGTGGAAATGAAGGTGTAACGGATTAAATTAATAACATCAAAAGTACGTGACTTTGTTATGTCGGACGGACCACATACTGGTTTATGTTGCTATGTGCTGAAGTGTTGTGTGATTGTTGTGTCATGATTGCCTTTTCTTGGGAGGTTGGTGTCCGAAAATAAGAGGGTTTGGGATGTTTTGGAGTGGCACCTGTGTCTAGATGTGTGGGATATGTTCTACCACCATGTTCACCAGGTGCGAGACTGTTGTCTTTCCTATCTGAGGGCGGGGAAGTTTTGTGTTTCTGTGCCTGTGTTCGATTTTTGACTGTATCACTACATGCACCTTCACCTTTACCTGACCTGGAGCTTTTCTTTGATCCTTGGTGTGTTCTACTGTTTGTTGATATGTAAGAAGAAGAAGCAGTTGATGTGTCAGATACATCAGATACAGTTTCCATCACCAGGTATTCTACTTCTATTAAAAATCTCTCTTTTAAGAACGTTCCAACGGTAAGCTCGCCCTAGCTTGAAAGCTACTGTGTCCTTAGCAAATTTTTTATCTTTATTCGGAACTATTTAATGTAGTTTTCATTAAACTGCTTCATTTCCTCTTCAGATTTTTGTAAGAAGCAGTCTATTGATATTTTCCCAATTTGCTTTAAATTTCCCCTATTTCTATATCAAGTTTCGTATTTTCTGATTCATAGTGTTCCTTCAACATTTTTAACATATTAAGTGAACAGGTGGTTAAATTGTCTTCCCACTGAGTTTTAAAGTGATTGATGGATTTCTGAGAGTAGGAAACACCTGAATTCCCAGACCCAGGGGAATTACCTCACTTTCAATATAGGATTGAAAAAAGTGGCTATGCCAATAAAATCTTGGTTTATGCTCCAAAAGTTTCCTGAAGTGGGTAAATAATGCTGAGACCTCATTGGCCTCAACATTCTCATCTAAGGCACTGGTTTTTATTTTTTGCATCTGATCCATCCACCAACACATTTCCACAGTAATCTGTCATATATAAGTGGTGCGCTTATTTGCAAAGAAACCATTTTTCTATACATAGAATTATATAGATATCAGTTCTAGGGACAACTACCCACATTCACATCCATATATTTACTATAGAAAAATAAAAGCAGAGAAAGGATAGGGGGAAACAAAATAGACCTTCCCACATCCCTCCTCAGATAATTGGACTTTAGAGGATGTGGAGTTGATGTACACCGTACCTAATGGCACTTTTACACTGCAAGTACCGGCTCGGCTCTACTCGGCCCTGCTTGGCCCGGTTTGCTTTTCCACTGCTGGTAACGCATTGTACGGTGTTGGAACGGTTCGGTATGGTTTAGTATGGTTTGCTTTTCCACTAAAGTAGTACTAAAGTTAAGTGGGTGGGATAGCAACGATTCTCTGACCATTCAGTGGCTAGTAGTGACTGCATGCAAAGGATTGTGGGATATGGTACCGGTATGGTACCTTTTGGAACCACAACCAAGGTGGTACTGTTTTAGAGAGCCGTACTGTTCGGTTCCATGTAGTGGAAAAGCGCCGCCGTACCGTACCTTACCGAACCGTTCCTACACCGTACCATGCAGTAGAAAATCGCCATAAGACAATAGACTATTCCAAGTCTGGTTGGAACCTTCACCTGCTCTATTGTTTTAGGCACAGTCCAGTGTACATCAAACCCACCCCCAGCCTGTGATCAATACACTGTCAGGTGGATTCATGGCTGCTGTATTATGCTGTTACCTGCATTCCGTCAAGGCTCAAAAAATCAAAAAATCAAAAGCTCTCTATGGTGTAAAGTGGTGAGCACATTTATGATTATCTTCACAAATGAATGTTGGTTTTTCATGATATGATAATTATGTATTGTATGGCTCATGTTATTTCATGGTTTATTTTTCTTACGTTTGTAGAAACAATTTAGTCATCATTGATGGTCCCTGTCGAAGCAATTGTTGAACAGTATGTTCCGCAAAAAGCGGTGAACCGCCTAAATATGTTTCCCAACAAACTAAGCAATCATAGTTTGTACTGAAACAGATGTTTCCTTTTTCTTTTTCCTTCTATGTTCAATTTTTTGAGAAGTTTTAACTTTTTATAATGAATAAATTTGGTCTTTTATCACAATGAACTTTCGTTGAAGTGCTCATCAATATGTGACAACTCCACATCCTCTAAAGTCCAATTATCTGAGCAGGGATATGGGAAGGTCTCTTTTGTTTCCCCCTATCCTTTCCCTGCTTTATTACCCTTTTCTATAGTAAGCAGTTAGTCACATACAGTATCTCACAAAAGTGAGTACACCCCTCACATTTTTGTAAATATTTTATTCTATCTTTTCATGTGACAACACTGAAGAAATGACACTTTGCTACAATGTAAAGTAGTGATTGTACAGCTTGTATAACAGTGTAAATTTGCTGTCCCCTCAAAATAACTCAACACACAGCCATTAATGTACAAAGAGCAAATGACTCCTGCGCTTAAGGGGTGGCCTTGCGGCTGGTATCCGGAAAATGCGATTCAGGTCAAATTGTAGTAAATTCAGGCTGTGCTGCCACTCTCAACGGGTCGTGGTAACCCAAAGAAGATACTGGAAAAGAGAAATGGACAGAGGGCGCACCAGCCTAGCGCATTATCTTTAAAACAATTTATTGTGATAGACATGTATACACATTATACTCACAAAACGATTATGAAACACGGACAATAAGCAATGAGGGACCACCAGGGGTCTCCACTGGGCATCCTCAGCTGCCGCAGGCCGTGGAAGGATGTAGACCTCCAAAAAACCTCTTACGCGTTTCGGGTGTTCCCCCTTCATCAGAGCTAGTTGGGGGAATGAGTGAAAGGGCTTTTGTATATTCCAAAAGGTCACATGATCAAGTCCCACAGCTCCACCCTTTGTGGGTGGGTCAAGAACAATATAAATGTAAAGACGTATATTACTAGTGACAATAAAAGCATAAGCATATAAATATATATAAAACCAATGCATATGCAAAGAAATCAATAAAAGATGATTACCACAATACATGACAATATGACCATGGAAGAGCCAGCCATGCAGAGTTGCCTGACATGGAACAATTGCTTATTGCCCGTGTTTCATAATCGTTTTGTGAGTATAATGTGTATACATGTCTATCACAATAAATTGTTTTAAAGATAATGCGCTAGGCTGGTGCGCCCTCTGTCCATTTCTCTCTTACACAGCCATTAATGTCCCAACTGCTGGCAACTAAAGAGAGTACACCCCTAAGTGAAAATGTCCAAATTGGGCCCAATTAGCCATTTCCCCTCCCCGATATCATGTGTCTCGTTAGTGTTAGAAGGTCTCAGGTGTGAATGGGGAGCAGGTATGTTGAATTTGATGTTATCGCTCTCAGCGGGATCCAGCAGGATTGTTGCAGAACATCAAAGGATAGTTGGTGGTGCCTTTAAGAGGGATAGTGCGGTTTGTCTTACAATGGATTTCACTACAGAGTCAGTCAGTGTGGCACAAAGGATTAATATTCCATTCACCAACAGCACAGTATTTGTAGCAGCAGGTCTCCTTCGGGGATGGACGGGGGCCCCCTTTAAGATGAAACAATTCCAGGTGTACCTCTGCAGTATTCAGGTGGCAGTACCTCTGCAATACAGCAACAGCCTTTAGGCCCCTTTCACACATACAGTCCGTTCAGTTCATCAGTTCAGTCACGTCAAATGTATCAGTTTTTCATCCGTTTTTCATCAGTTTTTCATCCGTTTTTCGTCAGTTGTCATCAGTTTTTCATCCGTTTTTCGTCAGTTGTTATCCGTTTTTCATCCGTTGTCGTCCGTTTTTCATCCGTTGTCATCAGTTGACATCAGTTTTTCATCCGTTGTCATCCGTTGACATCAGTTTTTCATCCGTTGTCATCAGTTGACATCCGTTTTTCGTCCGATCCGTTTTTTTGACGGATGAAAAATAGGGCATTCATCCGTTCAAAAAAACGGACATTGACGGAAGTGGATGAAAACGGATGTTAACTGATGATCATCCTTTGTCATCCGTTTTTACATAGAGATGCATTGATGTCCGTTTTTCATCCGTCAACGGATGGATGAAAAACGGACAAACGGACAGCATGTGTGAAAGGGGCCTTAGATAGACTCAGCAGAAATCAGCAGGTCTGGGTCTCCACCACTAGGTGAGATGGATGCCGAGTTCTCTTGGCAGATGGCAGCAGCTTCACCAGTTCTCCAGAATTGAAAGGCACTGTCTCTACAATAAAGCACAGTCTTTTCATTGATCTTTCCCCCTGTTTCTCTCCCAGACAGGGTCTGCACTTCCTCATGCACCAGTCTCCTTTCTCCTCTGGCTTCCCAGGTTTTCTCATTTATATAACCCCTCCAATACCAAAAGCAGGCTGGTCTTAGAAGTCCTTTTGGGTCGGTTTAACATTGGAGTTCTTTCTGGCTGGAACCACAACTCCCAAAATGCAATCCTCTTAATTGTTGATGATTAATGCAAGTTCATAAAGCTCCATCTTGTGGCAGAAAAAAGGAACTTCTTGCAATAAAGATTAACTATGATAATGTATTAGTAAACCTGCACATTTCAGTAACAATGAGCATTGTTACAGAGACATACTATGTGTGAGGTTATTGCTTTGGAGATTAAGAGCAGGCTGATTCAGATCTCTGTATTTGAGATCAAATTGTTTGGGTAAGAGGCCATCTGCTTTTATTTAGGAGCACCTTTTCCACTGGAGCACTTTTTGAATATTTCCAAGAACTTTATTCCGTTGATAATTTATATATGGACTTTATATATTAATTGTTTTCCACTTTGGATGTTTACTGCACTTGGCACAGTATTTTCAGCACTTGCACTATATATATATATATGTGTTAGGATCTATACTGGTATGGACTGGGTAATGTGTTGGGATCCATACTGGTATGGACTGGGTAATGTGTTAGGATCTATACTGGTATGGACTGGGTAATGTGTTGGGATCTATACTGGTATGGACTGGGTAATGTGTTAGGATCTATGCCAGTATGGACTGGGTAATGTGTTAGGAAGGAAAGGATGCCACATTGTTTGATGGAAATGAAAATGATCAAACTACAGAGGGCTGAATTCAAAGACACCCCAAAATCAAAGAGAAAAAAATGATGCAGCAGGCTAGTCCATTTTTCTGAAATTTCATTGCAGCAACTCAAAATGGTACTCAGTAGTTTGTATGGCCCCCACGTGCTTGTATACATGCCTGACAACTTTAGGGCATGCTTTTAATGAGACGACGGATGGTGTCCTTGGGTATTTCCTCCCAGATCTGGACTAGGGCATCACTGAGCTCCAGAACAGACTGAGGTGCAACCTGGCAACATTGGATGGACCAAAACATAAATGTCCCAGAGGTGTTCTATTGGATTTAGGTCAGGCGAGCGTGGGGGCCATTTAATGGTATCAATTCCTTTGTCCCCCAGGAACTGGCTGCATACTCTTGCCACATGAGGCCGGGCATTTTTGTGCACCAGGAGGAACCCAGGACCCACTGCACCAGTGCAGGGTCTGACAATGGGTCCAAGGATTTCCTCCCGATACCTAATGGCAGTTAGGGTGCCATTGTCTAGCCTGTAGAGGTCTGTGCGTCCCTCCATAGATACTGTATACCTCCCCAGACCATTACTGATCCACCAACAAACCTGTCATGCTGAACGATGTTACAGGCAGCATAGCATTTTCCTCAGCTTCTCCAGATCCTTTCACGTCTGTCACATGTGCTCAGGGTGAACCTGCTCTCATCTGTGAAAAGCACAGGGTGCCAGTGGTGGACTTGCCAATTCTGGTGTTTAATGGCAAATGTCAATAGAGCTCTACAGTGCTGGGCAGTGAGCACAGGGCCCACTAGAGGACATCGGGCCTTCAAGCTACCCTCATGAAGGCTGTTTCTGATTGTTTGGTCAAAGACATTCACACCACTGGCCTGCTGGAGATCATTTTGTAGGGCTCTGGCAGTGTTCATCCTGTTCCTCCTTGCAAAAAGGAGCAGATACCGTTCCTGCTGATGGGTTAAGGATCTTCTACGGCCCTGTCCAGCTCTTCTAGAGTACATATGGGTGTGATTCTCTAAACAGTTCGAAATGAATACATAGGTTTGCCAACATCCCATAAGAGAGAGAGAGAGGGAAGGAGAAGCACCTGCGGAAGCGCTGCCCAAGACATCCAAACCAAACAGACCTCAGGTTTCTCACCTGGTGGGGAGATCCTGACTTGGTACTAGCATGCAGCAAAAACCATCTCCACCATCATGAGCTCTGGTGAATACTGGCTGGTACTTGGAGTCTGCACCCCAGGTGAGCCTGTGTCATTCGCCAGGGTGACCTGCTGCTCCAATTATCCAGCTGGTTGGTGGAAACCTCTCTACTGCTATAGCTATTGATCTCTGGGCCTGCCCCCTGACCTTGACAACTTGTCACTTGTGCTGTTTCATTAACAAATCACTATACATGAGCACATGGTGGTTTTCAAGACTGTGGTTTAACCCTATGGTGTTGGAATCTTTCTACATTCATTCCTGAACCCTAGCACCTGGCCTCACGGACTTTTATGGACTTTGTTCAGTCTTTCTTCTGATGCATTTATTTGTTTAGAAGTGTTTGGCGCTGTACCTTTTTATTTCATTAACAAATCACCTTTATTTTCACTTAGTTTGGAGTCTGCTGTTCTCAGTGCAGGTCTACACATCTGGTCACATCAGCTCTACAGGATACCAGCCCTTGGTACCCTAACAACTTATACCACCTCAGCATCTCTCTTGTCTGTTCTTTGGCAACATAATGACTCCATGAAAGTCCTGGTGACATAATAGCTCCACAATACTCAGTGACATAAATTATTTTTTAATAACATTAGAAAGCCATCTCTTCACTCAAATCTTGCCATCCGGTTATTCCACCACTTTTCAGTAGAGAAACATTTCCTCATAGTAAAATGTTAGTTTTAATCAATGATAATAAAACAAGAGTTAGAAATATAATTTCCATACCTGAGTGTATCTATACAGGGCCAGTATATGTGCTATGCTCACTGTGGTTATAGAACTTTGATCCCCAATAAAACCAGCTAACTTCTTGTGATTCCTACAGGAATAATTGGGCACTGTCTGTCCTGGTCCAGATAAGATCTGTAAGATGCTTTTCACAGCTTTCCTATTGTCATTACATGAATCATACATATGATATCCCAGAGTCATATTCGGTAAAATTGTTGGATCTTCATTAATTTCATTGATGGCAAAACGGATAGTCAGAAAATATTTGTAATAAAGAGGATTAGGTCTAAGGAGATAAAAATGTCTTAGTACAAAAGAAGTTATAAGAACCATGGTTAAAATGTATTGGTAAAAAAATCTATAAACATAATATGAATGCAAAGTTTTTAAATGAATGTATATCGTTTTTCTTTATATTTTATTTTTTACTTAAAATTTCAACTATTATTTTAGCTTGAACGTGAAATTATTCTCTGTACATGCCTGTTAGTAAAGACTTGACCTCTGTTAAGTTGTTGCAGCTTGCAATCGAATGTGTTCCCATATCAAAAAAAAATAAAAAAAATGTTTTTTGTTGTTTGATTATGGATCTTTAAACGTTTTTCTTTGGGGTATGGCTTTATGAGGAAATTTCTAATAAGCACCATCATTGCAGTTGTCACAGCAACTCAGAACGGAACCACTGACCCAAGAGCAACGACCTTGTGGGCATTTTCCAGCTTTATATTACAATGGTATACTGTTGATCTGTTGTGGAGTGGATTCTTAAATCTTTGTAAACTTCAGAAGGAATCCTGCTCTTTACATGTGAATAGCTGGCCTTAGGGAAAATGGCTACTACTTACTTATGTGTACCTTTGTGTTAGTGTTTATGTTTGTTGCTTTGGAAGCATCCTCGATGCTTTTGGCTAGACATGTGCATGACGAAAAAATGTGTTTTGTTTCGTTTAAATTTGTTAAAGTGGAGTTCCGGCCTCAAAATCGAAAAAAAAAATCAATTTTGGGCCATCAGCTTGATGAGTGTCACCTGAAAAAGAAATGGATGCTCCCTATTTTTTTTTTTGGTCACTTACCTTGTTATAGAAGAAAATATACTCATCTTCCTTCCACTTCCTCCCTCTGCGGCCGCGGCCCGCGCCGTCACTTCCGGTTTGCGATGACTCCTGGGAGCTCCCAGGAGTCAATGCGCCTGCACCGTCCCCACTCGTCACTTCCGGTGCAGGCGCGGCATTCCCTGCTAAACAGCTTCTGGGCATGCCCAGAAGCTATGCAGGGATGACGCGCCTGCACCGGAAGTGACGAGTGGGGCTGGTGCAGGGCATTCTGGGACTCCAACGTCACCGAAGAGGCCGCAGAAGAGGACGCACTGGCTTCAGCTGCCCACACCTGAGATGGTAGCGCTGAAGAAGAAAATTTCAAGGTAAGTATTTCTTCTAAAAGGTATGTGCGACCCGGGACAGATCAGAGGCTATACATTATGGAATGTACTAGCCCTGACTGTCCCGGGGGTATTTTTATCTAAAATTCACCCCCGAGGCCGGAACTCCGCTTTAATCGAATTATTTATTTTTGGTTAATTCGGTTAATCTGTGTTCGGAATTCGTATTTGGAATTCATATTTGGAATTCTTTTTATTTCTTTGTCTAATTTTCCTCGAATTTAATGATTTTTTTTCATTTCTAAACATTCGAATCAATATATTTTGAATCGGTCAAATTGAAAACTTTTTTTTTTACTATTAAAATGTGACAAAGTGAACAAACAAAAGAAAAATCTTCATCAAATCCTTACAATGACTCTTACCTATGGCTTAACAAAAACAGCATTATTTCTAAATGATACTCTAATAAATCACACAGTATTTGATACTTATTTTGATGTCTGTCGGTTAATCTGCAATCTTGCAAATCATGCGGTTTAAGATTCACTATACTTGTGAGTGTAATGATATAGGAAACTTTTAATAAAAGTGTGTTTTTA
Source organism: Pelophylax lessonae (assembly GCF_965119305.1). NCBI lineage: Eukaryota > Metazoa > Chordata > Amphibia > Anura > Ranidae > Pelophylax > Pelophylax lessonae. Next base: position 47,416,908 of record NC_138770.1, read on the forward strand.
TGAAAACAATATCACACTATTGCGGCAATTCTTTCTTTTATCCTGAGTGTACTGTGTGCAAGGGGTGGAGAAAAGGATTTTTACTATATCCAGAATTATATTCCAAAATAAGTCCAGAGGCTGTCGGATCAGGACCAGGAGTGAGCAGTAGGATCCAGTGCCCCTGTTGGTGATTAGTAGCTACGCTTGTGAGCCTTTCCATGAGAGTGGATGGGCGTCACAATCTGGTGAGTTACCCATGAGTATGGGTATGAATGAGTATGGGTATGAATGAGTATGGGTATGGGTATGTACCCCTACTTATTCACATAGGGGGTTATTATCTGGGTGACCCCTTTTTTGTTAAAAGTAACTTCCAGATTCCAATAAGCCCACACCCACAGATCACCACAACCACCATTCAGGGTTCTGGAGAAGAGGCCCTTGTCCTCATCAACATAGGGACAAGGTGATCTCTACTGGCAAGGTATCTATCATATTACAATGCATTGTTGTTTGTTTGCCTTTAAATCATTTTGTGCCTTTCCTACATAGCTAGGAGATGATCTGTATAACTAATCCCACCCTCTTTTCAGTGAATTTTTTTATTTTCTGAGCACATGCAATTGCTGGAGCTGGACATACTATGATTTTTTAGGCTATCTGATGTTCACCTGTTATGGTCTGCGCAAGTTTTGGATTAAAGCTTTCTACGATCTGTAAGATGTCGTTTGGATTGAGTTACTGCCTGCCAATTCTACTGAAACTGTAAGTTACAGCTATCTTGCCACAACTGGTTCACACTTTCAGTGCTTATATTGGAAAGGCAGAACAATACCCCCATGTTGAGAGCATGTGGCCTTATGCAGTATGTTTGGATTAGAGATTGGTATGGATTTTTTTTTTTGTGATATCCCCCATAAAGTCTGTATTGGACCTGAGCTAATATAAATTTCCTGGGGCACCTTACACATTTTTTGTTACCTAAAGGGTCTGTTATGTATTTTAGGTGGGGGGAATTTACACATTCATTCTTGCTGTAGCATGTACTACAGCAAAAACAACATTGACAAACAAAAAAATGATACAGGCATGTTATTGAAAGGAATTTGGCATTTTTATTGTTCCGCTTTAACCACTTCAGCCCTGGAAGGTTTTACCCTCTTCCTGACCAGGTCATTTTTTGCGATATGGCACTGCGTTGCTTTAACTGACAATTGTGCAGTCGTGCAACGCTGTACCCAAACAAAATTGATATCCTTTTTTTTCCCCACAAATAGAGCTTTCTATAGGTGGTATTTTTATTAGTTTTTATTTTTTGTATAATATTTACTAGTAATGGCAGTGATCAGCGATTTTTATCAGGACTGCGACATTGCGGCATCCAAATCTGACACTAAGTGACACTTTTTGGGGACCAGTGACACCAATACAGTGCTAAAACAAATGCACTGTCACTGTACTTATGACACTGGCAGTGAATGGGTTTACATCAGGGGCGGTTAAAAGTTTAAATGTGCTCCTAGGAAGTGCTTGCTAACTGCATGGGGGATGGTTTGACTGGGGGTAGAGAGAGATCTGTGTTCCTTCTTAGAAGGAACATAAGATCTCCCTGTTTCCCTGTCACAGAACAGCGATCTGCCTTGTTTTAGGCAGACCGCCGTTCTATCTCTCTACGAATGATCACTGGGTTCCCGGCGGACATAGCGTTCGCCAGACCTCCTGATTGGCTCTAGCTGTGTCCAATAAGAGCAGGAGTAGATTGCCAGAAGTGCGTGCTTGCCTCAGACCCGGAAGAAGGAAACAACATACAGGTATGTTGTTTTGTGCAGACCGGCCTCCCTGCTGCGGTTTATGTATGGTGGGCGGTCTGGAAGAGGTTAAGCATATCAAAAATTAATTGCTGCTGGCCAAACAGAACTTTTAATTTCATTTTATTTTTTTTTGCTATGGTACATGTCTCCTAGGGTAATTCCTAGGCCCCATGTTTTTTTCCTGACACCCGCTTGCCTCTTAGCCCAGTAAATGGGCATTTTTAATTTGATATACTCAGCTTTCAGTAGGGTTTGGGGTCAGCATCTGAACATCTTTGAAGTTTGCAGAACCATGCTCGTACCCAATTCAAGGCAGTTTGACTCATCACTAGTGATAATGGCAGTGCCTCTACCTTCTTACCATAAAATGTATCATTGGATATTTTAACATCTGCCTTGACATATTCCATGTTCACTGGGTTGACCTGTGTGGCTATATGCTGAGGCTAAAGCCTCATACACACGCGTCGAAAATCAGCAGGGAATTTTCGTCCAACGACCAATCTGCCGATTTTCAGCTTGTAAGTATGATGCTTCCGACAACCGACTCCGACTTTTCGGCCGAAAAAAATCTGGTGTGCAGGCTATAACATTTTTGTCCGCCGTCAAAACACGGCCGATTTTCTTGCAGTCAGTACAGATTTCGACAGGGAAAAATCTAATGAACAAGACTAGGCATGCTCAGAGAAGAAAGAACACAAAGAAAGCAATCCAACACATGACATCACTTCTGAAGTAGAATTTTGTCAGGCGAGAAAATTTGTGTGCAGTCTAGGCACATTCCAACCAACAAAACACCACTCTGGACAAAAGACGGACGATCGGTTGGCCAATAATCGTTGCGTATGTACTAGGCTTAACTCATTAGGACTGAGGAAGCTGCTTGGATAGGCAGGAAAACATTATAGAACAATTCTAGCTAAAGGAGAATAACTACTGCCAGATATGTCTTTAATTGCACTTCTTTCAGGGTATAATAATAATAATAATTTATAAATGTGACATCATATAAAGGACCTAAATTATGGAAGAAAGATCCTGAGTGGGGACTAAGTGAGTTGAAAAATAAAGGAGCAGTCAAAGAATTTTACCTACACTGGGCTATCAATGTAGATCTACATACTGGGGAATGTTCCTGGCACTAGTTAGAGCTGATGAAGCCACTTTTTCTTTATTAGAGAACATGTCCAGTTGAACGTGAATAACTAGGACTATCTCTACCATGCCATGACCTGGAGAAATGAGAAGAACCTTTCTAAATATATTGCCAAAAAACCTTTCCCCTCCTACCTTACAGTGTTCTTCCCCATGTTTCTAAGCCTCGTGTTTTTGCTCCTTTTATGTAGATGAGATGATTATGTCATACAGGCTTTGTCCATAGATTGTGTGACTTTGGTGGAAGTAGCTGTACCCATCTCACTTCTCTCTGTCTGATGTGTAATGTACATCTAATTCCATTGTTCCTTACCTTAGACATATCATGTCCGTGTTAACACATTTTTTTATGTACTGAAGCGCTGACATAAAATGGTTTACCGTGAAAACCCCTCCAATGATGATGTCTCCGTCCTGCACATATTCATAGTCATCAAAGGCTCTAACAAGATCCAGATGACAGGCCGAGGAAAGTCTCTGGATCTCTGATCTACAAGGTGCCACACGCAAGAATATTACACAGAGCAGTAATGTAGATGGGTGACAGGAGGATGGAGCTGGAGATATGACACCCCCAGAGAATAACACCACGTACCACAATATAAGACATGAGATGAGGAGGGGTCTGTACAGCTCAGGATCAGGCAACATGATACAGCACATAGAAGGTGATGGTTGTTGGTGACAGTGATGATGATACAGCCAGTCAGATCCTCTTTATATACACTATAGAGTGATTATAGAGACAATGAATTCTACATTTACAACTTGATATTTGTACTGCAGACAGATTTATCTTTCTTTTTTTTAAATAACATAACTTTATTCAATTAATAATATCATGCTTGTTTGTAATTCTCTAACAATGTCACTAACAGAAATATCGCTACTGGATAAACTAACCCTTTGAAGTTAGGCTTTAAGGTAGAAATGTGGAATAGAGGTCTTTATAGACTCGTCTGTAGACTGTCATCCCTTTACCTGTCTCACATGCTAGTGGAGGAAAGTAGGTGGATTGTGATGGGATATGTCTAATACCTAAAAGTAGCATGGCAGTAATATAATAGTACTGGGTAGGCAGCTCAGATGTACAGAAGGACCTTGAATGGTGCTTCAGATGTGGACTAGAAAGTAAAAGAGAGTTAGGGAAGCCACCCTAAAAATTATAATTTATTACACCTTATAATTCCAAATAAAATGTCTCTCTCTTTATATATTTAGGCTGTGCATGTAGCAAGATCTGCTAGGCTAGCCACTGGGCTATCCAGTGTTTAAATCGCTTACATTCTAAATGAGCTTATCCACTGGCTACCCAGGATGACCAACGTCTCAGGGAATAGAAGAAAAACAAAATGGAATTCACCATCTCTCTTGAGTTAGCAACTTTCCATTGCCTGTGATTGTTGGGGTTCCTGTATCCTCAGTGTCTATGGCTGTGCTTGTACTGATGCAACTGGGCCTAGCCTGACTGGTGTTGACCACTGAAGAAGGCCTGCATCATCATCAGATAAACCTCTGTTTCTAATATCAGGACACGGATCACTTCTTCATAATTGTTTGGTGAGGTCTTTTAGTAAGGAAGCCATTGCCTCCTCCCTCCCAGCTGACCCTGGCCCCTCGGATTCTAAACCTTACCATCACTTTGTTCCATGCCGTCTTGGGGTTACCAAGTGGACCAACTGGACCTGTGGAAAGACCATTTTTTATTTAAACTACTGTTGCCATTTTATGTTTACTGAACCTTGTAAGTCTCCTGTGGATGTAGAGAAGAAAGACAGTATTACCCATGCATATAATAACTTTGACATCTTTAACAAGTAAAATGGGCAGCCACTTTCCCTATTCATCGCATATATAACTGCTTTCCCGGTGAAGACATCCAGTTCAGCTAAATTTATCCCCTACCCAAACTGGCTACTCTCGAAGAGTATATAGAAATCTTGCAAAAGAGGTTTATCTGTCCTTCCACCTCCCCGGCAGGGGCAGGTATCCTCTTTGTCCTTTTGTATCAATTACTATGCCCAAGATCACCAACAAAAATTTCTACTCACTCTTGATAGTTCCGTTGCTCCTCTAAAATCTTTGGTCTGCCAGAATCTTAACAAAGCCCAAGAATTCTTGTGGGGAATAAATAGAAAATTGCCTCCTGTACCAGAGCTCACCAGCTGTATGTTAGGTCAGTAAAGTGTAAGTTTGAAAAAGCCCATCTCATGTTTGGAGTTTATTATCTCCCCTGATGGTATCGCCATGGATTCTAAGAGGGTCTCAGTGATCTTGATGTGGCCAGATTCATTTGATAAAAAAGGGATCCAAATTGTTCTAGGGTTCACAAACTTTTACCCCAAGTTCATTCAGATTTTTTCCAATTTTGTTGCTCCCCTAATCTATCTTACCTTCTCTGAGGCCCAGTTGGCCTTTAATAAACTAAAGGTGTTATTCACCCCATCCCCTATTCTGTGGCAGCTGCCTTGCCCTTTGCCTTGGAAATCAATGCTTCAGAAGCCATGGGGAGAGCATTTCTGTCCTAACAATCTGGTCCTAAGGTCACCTTGCACCCTGTTATACTTTTCTTTCAGAAGATGAGCCCATCAGATAGTATTTATGACAGGTAGAAGTTGTTGGCAAACAAGTTGGCCTTAGAAGAGTTTTACTACCTACTGGAAAGGGCTGGTCATCCCATCTTGATTATTAAAAAGAACCTGGAGTATTTAGGAACTTCCCAGAGCCGTAGGCAACACTGGGCATGATGGGCTTTCTTTTTCCAGGTTCAAATGTCACTTAAACAATCAACTGGGAGCTAATAAGTTGAAGCCCAGTGCCTTGTCATATACTGTATGTTACCTGATGATTCTGTTCCAACTCTACTCCACACGATCCTCCCTGACAAGAATTACCTGATGATCTAGTCCAACCTTTTGCCTTTATTTCCGAAAATATCTAAGTTTTACCTGGTTACTCCTAAACTGGGCCTCCATAGTTTCAATAGCTAATTTATTTAAATTAGAGTAAGATTTACATCCCAAAAGACTTACAGATTGTTGCCTACCATGACATCCCACTTGCTGGACGCTTTTGTTTTTCCAAGAGGCAGGAGTTTTTACCATGAACCTTCTGGTGCCAGGCCTTGTCAAAGACTGTATATCTTCTGTCTCTCCCTGTATCATTTGCACTCTTACCAAGAGCTGTAGGGAAAATCTTTTGGGTTTTCCTAGACATTTGCCCATCCCAGCTTGTCCTTGGGGCATGCTTGTGATGGACTTCATTAAGGAACTCCCCCCCCCAATGGAAGGTTACTGTTGCATCTTTGTGGTAGTGGACAGATTAACCAAGATCCCTTTCTCCCTTCAGCTATGGCTGACATCTTCATTAACCATTTCAACCTCAGAAGGCCATTTTTTGCGATACGGCAACTTTGTTATTTTATAGTTCAAAGATTTTTATTGAGTTTTAACATGTAAAATCTGAAACAAAAGCAATCTATGCCTGTTTTCCAGTGATAAATGACAGATAAGAACAAACAAAGTTAATAACAAAGTTGACACATTGCCTTTAGATCGAAATAAGAAACAGAGTTAACAAGAACCATATAAAACAGAAGACTGTTAGGCTTATCTCCCAGCCTCAGCCCCTACCCCCAAATGGGTACAAACTGTATCGTGAAGGTGGGTTGGCCCAATCGACAATTATATTTATCCAGCTACCTATATTAAAGTGATTCATGTAATACAATATATGTAGTCCTGGTTATCCATGGCGCAATAGTTTTAGTTAACGTAATTGCTAAAAAATTGTCCTAGGCTAATATCAGAATCACCAAAGAAATGTTTCAGTTATAGCAAATGTCAATGCTATCAAGAAGCTAAACATTTAGTTAGAAAAACAAGAGAGAAAAGTAGGAGAAGAGAGAAGAAGGATGGCATTGTGGGATGTAGATCTTCATAAATTCAGAGTTCCAGGGATCATCGGTTCTTGTGTGTAAATTGCCCATGGTTCCCAAACCGCTTCAAAGGTTTTTATTTTGTCCTGTAGAATGCTGACTAGTTTTTCTTGTGTCATAATTCATGATATTTTCCGTTTAGCTGTGTGTAGAGAGACTCCCGTTTTCTTCCATGCCTTGGCTATCGTCATCTTGACACCCAGTAACATGGAAAACATAAGTCTCTGTGTGCGTTTTGAGGCTTTTCTACTTTACTTTAAATAAGATCTTTGAAAGACCGTCTAACGACAAGCCACCTACCCAGAGACAGTAGAATTAAACCAAAAATTCAGAAGAGAGGCACATTTCAGTGCGGTAGCTGTGAATTTTGCCAATGGATTGACATAGGTAAAAATATTATCTTACCTAACGGACAGACATGGACCCCCCGATTCCACATTAATTGCCAAACAATTGGAGTTATTTACATCATGACATGCGTTTGTAATTCATTCTACATTGGTAAAACTCGCAGAAATTTTTGGAAAAGAATAAAGGACCATGTCTACCTACTTCATAATGGCAAACTAGAATCAGCGATAAGTAGACATGTAGGACTATATCATAATTTTGACCTATTGGTCATTAAATTCTACGCACTTGAACATGTACCCTCATCTGAAAGAGGGGGTGACATAGACGCTCAACTACTTAGATTGGAAACAAAATGGATTGTAAACCTACGGGCTACCAATCCTCCAGGCCTGAACGAGTTTGTCAGCTACAAACCTTTCTTATAGTATAATTATATCCCTAGTACCACTAAGCCCATGATGGTACTCCTAGATAGTAACCCCTTTTTTTTTTTTTTTCTGTCTGTGTTTATGTCTATGATTGTGTTTGTGTTAGTTCCTGTTTGTCCTCCCCAGACCTTAGGATACGGGATCCTATTTTAGAGCCCCCCCTCTTTATTTTCGTTATGGAGCTCAAACACCCTTTGGTTATGTATACTATATGTTACATGTTAATATTCACTTTCACTTTATTAATAGTCTGACAGGAGGCAACAACTATTTGCTGTTCTCCTCTCAGTCTCTATTATCATAATGGCTTTACCATTAGCACTGAATACTACATCAATTGTTTCATATTTAACCCTATATGATGTAATATGATCTTTACTTTAGAATCTGATTATCTCTCCTCTCTGTTGACCCCTTTCGTCCACTCTTTTCCATTTCTATTTTCGGATTCACAATTCTTTATCGGCAATTAATATTACCTCCACAAGAGGGAGCTCTCCATATAGGATCCTGGTGGGACGGGAGACCTACTGACGGCCCGTAGCGCCGACGCATTGATATGCGCCGCGCACTTCCGGTGTTTTTGCCGGTCCGTCCGGAAGTGACGAGGTAGCCGTCTTTTGTCTCCCGTCCCGCCATCCCCGGATCGGATGGCGGCCCGTCGGGCGGCCGGAATCTTCCGGGGTCGTATCCGCCCACGCCAAGCACACGTGCCTGGGCGTGGTTGGGGGCGGACCGGATGCAACCCCATCTGCGGCATGAAACATATAAGGAGGGGGTAGTCCCCCTGAGCTAACAGTGCTGGCGTGCCTACCACGTGGAGAGGCGGTTGGCTATATTGTCAGTGACCGGGCTCACTTCCCTGGCAACAGAATTTTGGCTTCTAATAAGCACTCCTTCCTTAAGGTTAGTATATGTCCGGACATGCAATCTCCTCTCTTTATGGGACTGAATCTCCTGGGTGGCTGCTCCCCTTTGGGTGGATTTCCCTAGCACTCTAGGGTCACCCCTGTTCAATGCTTTGTTCTTGAACATAATATATATATCCCCTTCTTATTTGGGTAAGATGGAACCTATTTGCATGTATTGGTATATATTTCTCTTTCTCTATACAACAGTGGGGGATGCACTGCTTTGATTCCCTATGGATCATTCGAGACATTGAGCATTAATTTGTGCTGTGCAGCCAACAAGGGCCAAACCTGTAGGAGTTACAGTTGATACGTCTCCACCTGGACCAGATATCTTTTTCTGGCATAAAGATTTCGTTTACTCAAGCATGTCTGTTCAATGGACAAGTGAGTGCTTTTTCTAACCCAATTTATCTGTGAATCGTTTTCGTTTCCTTCGTTGGTTATATATATACCCTACTTTTGACTATTGCTTTTGGATTTTTCTTGATCTTAGATTTTTGATACACCAACTGCAACATCCTCTCCCCCTTTTTTACTTATTATCAGTGCACTATTAGATATATGGCTACACTACCAATATATACCGAATTCCCTTCTCCCCCCCCCCCCTCATTTTGGCCTGGGGTTTTTCATGTGGGGAAACCTGGGATTTTTCCCAGTCTCTCCCCTAATGCAGTCACTTCATGAACAATGACCCAAATCCAGCCCCCCAAATCACACAATGGTTACATAACGAGCCCCCAATACACATTACTCTTAGTGTCAACACATCCCTTAGCAGACAACAGGTGAGTTCATTAGCACACTTAACAATAGGTGAATGGAAAGCCACCTCAGACAAGAATATCACAATTTACTTATTCAGACAAAAGCAACATCGTTAGACAGTCGGTCTCCACATTAAACTTCCTGGACTGCTTATATTAGGAGTTGTACTTCCTGGTCATAGACCTCACAATGTACAGGGAATAAAATCTTCATATTTCAAGAGAGACATCATTCCTGAATATCATTGTCCCATTTGGAGCAATCCAAACCATATCCCCAGTGTCCCCCAGTTTCCTGGTCACCCCACGCCCAAAGTGACTCCTGTCACAAACTCTATTCCAAAAAGGCCTAATACGGGGACAGGACCACCATACGTGAAACATAGTTCCTGAGAGGAAACATAATGGGGAAAAGCGTCCGGATACATTTTTGCTAATTTAGAGGGGACCCGGTACCATCTAGTTAATATTTTAACATTAGCTTCAATCAATGAGATATTAAAAATGCCCTTGAATGATCGTTCCCAACATTGGGACCACGTTTCTGGTTCTATGACCTCTTCCAAATTGGATTCCCATTGTTGGGCATATAGGGGTTTATCTGGGGCCTTTTCTAGTGAGGAATAGATGATGGAGATAACCCCTCTCTGACCCATAATGTCAGAACACCACCTCTCATAAGCAGTTAGATTTGGAGGTTCAGGTTTGTTAGTCCAGAGAGTAGTGAGGAAATGGGAAATCTGGGAGAGTCAAAATCGTTCCGAAGAGGGCATGTCCATTTTGCCTTTATAGTATCCTGGTGTAATAGGTCCTGTGGAGTTGATAAAATGACCGATCCTGTAGAGTCCCTTGTCTACCCACCATTGGAAGGCCCTAATGTTCATGCCAAGGGGAAATTTTTGGTTATTAAATAAATGTGTTAAGGGCCATATCGTCGATACAATGGAGGAGAGTTTGTGCATGGTGTCACACAAAGCCATGGAGTGTGATAGAGTAGGTGCCAAAATAGGAGGTCTAAGCTTTGGGTGACTCCAGATCAAGAAATCAATTGTGTTACGTGGGATTGTTTGTCTTTCCATCGAAACCCAGTCAGGCTTGGGACCCCAGAGTAAATCATGAGAACTGGGCCAGTTGTGCGGCTTGGTAGTACCACCATAAATTAGGTAACGCTAGACCCCCATTCTTCTTCAGTCTCTATAGCACGGTTTTGGAGCAGTGATGACCCCTGTCCCTCCATACAAAACAAATGATTTTAGATTAAAAATTATGTAATTGAGTTTTCTTTACCAGTATAGGGAGGGATCTGAAAAGATAGAGAATCCTGGGTAGGAGTGTCATATTGATGGAATTGGTTCTGCTCAGCCAGGATAGATCAGTCTTAGACCAGGATTGTAAGTCCTCCTCTAGTTTTTTGAACATAGGAGGATAGTTAACGGAATACAGATTATCCATGCTTTTAGAGAGATTGATGCCTAAGTAAGGTATAGCAGTAGTGCTCCAGGAGAAGGGGAAATGGGTTCTCAACCTCTCCACTAGGGATGATCGAACTTTTGAAAAGTTCGGTTCGACCAGAACACCCGAACTTCACGAAAGTTCAGTTCGGATTTCAGAACCCCATTGAAATCAATGGGACCCGAACTTCTGTAATCAAAAAACACCATTTTTAAGCCCTAAAACCCAATAAATGCCCCTAAAAAGTGCCTAGGGTTCTGGGTCATGCCCCAGGGACTATTAATCACACAAAAAAAAGTTCTTAAAAATTGTCGTTTTTGATAGATAGCCAATTATTGAAAAAATTAAAAAAAAAAAAAAAAAAGAGATTTCTTTGGATTTAGTGTCTGGGGGATCTAAAAGGTGTACCTGTGAAGTTTCAGCTCTGTAGCATGTCCAGAACCAGAATTACAGCATACCAAACCTTCAAAAATGACTTTTTTGCTTAACCGCACCTTTCTTTTGCTCCTAATCAACGGCTCAGCCAATGTGTATGATGGGGACATAATGCAGTGCACTGGGAACAAGATTAGAGTTTTTTTTGGAAAAAGGTGCTGTCTCTTTAAATGTGCATATAATTAACGGGTGTATTTCCACAATGGGGCTTTTATTACCAAATGTTTCAAGAAGTCCAAAGATGTATGTAATTGCACTTTATTTCATGTAAAATGGTGTTTGGTGCACTTTAACTTGAAATCTCACAAGAAACAGACATATATGCACGGATACATTGAGGGTTAGGGGTAGGGGCCACAATGTAGTGCAGAGTGAACAAGATTAGAGATGTTTTGGATGAATACTGTTGTCTCTTGACTTTGAATAGAAGTAAAGGATGCTTAAAAATTGGGCATTTGGTGGTGCGGACGATGCCTTGACACCATATCCCTATGAAAGTGCTGGTAATGAAAGCAATAATTGCCTTTGTAAGGAAAAAAATTACAATGATATGCATCTGTGTGACAGGTGCGCAAAAATTGTTGTTTGGGTGTTGGCGGAGCCATACCACTGTAAGCCCAAAGAGCTGGTGTTGAAGAAGGCGTAAAAATTATGAAGGTGTGCACCTGTGGAACAGGTGCGCAAACATGGTAGTTTTGGTGTTGGCGGAGCCTCCCCACCATAACCCCAAAGAGCTGGCTTTGAAGGAGGCCCAAAAATTGTAAAGGTGTGCACCTGTGGAACAGGTGCGCAAACATTGTCGTTTTTGTTTTAGTATAGCCTCCCCACCTTAACCCCAAAGAGCTGGTGTTGAAGGAGGCCCAAAAATTGTAAAGGTGTGCACCTGTGGAACAGGTGCGCAAACATTGTCGTTTTTGTTTTAGCATAGCCTCCCCACCTTAACCCCAAAGAGCTGGTGTTGAAGGAGGCCCAAAAATTGTAAAGGTGTGCACCTGTGGAACAGGTGCGCAAACATTGTCGTTTTTGTTTTAGCATAGCCTCCCCACCTTAACCCCAAAGAGCTGGTGTTGAAGGAGGCCCAAAAATTGTAAAGGTGTGCACCTGTGGAACAGGTGCGCAAACATTGTCGTTTTTGTCATAACCAAAATGAGGTTCTGTGAACGTAAAGAGAATGAGAGGAGGGTTTGAGGGTGGCACCATGGTCCAGGCTTAAACTGAGGCTCAACTGCCACATCACAACGATAGCCTAGTCTACAAGGTCTGCATCAGGTGCATCAAAGCTTGATATCCACGACTGATTCATCTTAATGAATGTCAAACGGTCGACTGAGTCGGTGGAGAGTCTAGTTCGATGGTCTGTGACGAATCCTCCTGCTGCGCTGAATGCCCGTTCCGATAGGACACTGGAAGCAGGGCAGGCCAACAACTCCATGGCATACTGGGCCAGTTCTGGCCAGTGGTCTAATCTTAAGACCCAGTATGCCAGTGGATCGGATTCGTCACATGAAAAGCCCTCTGTGTCACTTTGTGCCCTCACGTAATCGTCCACCATGTGATGCAGACGGTGTCGATGCGATGTGGCAGCTGAGAGGCCTGGGCGGTGAGGACTAAAAAAAGACCGAAAGGCATCCGTCAACCGCACGCCTTCTCCAACGCTCCTCTCGTGACCACCAGTAGAATCCATGGTAGGTTGTCCCCGCCCCTGCACCCTACGGGAGTCGGGGAACATGTTCACCAGATTCCTCTTGAGACTGTCCTCAAGGGATTTGATCCTGTGGACTCTATGGGTGGATGGGAAAAGCTCCGAGACTTTACACTTGTACCGGGGGTCAAGTAGGGTGGCCAACCAATAGTGGTTAGTCTCTTTAATGGCCTTGATTCTGGGGTCCTTTCGCAGGCTCTGGAGCATGATGTTTCCCATGCGTCGCAAATTAGCGAAGGCCTGAGAAGCTGACTCCTCGGGGTCACTCATAACGACATTATCTTCAACGGGCTCCTCCTCCTCCCAGCCACGTACTACTCCAAAGTGTCCCGAGGGAGTCAAACTAGGCCTTGCAGATTGCCGCATGTCTTCCTCCTCCTCCTCCTCAAACCCTGCAAAAGTTCCCGCAGAATCGTCCTCCTCCTCCTCTTCCACCCCTGGATCCTGCTCGGGCCTCTGGGAGCTAGGCATAATGGGGTCAGGATTCTCAGGATAAAGGGGGCCTTGAGAGGCAAGGAAGTCCTCCTCTTCCTCCTGCTGCTCTGCCTCCAGTGCCCTGTCCATAATGCCACGCAGAGTGTGCTCCAACAAAAACAGTACCGGTAGGGTGTCACTGATGCATGCGCTGTCCCGGCTGACCATCCTTGTGGCCTCCTCAAATGGCGAGAGGACAGCGCATGCATCCTTAATCAAAAGCCACTGCCGTGGTGAAAAGAAGCCCAGGCGCGCAGAGCCAGTGCTGGTGCCGTACTCGCATAGGTATTCATTGAGGGCCCTCTGCTGCGTGTACAGGCGCTGCAGCATAACCAAGGTGGAGTTCCAGCGGGTGGGCATGTCACAGATGAGGCGGTGTACCGGCAGGTGAAACTCGCGCTGCACTTCGGCCAAACGTGCAGTGGCACTGTACGACCGCCTGAAGTGACTGCACACCCTTCTTGCCATCCTTAGCACATCCTGCATTCCCGGGTACGAGTTCAAAAACCGCTGTACCACGAGATTCAGGACATGCGCCAGGCATGGCACATGGGTTAACTTTCCCTGACGAAGGGCGGCCAGGAGGTTTGACCCATTATCAGTAACCACCATCCCTGGCTGCAGCTGGCGTGGTGTCAACCACCTCTGGGCCTGTGCCTGCAGAGCCACAAGAATCTGAGGGGCAGTGTGCTGCCTGTCCCCTAGACACACAAGCTGCAGCACTGCGTGACACCTTTTGGCCTGAGACATAGAATAGCCCTTTGAACGTTTACGTGGTATCTCATCATATTCAAAGGACCATTCTGCAGAGGAGGGCATGGAGGAGGTAGAGGAGGAGGAGCAGGAGGGGGTAGAAGTGATCGATCTACCCGGATCAGCGACACCACCAGCTGTTTGCAGACGTGGGGGCAACACTGGCTGCAGCACCGAGCCCTGGCTACAATCCCTTCCACTGGCAAGCAGTGTCACCCAGTGAGCAGTGACAGAAATGTACCGTCCCTGCCCATGTTTGCTTGACCAAGTGTCAGCCGTCAAGTGTATCTTACGGCTGACTGACTTGGCCAGGGATGACACTACATTGCCTTCCACATGTTGGTATAGGGATGGCAGGGCCTTACGGGAAAAGTAATGCCGACTTGGCACCTGCCACTGTGGAACTGCACATTTTGCGAAGTCACGGAAGGGAGCAGACTCTACCAGGTTAAATGGTAATAGTTGCAGAGCCAGTAGTTTAGCCAAACTACTGTTTAGACGCTGGGCATGTGGGTGGCGGGGAGTATACATTTTTTTTCGTTCCAGCATGTGTGGAATCGAAATTTGGCGTCTAGATGATACAGCTGGTGGTGTGCTGGAGGTAGATGCGACACTGCCTGCTATATCATCATCCCTGCCAGTGGAGGCTGCCAAAAGGTGACGAGTGACTATAGCAGGGCCAGGAACAGACTGATGTGCAGGTGGAGCAGGTGGAGCAGATGGAGCATGAGGAGGAGCGCGAGGAGAACTAGGAGGCCGACTGACCAATCTTTGGCCCTTTTGTGGGTTCTATAAATGCTCCTGCCAACGGGCCGAGTGGTGGGTTGTCAAATGCCTGTTTAGGCAGCTTGTACCCAGGTGGTTGACATTTTTGCCACGTTTTATACCCTTCTTACAAATCTTGCAGATCGCAACTGTTTTATCTGCATGGGATGTCTCAAAAAAGGCCCAGCAAGATGAGGTGTGTATAGTGGCCCGGGAGACAACAGGTGCGGCCTTAGATGGAGTAGGCCGTCTGCTCTCCCCTCTTGCTTGCTCTGCCTCCTCCTCAACCTCAGACCCAACATCTGACTCCATCAAAGACTGAGCATCAGGCCTGGCCTGGGAGACAACAGGTGCGGCCTTAGATGGAGCGGGCCGTCTGCTCTCCCCTCTTGTTTGCTCTGCCTCCTCCTCAACCTCAGACCCAACATCTGATTCTATCAAAGACTGAGCATCAGGCCTGGCCTGGGAGACAACAGGTGCGGCCTTAGATGGAGCGGGCCGTCTGCTCTCCCCTCTTGTTTGCTCTGCCTCCTCCTCAAACTCAGACCCAACATCAGACTCCATAAAGGACTGAGCATCAGGCTGGAGTAGATGGCCGACACTGTGGTCAAACAGCTCAGCTGACTCCTCTGCCATGTCTGAAATTGGGTCTAAGGGAGGACATGAGGTGGACATGGACTCATCTGTATTTGTTCTGACAACTGCAGAAGACTGACCACTTTTCTCTGCCTGGGTCACTGTAGTTGCAGATGATGCCGATGATGAGGGTTTGTTCATATAGTCCACCACCTCCTGTACATACTGTGGACGTATAGCTTGGCCACTGCCGGAGAACAATCCAAATGGTGGCCTGGCTGAGGACTGACCACCACGTCCACCCCTGCCTCTAGACACCCTAGAAGCTGTGCCCCTTTCCGCAGCAGGGCCACGTATGCCTTTTCTTGGTCTACCAGGCATATTTCTCAATGATGCGTTGGCAACTGTGTGCGGTGAAAAACGCACACTGCTATGCGACCCACAGTTGTCGCTGGATACAGCACAGCAGTTGCGGTTCACGCACAGTAGCAAAGCCTTTTGCACAGTGGACCTAACGCTTTGAACAACAGGCGTTAGGTTGTCACTGATGCGTTGGCAACTGTGTGCGGTGAAAAACGCACACTGCTATGCGACCCACAGTTGTCGCTGGATACAGCACAGCAGTTGTGGTTCACGCACAGTAGCAAAGCCTTTTGCACAGTGGACCTAACGCTTTGAACAACAGGCGTTAGGTTGTCACTGATGCGTTGGCAACTGTGTGCGGTGAAAAACGCACACTGCTATGCGACCCACAGTTGTCGCTGGATACAGCACAGCAGTTGCGTGTCACGCACAGTTGCAAAGGCTTTTGTACAGTGCACCTAACGCTTTGAACAACAGGCGTTAAGTTGTCACTGATGCGTTGGCAACTGTGTGCGGTGAAAAACGCACACTGCTATGCGACCCACAGTTGTCGCTGGATACAGCACAGCAGTTGCGGTTCACGCACAGTAGCAAAGCCTTTTGCACAGTGGACCTAACGCTTTGAACAACAGGCGTTAGGTTGTCACTGATGCGTTGGCAACTGTGTGCGGTGAAAAACGCACACTGCTATGCGACCCACAGTTGTCGCTGGATACAGCACAGCAGTT
Source organism: Pelophylax lessonae (assembly GCF_965119305.1). Taxonomy (NCBI): domain Eukaryota; kingdom Metazoa; phylum Chordata; class Amphibia; order Anura; family Ranidae; genus Pelophylax; species Pelophylax lessonae. The sequence goes on from NC_138770.1 coordinate 47,433,504, forward strand.
GCGTGTCACGCACAGTTGCAAAGGCTTTTGTACAGTGCACCTAACGCTTTGAACAACAGGCGTTAAGTTGTCACTGTATTTTGCTGCCTAGCAAGCACGTATACCTGCTGTGATACAGCAGCACTGTGCCACGTGCTCACTAAACAGAACCCTCACACTTTCCCTACAGAAACTAAATTTTCAAATCTAACTAATGTAGTACAAAGTTCCCTAACTACACTAGATATCCCTTTCCACTAAATAGAAAGCTCCATACAGCAGAAGACTGACACTGTCCCTTAAGTTTTTTTTTTTTTTTTTTTTTTTTTTAACTCTAAGAACCAGCACAATCGCTGTATCTAACTACACTGGCTGTAAGCTAAATACAATTCTGCTATATGGAGCTTTAGAACCACTCGATATGTAGGAAATGTAGTGTAGCAAGCAGGAGTCAGACAGAACTGCTTCAACTCTCTTCAACAGGCTCTGGATAACTGTGCTAGGGGTTAGGCGGGGCCATCTTATATAGTGTGGGGCGTATTCACTCCTGATTGGCCTCTGGTCCCCGTAGTCACTCCAATCACGTTCCTAGGAGACTCCTGCCCCCTCATTGGCTTTTGCAGACGTTTCTGGGCCAATCACGGGCTTTTAAAGCCCAGTTCCTGTCCCAGTGCATTTTGGGCGGTTCTGGTGGCCGAATACCGAACTTTTGCCGCAAAAAGTTCGGTATTCGGCCGAATATCGAACATCCAATGTTCGGGTCGAACCGATGGTCGACCCGAACCGTTCGATCATCCCTACTCTCCACCAAAGAGGCTGGGACTGAGATGTTTAATGCTGTGGATTTAAAGATATTGACCTGCATGCCCGAGGCCAGTCTGAAGTCCTTAAGTAATTTAAAAAATTGGGTGTGGATATCAGTGTGGATATCAGGGAGGAGGTCGTCAGAAAACAATGCACATTTTTGTTCATGTGGACCACATAGGACACCTTTAATGTCCGGGTGATTCCTGGTGGCTCTAGCTAAAGTTTCAATTGCTATGGCAAAGATGAGTGGAGACAAAGGGCATCCCTGTCTAGTCCCTTTTGCTATTGGAATCGGGTCTGAACAGTAGTCCAAAAATTTGATCTGAGCATAAGGCCTTGAATAGAGAGAGTGTAATATTCCTAGAAACTTAGGGCAGAAGCCCCATCTTTCTAAGGTCTCAAATAGATACAACCATGAGACTGTGCCAAAGGCTTTTTGTAGGTCTATGGATAATAGGAGGCCTTCTTGTCGATTGCCACCGTTGGGAATTGAGTATAGAGCTAACGTTTATGGCCCTCCTAATTTGATCTGACCCTTGGCGATTTGGTATGAAACCTACTTGGTCTTTGTGAATGTATTGAGCGATAAAGGAGGAGATTCTATTCGCCAAGATTTTCAGCCATATTTTGAGATCATTATTTATCAGAGATATTGGGCGATAGTTACCAACATCACTCGGGTCCTTTCCTGGTTTAGGAATGACTGATATAAAGGCCAAATTTAGACCTTTGTTCAAACAGCATGCACTTTGGAGCGAGTTGAAAAACCTGGCTAAATATGGGGCTAATGAGTTGTCAGATTTCTGATAATAACAATTAGAGAAGCCATCCAGACCAGGAGCTGAATGTATCTTGAGTGATTTACTAACTGCAATAATCTCTGCTTCAGAAATCAGTTGTTCCATGACCTTTGCATGAGTGGAATCTAATTTGGGGAGGTGAATATCGTCCAGGAAATTTTTCAAATTAGAATCATCAACAACTTTGTTAGCTGTATATAGTTTGGAGTAGAAATCCTGGAAGGTCTCCATTATTTTTAGGGGGTGTTGAGTGAGTGTGCCCAATTTGGTTCTACTTTTGGGGAAAGATGTGGGACGGGGCTTAAGACAAAGTTTCGATGCCAGTTTTGTACCTATCCTATCTTTTCTTTTAGTAAAACCGTGCTCCCGACCATCTGAAATGTTTCTTAGCTGCAGTAGTAAGAGCTAAATTTAAGGCTAAGCGGGCTGCATCTAGTTGTTTTAGCATGTCGTTGTAGGGTTAGACTTGTGTCTTTAGCTCAGAGATTGGAAATAATTGGTCAGTTTAGTAATTTCCATTTTATGTTAAGTTGAAAAAAATCTTCTATTTCTTTGTTAAAAATCGTGCATTGTACTGGATTACTCAGCACGCCTCATTGAGACGTAAGCTGAATAGTTTCTCAGGGCTTGATTGTTGATTAAAATATAGTAGAACCAATGCATGGTCTGATAATGCTGTATCCCTAATTTTAGATTTAGAGGCTTGGGGGATAGAAGAGGACTTAATAAAGATATGATCTATCCTGGCAATGAGTATAATCCCTTAATCCCTTACACCTAGGTTCAGTTCCCTCCAAATATCGGTTAATCCCATAGAATATAAAGATTTTGAGGCTTTGCCTGGGAGGACGTTTAGTTCTGGATATACTGCTTGATGATTTATCTACAGATGGATCTAGTGCTATATTGGTATCCCCTCCAATGACCAAAAAGCCTGAAGTGAGATTTAAGTGATTGAAGCTTCTTTTCAAAAAAGTGTGCTTGGTTTTTATTCAGGAAATAGTAGCGGATAAATGTGCAGAGATTTCCGTTTATAGAGCCAAATACTAGTATATAGCATCCCTCAGGATCTTTAATAGGGATGAGCTGTGAGTTTGAGTCGAAGCTAGGTTCGACTCGAACATTGGCCGTTTGCTCGTTTGTCGAATGACGAACAAATGGGCTTCTAAGCGTGAAATTCAAGCGCTGCATCCATAATGCACTGCGCGCGCGCCACGTGCAGTGCGTTATGTGATTGGCCAAAGCATGCACCCTGACCTCCATGCTTTGGCCAATCAAATCATCTCTGCCATGATTGGACAAAGGCAGGCTGCCTTTAGCCAATCATGGCTCAGGGGCTAAGTACATGCCCCACACTATATAAAGGCTGCTCGCACATGAGCCACGTGTAGTGAGACTGTGCAGGCGAGATAGCAAGTAGTTGAGGCAGGGAGAGGATCGTGTTTGAGGCAGGGAGAGGACAGTCATTTGCAGTGTAGTCTATTTAGAGACTTTGCTAGCAGTGAATTAGGCATGGAGAGGATTGTGTTTTTCAGGCAGGGAGAGTAAAGTGATTTGGAGTGTATCAGCAAGTAGTTGAGGCAGGGAGAGGATCGTGTTTGAGGCAGGGAGAGGACAGTCATTTGCAGTGTAGTCTATTTAGAGACTTTGCTAGCAGTGAATTAGGCATGGAGAGGATTGTGTTTTTCAGGCAGGGAGAGTAAAGTGATTTGGAGTGTATCAGCAAGTAGTTGAGGCAGGGAGAGGATCGTGTTTGAGGCAGGGAGAGGACAGTCATTTGCAGTGTATTCTAATTAGAGAGATTGCTAGCAGTGAGTTAGGCAGGGGGAGAGATTTGTGCTTTTTACAAGTTAAGAGATCAGATAGTGAAGTATATTCAGTAGTGCAGTATATACCATAGACCATATACCATATACTGATCTCTATCTATATATAGGACAGTTGATTAGATATCAGGCCATTCAGTATATATATCGATCAGTTCAATATACCCTATATAGATCTCTATCTATATATATAGGACAATTGATTAGATATCAGGCCATTTAGTATCTGTCAGTTCAGTGTACCCTATATTGATCTCCATCTATATATAGGACAATCAGTTAGATATCAGGCCATTCAATATCTATCTGTCAGTTTAGTATTCCCTATATTGTTCTCTATCTATATGTAGCACCCTATAAGGTAGGTGCTAGGTAAAGTATAGTGGGCCTTGGCTGCCTAACAGCAGGGCCATGATTTTCAGCTGGGCTGTCATGTCTCCCAGGTGTGGCTGTTGAGACTGGGGAGTCTCCGCACTGTGCTCCATGAGAGGGCTCTCATTTGGGCAGTGGAGGAAACCCAATCAATGGCACATTCAGGCTTGTATCTACCCCAGAAAGGCAGATTCTGCTGCACAGGATTCTGGGAGTCGGTATAAGTTTGAGGGGAGCGCATGACGCAGCGTCTTTGGAGTCCCAGGAGGGAGAGTACGGCTGTCTCTCCTCCTGTCAGAAGGATTGGGTGTCCCAGGTGGCTTGCCTGAGGGGACAGAGAGCTGAGCTGCAGAGAGGATCTGGTGTGCCGAGGACCAGCGGAGTTGAGGGGGTCCAGTTTCAGGAAAGCATTCCCAGTTCGTGAGTACTGCAAACTACCCCTGGGGGTCTGCCTAGCTGAGAGGGGACCGCTCCGGTGAAGGTCCAAAGGATCCAGGAGCTAGCTAGCGGTAAAGGGGGTGCCTAGTGAAAGGACCCTGAAGTTTAGAGGGGGTGCCTAGTGAAAGGACCCTGAAGTCCAGAGGGGGTGCCTAGTGAGAGGACCCTGAAGTGTAAAGGGGGCGCCAGCGCTTGGGCCCTGAAAAATTAAAGTGTACAGCGTGCAGTGTGCAGTGTACAGTGTTGAGAGTTGCAGCAGCACAAGCAGTTACAGGGAGCTACCTCAGTCAGGAAGAACTGGAGGGAGCAGTATACAGGACTTTTGAGCTAACCAGAGTGTCAAAAGTCAAGTTCAAGTACAGTTCAGCAAGTCAGCATTTTTCAAGTGCCAACAAGAGTTGGTCGGCATCCAGCTGGTGTCAAGACAGCGCAGAAAGGCATTTTTTTGCAAAAGTGTCCCATTTGTACCTAGTTGAGCCAGAGGAGTATCCCACTCATTCCCTTCTCCCATCCCTATTATCAAAAAAACAAAACAAACCAAAGATGCCGGAATGGTCCTTGTCTCCAATCTCACACTTGGGTATTCAGCTTAAATGGGCTGAAGATATCACCGGTAACAATGGCAGACCCACATCAGGCCCAATGCCTGGAAAACCTGCTACATATATATAGGACAATTGATTAGATATCAGGCCATTTAGGATATATCAGTCAGTTCAGTGTACCCTATATTGATCTCCATCTATATATAGGACAATTGATTAAATATCAGGCCAATCAGTATCTATATGTCAGTTCAGTATACTCTATATTGATCTCTATCTATATATATAGGACAATTGATCAGATATCAGGCCATTCATTATCTATCTGTCAGTTCAGTTTACCCTATATTGATCTACATCTATATACAGGACAATTGATTAGATATTAGGCCATTCAGTATCTGTCAGTTCAGTATACCCTATATTCATCTCTATCTATATATAGGACAATTGATTAGATATCAGGCCATTCAGTGTTTGTCAGTTCAGTGTACCCTATATTGATCTTCATCTATATAAAGGACAATCGATTAGATATACGGCCATTCAATATCTATCTGTCAGTTCAGTATACCCTATATTGATCTCTATCTATATATAAGACAATTGATTAAATATCAGGCAGGTCAGTATCTGTCAGTTCAGTATACCCTACATTAATCTCTATCTATATATTGAACAATTGATTAGATATCAGGCCATTCAGTATCTATCGGTCAGTTCAGTACATATCAGCAGTGCATTATATATATATATTAAATTTTGGTCAACTAGTAATAAAACCCCCCCAAAATCCACATCTTGTCAGAAAGGCTGACAAGGAGAGGCAGATGTTCACAGGCCACGAAAAGAGGGCATTCAGCCTCTGTGTCCACAGTGAAAAGTGGTGGTTACAGACATGGTTCATCCTCTGCAGACGGGGCACGTCCGACCTTTTTGTCTAGTGCTGGCCGTGTTATTCAGCCACAACATGTACAAGAGTTGGTGGAGTGGATCAATAAGTAGGGATGATCGAACGGTTCGGGTCAACCATCGGTTCGACCCAAACATTGACTGTTCGAAATTCGGCCGAATTCTGAACTTTTTGCGGAAAAAGTTCGGAATTCGGCAACCAGAACCGACCAAAATGCAATGGGACAGGAACTGGGCTTTAAAAGCCCGTGATTGGACCAGAAAAATCAGTAAAAGCCAATTGAGGGGGCAGGAGGATGCTAGGAATGTAATTGGAGTGACTAGGGGGTCCAGAGGCCAATCAGTAGTGAATACGCCCCCCAGTATATAACATAGCCCGCCAAATCTCTAGCACTGTAATACAGGGGCTGTGGAAGAGAGTGGAAGCAGTTCTGTTACTCCTGCTGCAAAAGTGTCATTTAGCAATTATTAGTGTGAGGAAAGGGATATCTAGTGTAGTTAGGGTACTATATACCACTATAGTTAGATTCAATAATCTAGTTTATGTAGGGAAAGTGTTAAGTGTCAGGGTGACCATAGTGTAGTGTAGGGGGAACTGACTCTGACTGCTATGCCAGGGTGACAGAACTCATCCATGTCAGGGTGACCGCCATAAGAAAAAAGATAATTTTTCTTAGAATTTTTAGTAGAGCAGGCATGGGGCTCCGCTCCTTGTATGCCAGGGTGACCAAATTCATCCATGTCAGGGTGACCGCCATAAGAAAAAGATAATTTGTCTTAGAATTGCAGTAGAGCAGGGATGTGGCTCCGCTCCTGTCACACCTTGGGCATTTTTTGGGCATCTTTGGAGGCAGGCATAACATCTGAACTTCTGTGTAGGGGTATATATACACACACACACATATATGTATATATACACATACACACATATAGGTGTGAAAGTAGCGGAACCCCATCCATGCGCTAATGAAATTATTTGCAGGGATGTGGCTCCGCTTCTATCACACCTATATGTGTGTATGTGTATATATACATATATGTGTGTGTGTATATATACCCCTATACAGAAGTTCAGATGTCATGCCTGCCTCCAAAGATGCCCAAAAAATGCCCAATAAACGCCTGCAACAAAAATGCCCAGGTGTGTTGTTGCAGGCGTTTATTGGGCATTTTTTGGGTGTCTTTGGAGGCAGGCATAACATCTGAACTTCTGTATAAGGGGTATATATACACACACACATATATGTATATATACACATACACACATATAGGTGTGATAGGAGCGGAGCCACATCCCTGCAAATAATTTCATTAGCGCATGGATGGGGTTTCGCTACTTTCACACCTATATGTGTTTATGTGTATATATACATATATGTGTGTGTATATATACCCCTATACAGAAGTTCAGATGTTATGCCTGCCTCCAAAGACGCCCAAAAAATGCCCAATAAACGCCTGCAACAAAAACGCCCAGGTGTGTTGTTGCAGGCGTTTATTGGGCATTTTCTGGGCATCTTTGGAGGCAGGCATAACATCTGAACTTCTGTATAGGGGTATATATATATATACACACACATATATGTATATATACACATACACACATATATGTGTGATAGGAGCGGAGCCACATCCCTGCGTTAATAAAAATTCTAAGAAAAATGATCTTTTTTTCTGGTTCTGGACATGCTACAGAGCTGAAACTTCACAGGTACACTTTTTAGACCCTCCAGACACTAAATCCAAAGAAATCTCATTTTTTTTTCAATAATTTGTTCAATAATTGGCTCTCTATCAAAAACGACAATTTTTAAGAACTTTTTTGTGTGTGATTAATAGTCCCTGGGGCATGACCCAGAACCCTAGGCACTTTTTAGGGGCATTTATTGGGTTTTAGGGCTTTAAAATTGTGTTTTTTTGATTACCGAAGTTCGGGTCCCTTTGATTTCAATGGGGTTCTGGAATCCGGACCTGAACTTTCGGGAAGTTCAGGTGTTCTGGTCGAACCGAACTTTTCAAAAGTTCGATCATCCCTATCAATAAGCCATCCTCATCCTCCTCATCCTCTGACACCTACACTCACAGTAGTTTGCCTTCCAACGCAGCTGCCAAAGTGCCTGGTTTCACAGGCTCCTTCTCCACAGCTACTCCTACTGTCGCCCCACCATCATGCACGAAGGAGTCACCTGAACTATTCAATCAAAATGTCAGTGACATTGCTGCTGGAGGATGCGCAGCAATTTAAAAGTTGTGATGTTGGTTCGCAGGTTGATAAAGGGAATAACAAGAGCATAGAGAGAGGGGGTGACAATGACGGACAAGAAACTAGCAGTCATGTTCCCACAGCTGCAGCATACTGACAAGTTTGCTCCAGTGACGAGGAGGGAGGTAATGATGAGGTCACTGACTGTACTTGGGTGCCTGACAGGGTAGAGGAGGAAAGTGAGGGGGGAAGAGGAGGCACAACTCCAACAAGGCAGGATGTGCTGCAGGGGCTGCCATAGGAGTAGCCAACCTATTGCATCACAGCGCAGAGCTCCACAGGTGAAGGGTGCTGCAAACTCTCCGCGGACTTCCAAAGTTTATTAGTGTGGGCTTTTTTTCAGCACACGTGCAGTAGACTGCAGCATTGCTGTTTGAAAGAGCAAGAGCCTAGTGCGCTGCCACTGAAGTGATGATGGAATTATAAATAAATTGTAAATCAATTAAAAAGAAGGGGTGAAGTATAAGTAAGAGAATGAAGATAAAATGTGGATAAAAAATGTTGATTTAAATTAGCTGCCAATCCTAGTAGCGTCACCACATACTAAAATGGATGTATAAATAAAGATGAATCAGCGCTAAATTCATAAATATCACATCTATGATGTGTCCAGCATATAATATAGTAGAAAAGATCAGATGGCATATAATGTCACATAAATATCATAACTATATTGATAGTGTTCCAAAAAAGTGATAAAAAATGTGGAGTAAGCGTGCTAAAAATGATGCAAATTATATATCAAACATCCATAATACTAAAATGACACATGTTATAGCATAAATAAATATAAAACAAATTAAGAGAAAGTGCTAGTGACAATAAAGTGTCAATGCATGTGTAAATCAATGCTAATCAGCAATATAAAGTGCGCCAGTGCAAATATAAATTATTAAGTAGCTTGTATATATCATACATACAGTATAAGTGACATGTAAAGTGCATAAAGTGATAGTGCTTAAATCAAAAAAAGTCCACTTTAAATATATAGTGCAAAAGATTCAAAAAGCCGCAGCTTTGTGAAGGTGATGTGAGTGACACAATATACACTCAATTCCAAGGTTCTCACTGATGTGGTCAAGATCCACAGTGAATCCGAGTGCTGGTAAAAATGGCCGCTCACCTTAAACAGAATGATTTCAAGCGTGGTATAGAGACTGCGTTTCCTGACAGGTCTCGATCAAAGACACCCAAGGGGACAGATGATGTGGTTAATCCGCTATGTCCCCTGACAAGCCTTGATCACACAGCAGAGGAAACTATATAAACTGGCCCAACAGATATTCACTCGTGGTTCTCCCTCCACAAGACATCCGTTGGAGATGGTCTACTTCAGTGCCTAATATCCAACATTAATCAGACTTGCCCAAACGGGCCGGACCTGATCTCCCCAGATCACAGCGCTTCCCTGGACCGTGCGCTCCACTCCTCCCAATGCCGATACCCCGCTCATCACAGATAACGGTCTTTCCATCCGAATGACCCGCAGTCTGTCCCCAATCCGTCCGATTCTCTCTCCCCCACTATCAGCCCTCAGCCCTGTGATATTTATGAATTTAGCATTGCTGTTCGCAACATCTGTCTGAAGCGGATCAAGCGTGGCCAGAACACCAGCCGCTTGGGCACCACATGCTTGACAAGGCATATGATGGCTCACCATGCAGTCCGTTGGCAACAGCACCTGAAAGAGCCACAAGATCAAAACAAGCATATGTCACCTTGCTCTTCATCTGGGATCTCTAACCCTAAACCTCATGTCTTCTCAAATACCTGCATTGAGAGGGATGATGGTATAGCAATGAGTGCCACAGAGACTTGCACCCAATCTGCTAACAGTACACCACCGCTTTATTTGAGCAGCAGGCAAATGTCCCTACCCCAGTTTCTGAACCGTAGAAAGAAATACTGTCCATCCACATGTTCAGCGTCTTAATGCTAGCTTGGCCAAATTACTAGCATTACAATTGTTTCCTTTTCATCTTGTAGACTCTGCTCCCTTTCACGAATTTGTGGAATGTGCTGTACCACAGTGGCAGGTTCCAAAAAGACATTTATTTTCCCGTAAGGCCATTCCGGCTCTCTACCATCATGTGGAAGGTGGTGTTTTGGCCTCGTTGGACAGAGCAGTCAGCAGGAAGGTGCACATTACTGCTGACTCTTTGTCCAGTAGGCATGGACAGGGGCGTTACATTTCCTTCATGGTGCACTGGGTAACCCTGCTGGCAGCTGAGAAGGATGCAGGACAGGGTTCAGTGTTGCAGCTTGTTTTGCCACCATGTCTCCAAAAAAGCTGGTGCTGGTTCTGCCACATCTTGCTACTCCACCATCTTCTCCGCCTCCTTTTCTTCTTTCTCCATGTCCTCTTCTGCTGAATTGTCCTCTGAAGCAGCAATGGTCCCTAAGTGTTCAAGGGGCTACACAAGCAGTCAGTGCTTTAGTTGGTCTTTCTAGGGGAAAGGAATCACACCAGGGCAGAGATTCTGTCAGCTCTGCAGGGGCAGGCTCAGAGATGGTTGACACCACGACAGCTTGAGCCAGGAATGGTTGTATGCGACAATGGCACCAGCATTCTCTCTGCCCTCCGTCAGGGACACTTGACACATGTTCCATGCTTGGCACATGTCCTGAATCTGGTGGTGCAGCGTTTCTTGACTAGATACCTGGGCTACCAATATCTCATCTGAGGCAGGCCAGAAAAGTCTGTGGCCATTTCCGGCATTCATATAATGCCAGTGCTTGCTTATCTGACATTCAATGGGAATTCAAGCTGCCACCAACCGCCTCATTTGTGACATGCCCACCAGGTGGAACTCAACATTGGCAATGCTGCAGCGGCTGCACACACAGCAGAGGGCCATCAATGAGTACCTGTTTTAGTATGGCACAAGGACAGGGACAGGGGAGCTTGGCTTTTTTTTGCCACACCAGTGACTTTTTATAAAGGAGCCATGCATCATCCTGTCACCATCTGAGGAGGCCACAAGGATGGTGAGCCGAGACGATGCATGCATCAGTGACACTATCCCTCTAGTCTACCTGCTGGAGCACACCTTGAGGCAGAATAGCGGGAGGAAGAGGGGGCCTTCCTTTCCTCACAAGGCCCCCTTTATGCAGATATCATGCCTGCAGGGACACAAAACACACAAGAGGAGGAGGAAGATTGTGGCAGCATGGATGTAGAGGATAGCATACAGCAGTCTTCAAGGGATGGTTGCCATTCCCCAGAAACTCCAGGAGTTGTACACGGTTGGGGAGAGGTTGCTCCTGACAATGTCATCCTTAGTGACCCAGAGGACTCAGAATCTCATGCCTCCTCAAACTTACATTGCATAGGCTCCCTGATTCTGCAAAGCCTGCGAAAGGATTCAAGTATTCATGCTATCAAGGAGAGGGATAATTACTGGTTGACAACCCTTCTTGATCCACGTTGCAAGGGTAAAGTTGCAGAGCTCATCCTGCCCTCACAGAGGAAGCAGAGGATGAAGCATCTTGAGGAGGCCTTGAAAGAAAATTTGTGTAACACCTTTCCAGACACTGGGAGGTTAACATTCTTTGGACGTGTTTCTGAGTCATCGTTCAGCCAAAGGTGGAAAGGTGGAGAAGGCAGCATCTCCAACATATAGTGCAGTATTATCTATGGGCAAGAGCAGACTTGGAGACTTTCCAGTTGAGCATCCACTGGGTTACTGGGTCTTGAGAATGGACCACTGGCCAGAACTTGCTCAATATGCAATGGGGTTACTTACCTGTCCTACTTCCAGCGTGCTTTCTTAATGGACTTCAGTGCTGCTGGATGTTTTGTGATTGACAAAAGAGTGCGTCTGTCCACAGACTCTGTTGACCAGCTGACTTTTATCAAAATGAACCAGTCCTGGTTCAACAAAAGCTATCAAGCCCCTGATGCTGATGTAACTGATTGAATTTGCTAGAGGTCTGCCATCCCTTGAAGACTGCATATGCTGTCTATATTATTCCTCAACCTTGATTCTGCTAGCTTCCAACCAACAATGTATTTGGTTTAGGTTACCACCAATACCCAAGGCCTACATTTTCTGCACCTGTATGACAGGTGCATACAATTTAAATTTCATATGTCATTTTTAACAGCAGGCCCTGTCCCTGTGCCAGCAAGAGTAACTGTGAGGAGTTACGATGTTCAGACACCACTAACAACCAAGGCCCAATTTTTCTGCACCTGTATGACAAGTACATGCAATTTCAAATTTGTATGGAATTTTTACCAGCAGAGCCCGTTCCTGCGCCCAGCAAGAGTAACTGCGAGGTGTTGCGGTGTTCAGGCACCACCAACAACCAAGACCCAATTTTTATGTACCTGTATGACAAGTACATGCGATTTCAAATTTGTATGTAATTTTTACCAGCAGGGCCCGTTCCTGTGCCCAGCAAGAGTAACTGCGAGGGGTTACGGTGTTCAGGCACCACCAACAACCAAGACCCAATTTTTCTGTATAACAAGTAAATGCGATTTGAAATTTGTATGTATAATTGTATATTACATTTTTTCCTTTAGAAATGTCAGCTTTGCTTCAGCAGGCTACATACATCGTACAGATGCGCTACTTTATTAGGGGACCTCCAGGCACGATATTTAAAGGAATTTTTCATTTTTATAGTTTCACTTTAAGCCTCATTAAAATCAGTAAATCACTGCTCCTTTAAAAAGAATTGTTTTTTAAAGAAAAATGTTTTGCTATGCTACATGTTGCCCAGGTCAGTAAACGGACCCCCATACACTTTTTGGGCAATAACTTGCATTTATATGACAAAACTGAAGAATGAATGTGCTTCCATTGTGGAGACACTAAGGTTGAGTAGCGTTAGGACTGCAAGATACACAGGGTGCCGTAGAGAGGCCTTGCAGCTTACACATGCGTTTGCAAATGTGTGTTAACCAAACCCCTGTTTTTAACCTACATTGTTAGACAGGTTTATTTTGTTTGTTAGCAGACTGGTGGGTGAGTATATCAAGCTAGGGGCCGCCTGTTTTCCACACACCTTTTTTAGTCCCCCTTTTTCTTCAGTTCTGTCATATACAGGGATGGAGACGCAGAACAATTCCTGCCGGTGTATCATTTAAAGTCCCAAAACTTCCCATATTTTATATGTTATTAGGGATGGAGATGCTGTGCTTTACAGGCTGGTGTCTCATTTAAAGTCCCAATTTGTCTTTACTACCTATACTAAAGGGATGGAGGTGTGTGCTTCCCAGATGATCATTTTCTAGTTTGCACCCCATGGCTATTGCACAGCCTTTAGTTCTTCAATACCAGTCATGGATGGGAGCAGGTTGGGGGAGGATTGGGCCATCTCCAAGCCCACCTGTTTCCCATCCATCCATCAGCATTCATGTGCTTCCATTGTGGAGACACTCAGGTTGAGTAGTGTTAGGACTGCAAGATACACAGGGTGCCGTGGAGAGACCTTGAAGCTTACACATGCATTTGAAAATGTGTGTCAACCAAACCCCTGTTTTTACCCTACATTGTTAGACAGGTTTATTTGATTTGTTAGCAGACTGGTGGGTGAATATATCAAGCTAGGGGCCGGCTGTTTTCCACACACCTTTTTTAGTCCCCCTTTTTCTTCAGTTTTTTCATATACAGGGATGGAGACGCAGAGCAATACCTGCCGGTATCTCATTTAAAGTCCCAAAACTGCCCAAATTTTATATAACTTGCATTTAAGCCTTCAAAATGAGGACTTTTGATTTTTGATTTTTTCAAGTCCCATAGACTTCAACCGAACAGGGGGGTTGTTCGGATCATCACTACTGTTCAAGTTGTTCTGGTGCGAACCAAATGGGGGGGGGGGGGGGGCTTTTGTAAGCAATGGTAGTGTTATTGAGAAATCAATAGGCTTATAGCACAAATGTAAAAATTGCTCTGGTCCATATGGAGATATACAGGTGTGAGAGCTGAAATTAATACATGTGCATCTCATAAGATTAGAGTATCATCAAGTTCATTTATTTAATTAATTTAATTCAAAGAGTGAAACTCATATATTTTATATAGATGCGTTACATACAGAGTGAAATATTTCAAGCATTTCTTTCTTTTTATTTAGCTAATTATGGCTTACAGCTAATGAAAACCCAAAATGTTGACTTACTGAAAAGTATGTCTATATGTACAGTATAGTTTGTAGAGTTGAGCGGACACCTGGATGTCCGTGTTCGGCGGGCTCAGACTTTTTCCGAACTTTACCCGGACACCGAACCCCATTGAAGTCAATGGGGACCCGAACTTTCAGGCACTAAAATGGCTCTAAAAAACCAATGGAAAGGGCTAGAGTGCTGCAAATGCCAGCAAAATGTATTTAAGAGCATGGCAAGTGCTCTTAAAAAAAAAAAAATTCCCCTTTAAATTTGTAATTTTTAAATAGCAGATTAGAACAGTAAAATATAGCTGAACGCTGCACACAACAGACTGATAAAAATATATTTTTTTCTCCCTCCTCCTCAGTGGGCTCAAGTGAGGGCAAAAAGATTGTTCACTGCACCACCCCCCACACAGCAAAATCAATGTAGATCGCTAACGGACGATTGTTCTGTCCTGTGTCTCCTATCTGACCCTGCCTAATCTCTCCAGCCTGTCCCTAAAATGCTCAAATATCTTTCCCTGCCTACACTCCGACCTGTCCCTGCATTCTTTTCGGGCACAATTTTTCCCTGTCTGTCCCTAATCAGCAGCAGCCAGCACGTATGATGTGTGCTCTCTCCCTACACTACAGCAGAATGACGCACCGCGCTGTGTCTCTCGAGCTTATAAAGACATGGGTTACATGCTTCAGATAGCCAATCACAGCTACTAATACATTAGTAGGCATGGCTGTGATGGCGCACACCAGTTAAACGCTTGTTGATTGGCTGTTGAAAGCCCGCCATTAAAAGCGCGCCATTACATACAAAACAGGAAATAAAATTACCGAACACGGATTTTAAACCCGAACATACAGTAAAGTTTTCGGGTCCGTGTCCGGGTAGCAAAAATCCAATTATCTGGTACGGACCCGAATAATACAGTCCGTGTTCGCTCAACACTAATAGTATGCACTCAAGACTTGGTTGGGGCTCCTTTTGCATTAATTACTGCATCAATGCAAGGTGGCATGGAGGTGCTTAGCCTGTGGCACTGTTGATGTGTCTTTGATAGTGGCTTTCAGCTCATCTGCATTGTTGGGCCTGGTGTCTCTCATCTTCCGCTTGACAATACCCCACAGATTCTCTATGGGGTTTAGGTCAGGCAAGTTTGCTGGCCAATCAAGCACAGTGATACCATGAACATGTCATGTGACCAGGTATTGATAATTTTGGAAGTGTGGGCAGGTGCCAAGTCCTGATGGAAAATGAAATCAGCATCTCCATAAAGCTGGATAGCAGAGGGAAGCATGAAGTGCTCTAGAATTTCCTAGGAGAGGGCTGCACTGACTGTGGACTTGATTAAACACACTGGACCCGGAGGGCTTTTCCTGGACGTGTGCCGCGCCGGACGCTCAGACCGAGAGCTCCGCCGGACCTGCTCTTCAATCCGGGAACATCAAAGTGGACAAAGCCAGGATCCACAATCCAGCAAGTTCCTCTGGCTGTGCACCCATTTCTGGTCTATGTGTACAGGGCACATCCAATACTATTAGTTTATTCACAGACAACATCATTTTGATATTGACGAAAGTAGACAAATCTCTTACCTCCTTACATTAAGCTCTACAACTATTCAACAAAATATCCTACTACAAAGTTAATGACTCAAAGTCTCACATATTGCCTATAGGGATCCCCTTGCCCACCAGACATAGATATGAGGCTTCCTTTCCTTACAAATAGTCGACAGCAGGCACCCAATATCTAGGAATTACGCTCACCTCAACCTCACGGGACCTGGTACAGGCTAACTATGCCCCCTTCCTAGACTCCCTCCGGACAAAACTTCAGAATATGGCAGACGTGGAATTGACGTGGTCGGGTAGACTAACGTCATTTAAAATGATGCTACTCCCTCAGCTGCTGTATCTTTTCCGGTCGCTACAGATTCCGGTCCCAGTCACTTTCTTTTAAAAGGCCAAATCCCTATTGAATCATTATCTCTGGAAGGGCAGAAGGGCACGGTGCGCCTTTAGCAAACTGCTTCCTAATAGGAAAGCGAGAGGGTCGGACATGTTTCGATCCAAGACTATTATTTTGCAGTGATCCTTGCACAAGCAAGAGCGTGGTTTCACCCTACATCTGTCAACCTGTGGGCTCATCTTGAATCTTTACAGATATTTGGGAATAACCTACTCAACTACCTCCTAGCGAGTCATTATCTTCCCCGTCCATTCCCCCCCATCCTCTCCTGCGATTTAGGCCACAATCACCACTTGGCAAAAACTCACGCATCATACCCATGCAACGGGCCCAACCATGTCCTTCCCTTTACGCATTCCCAGCTTATCCCTTATCATACCTGATCTCAACGTTAATGCTTGGACCCTTAAAGGTGTCTCTACCATAGAGGATCTCCTAGTGGGCCCTGCTGTTAAAACATTCTGCTCTTTACAGATTGAATTTAACATCCCGCCCCAGGACCAATATAAATACCTACAGATTTACCATTTCCTTCAAACGACAACTAACACTACTCTAACCCTCCCATGGCATATTTCTCAATTCTAAAAGGCACAGGTCCCTAGAGCTAAGGGTATTTCCTTGTTCTACAATACCTTTCAGGAAAAAACTACCTTTGTTAAAACCTCCCCCTACATCCAATGGGAAAGGGATCTCAGCATGCAATTCCAAACCTCGGAGTGACAAAAGGCATTGACCACAACATATGCGGCTACTAAATATGCGGGATTGTGGCAACTGACTCACAAACTTAATTTGCAATGGTACCTTACTCCCCAACGCATCGCAAAGTTCTCACCGCACTCATCTCCATTGTGCTGGAGGGGATTCGGGGGAAATTGGCACCCTCTTCCATATGCTGTTGAGCTACTGGAATGGCATTTCAACCATAATATGACATAGTAGGATCCTCCTTCTCTCTGACCCCTTCATTGGCACTCTGCTCCATGGGTATAGATAAAACACCTAGACACCTCCAAACGATACTCGTCCACATACTACTGGCGGCACGCTTGGTCCTCCTTAGACACTGGAAACAGCTTGACGCTCCTAAAGTTTGTGAAGCTGTCCAAACTATCAAAACACCTGCTATGTATGAACTTATGTTTGCCTTGTCTGTCAACAAATACCAGTCTGCCTATTTGGCCTGGGGAACCTTGGACTACTATATACCCTCCTAGTGTTTCTTCCTAATATTTCTGAGATATGAGATTCTGAGACTGTGACATCCATCCACCTTCCCCACCCCCAAGTTTTGTGTCCAACAGCACGCCTCAGGAAACTTCTACTTCCCTATTGGACAGATACAACTGACCGACCAGGCACACAATGTCTCTGCTATGTTGAATTGCGTCTACCTGACACGACACGTCCCTCTCTGGCCACATGTGAGAGATCAGGAAGGGCATGCGACAGGTTTCATAGAAACACTTGACTTTGTGCCTTTTTGAGTACAGTGTCCTTTTCCATTACATTTATGCTGTAACACTGTTATTTGTGCCTTTAACATTGCATTCTTGTTAAATGCATTTTATGCATTGTTCTGTTCACATGTTCTCTGTGTTTTAAAACCCCAATAAAAATTTATTGAAACTAAGAAAGTTCTATTTTTGGGAAAAAAAGGACATACATTTTATTTAGATACATTGTTGTATGACCGCGCAATTTTCAGTTGAAATAACATAATTAGTCTGGTCATTAAGGGGATAAAGCCTTCCGAGGCTGGAATGGTTAATGAAGATGTCAGCCATAGCTGAAGAGATAAAGGGATAAAGAGATAAAGGGATGCCCACTACCTGTCCACTACCACAAAGATGCAACAGTAACCTTCCATTGGGAGGAGTTCCTCAATGAAGTCCATCACAAGCATGCCCCAAGGACAAGCTGGGATGGGCAAATGTCTAGGAAAACCCAAAAGATTTCCCTACAGCTCTTGGTAAGAGTACAAATGATACAGGGAGAGACAAGGGATACACAGTCTTCTTTGACAAGGCTTGGTCACCAGAAGGTTCATGGTAAAAACTACTGCCATGCTACTTTTAGGAAAATCCCAATAACCCAGCAGCAAAATCCACCTACCCTCCTTCACTAGCATGTGAAACAGGTATAGGGATGAAAGTCTATGGACAAGTCTGCAAAGGCCTCTATTCCACATTACCTTAAAGCCTGACTTCAAAGCGTTAGTTCATCCAGTAGTGATATTTCTGTTAGTGACATTGTTAGAGAATTACAAACAAGCATGATATTATTATTCTAATAAAGTTACATTATTTTTTTTTAAAAAGATAAATCTGTCTGCAGCACAAACACTGAGATGTAAATGTAGAATTCATTGTCTGAAATCACTCTATAGCGTATATAAAGAGGATCCAGCCGACTGTATCATCATCACTGTCACCAACACTCATCACCTTCTATTTGCTGTGTCATGTTGCCGGATCCTGAGCTGTACAGACCCCTCCTCATTGCATGTCTTATATTGGGGTACGTTTTGTTATTATCTTGGGGTGTCATATCCCCAGCTCCATCCTCCTGTCACCCATCTACAGTACTGCTCTGTGTAATGCTCTTGTGTGTGGCACCTTGTAGATCAGAGATCCAGAGACCTTCCCTGGCCTGTCATCTGGATCTTGTTAGAGCCTTTGATGATTATGAATATGTGCAGGACGGAGACATCATTATTGGAGGGGTTTTCACTGTGAACCATTTTATGTCAGCGCTTCAGTACATAAAAAAATGTGTTAATACGGAGATGATATGTCTAAGGTAAGGAACAATGGAATTAGATGTACATTACACATCAGACAGAGGGAAGTGAGATGGGAACAGCTACTTCCACCAACGTCACACAATCTATGGACAAAACCTGTATGACATAATCATCTCATCTACACAAAAGGAGCTAAAAACATGAGGCTGAGAAACATGGGGAAGAACACTGTAAGGTAGGAGGGGAAAGGTTTTTTTGGCAATATATCTATAAAGGTTCTCATTTCTCCAGGTCATGGCATGGTAGAGATAGTCCTAGTTATTCACGTTCAACTGGACATGTTCTCTAATGATGAAAAAGTGGCTTCATCAGCTCTAACTAGTGCCAGGAACATTCCCCAGTATGTAGATCTACATGGATAGCCCAGTGTAGGTAAAATTCTTTGACTGCTCCTTTATTTTTCAACTCACTTAGTCCCCACTCAGGATCTTTCTTCCATAATTTAGGCCCTTTAAATGATGTCACATTCATAAATTATTCTTATTATTATACCCTGAAAGAAGGGCAATTAAAGACATATCTGGCAGTAGTTATTCTCCTTTAGCTAGATCTGTTCTATAATGTTTTCTTGCTTATCCAAGCAGCCTTCTGTCCTAATGAGCCAGCCTCAGCATATAGCCACACAGGTCAACCCAGTGAACATGGAATATGTCAAGGCAGATGTTGAAATATCCAATAAGACATTTTATGGTAAGACGGTGGAGGCACTGCCATTATCACTAGTGATGAGTCAAACTGCCAAAGGTTTACGGGGCTCAGTGACTCTGATGAGACATACTTCTTGGATGTTTTAGCAGATAGAGTAACAGCTCAGCTCTATAGGAAGCCCCTTGCAGAAAATAGCATAGTATCTGCTAAATCAAGTCACCCACACCATACAATTAAGGGTATCCCTGTCGGTCAATGTGTTAGATTGAGGAGAATTTGAAGGATTTTGTGCCAGAAGCTTACGCGATGTACAAGAGGTTTCAAGCTAGAGGGTATCCTAAATGGTTCACTAGATAGAGCCTATAACATGGAAAAAAAATCAACATGATCTTTGTATAATATAATAATTAGTATTCCAATTTAAAAGAGAAGTCCTTCATTGGTGCTCACATATAGTGTTGAATTCCTGCAGATTAAGAAAATTGTCTTGAAATATTTGCCTTTTTGTCCAATAATGTGACATGTGCATGTATCTTGGACAAAGGTATTAATGTTGTGGCCAAACGAGTGAAAACTTTGGGCAATTATTTATCACCTGGTCTTTTTCAGTCCTCTGTTTCCAGTACTCAATCCTTGACATGGTTACATTTTACAGAGAATTTCAAATGAGGTTCCTCTGACTGTCTGTGTTGCTCACATGTTTTGATGGGTCAGAACATATGCTCAAGCAATGGCAAAAAGGTTTTTTTAACTGTAATACAATGTATGTGGTCTATGTCATTACTTGTAGTATATGTTCTAAACAGTATGTCGGGAGAATCAATCGGAGATTAGGGATAGATTTCGTGAACATCTAAATGAGACCAAAAATAAAAAATCCACCAATGTTGCACGTCATTTCAATTCCCTACATAGTGGGGATTTGTCTTAAGTAAAAGTACAGGTTATAGAGAAAGTAAAAGCACCACGGGGGGGGGGGGGGGGGGCATTTTTCGTCTCTTTTGTACAAAAGAAGTTTTCTGCATATAAGAAATTCAAACTCGTCTACAAGATGGATTAAGTTACGAGTAGGATGTTACATATTGTTATGAATGATTATGTCTATAAAGTATTTCTCTCTTCCACTTTATCTCTTTTGACGGTTCTCTTCATTGATTTTTTTCAAAATATTTCTGTATAGATCGGTATTACATGTTTGGAATGCATGGTATTTTAGACATATACTGTATATATATGGGATTTATAGTCAACAAAAGTAATAATGAAAAAAGGGTATCTATCCCTAAAGAGATAGTGGAAAGTCCACATGGGGACAATGGGGGAAAATGGGACTGTGCGATACCAAAGAGTAATAGTAAAAAAGAAAATATAATGGAAAATGAAAAAAATTATATTCTAAAATAAGAATTTTATTGGTGCAAAAAGCAGTAAAATTCCACAATGAAGGACCATTGTTAGGTGAATAATAAAAACCAAGAAAAAATACAATTATACATGAATGACACGTTTCGTAGTTACGGGGTTACATAGTTAGTCAGGTTGAAAAAAGACACAAGTCCATCTGGCTCAACCAAGAAAAAAAAAAAAAAAACAGTAATGAAAACCCAACCATACAATCCCATATGAACAATCCTATACCTGCAGTTGATCCAGAGTAAGGCGAAAAAAACCCAGCCAAGCATGATCCAGTTTGCTACAGCAGGGGATAAAAAATCCTTCCTGATCCCCCGAGAGGCAATTGGATATTCCCTGGATCAACTTTACCTATAAATATTAGTACCCAGTTATATTATGTACACCTAGGAAAGAATCCAGGCCTTTTTTAAAGCAATCTAGTGAGCTGGCCAGAACCACCTCTGGAGGGAGTCTATTCCACATTTTCACAGCTCTTACAGTGAAAAACCTTTCGGTATTAGGAGACTAAATCTGTTTTCCTCTAGATGTAAAGAGTGCCCCTTGTCCTCAGTGATGACCTTAAATTGAACAACTCAACACCAAGTTCACTATATGGACTCCTTATGTATTTATACATGTTGATCATATCCAACCTAAAATCTTCCTCTGGGGGTAGATGTCCACTTGTCACAGATATCTACAACAAATATATCAAAAGAGGTAATAACTGTACAAATATCTAAATAATGACATCATTGATCTTCCAGACTGAACCTTGATCTGATCACAAGAAATCCCACTCTTTCTCTCAGCAAAGTCTCAAGTGTTCCCATGGGACTATGGGGTCAGAGACATAATAGGTGTGTTAGGTCATCAGAGACGGTCATATAACTAGTACTATACCTCTTATTACTCTTAGTTTGGATCTTACCAAGTTACCCGTATTATAAATGTATAGGAGACTGTACCGGTTCCGGCTTGCGTTCTACAGTTACGTTGCGTGCCGCGGTGCGTTCAAAGAACTGACGCGTTTCATCACTTCCTGTGACGTTATCAAAGGTAGCTACTATCAAACGTAATACACTATTAGGAGCCTTTTCTTTGCATAACCTGACCCCACATCCTGAGGAGTGAAACCAGGTGAGAAGGGACCTGACCTGCACCCCACCAGGAGAACGTAAAGGGGACCCCCATACTGGCCTGGAAGGCCTCCAAGCGATATAGGTCTTAGTGCTATACAGCAAATAAGACCCAATATTTCTGGTAAGTGATTTAATTCTACCACATGCCACTGGAAAAAGGAACCCATGCCACGAAAGTCACAAACTTTGAATATTGAGCACGAAGCACTTTGCACTTGATCACACCTTGAAAAGACTATTAATTTATTAATAATAATTACTAATATATTATTTATTTGATTCTGCTGGACTTTTTTACTCATTTATCATTGTGCATGGATTTATTTATTTGAACCTCACTTAATTACTGCACTTTATTGATGTCACATATTTATTTATTTATCCAATTTTTATTGAACCTTATTCATTTCATACATATTAATATAAATCAATTTATTTCATTATCTAATAACTATAATACGTTAGGGGCAAGCGCTGTATATAGCCTAGGCTATATATTTTTTTAAAGTGATTATACATTCAATGGCTCATTAACAAGCACATTAAGGTAGCCATGGAGAGGAAAGGAGGGAGCAATAGTAATTGAATCATTATGGTTTGTATATTTCAGTTTGAGCTATTGTTCCCTGTAAATATTGTTTTTCTACAACAAATGGTAAGCAAAAAGGAAAAAAGCAAGTGAAAAGAAGCCTAAAGCATTGTCTATAACGCCAGGCACCATTTTGAAGACCAAGCAGTAGCCGTTTTCCCTAAGACAAACTATTCACATGTAAAGAGCAGGATTCTTTCTAGAGTTTACAAAGATTTAAGAATCCACTCCACAACAGATCAACAGTATACCATTGTAATTTAAAGCTGGAAAATGCCAACAAGGTCATTGCTCTTGGGTCAGTGGTTCCATTCTGAGTTGCTGTGACAACTTCAATGATGGTGTTTATTAGAAAATTCCTCATAAAGCCATACCCCAAAGCAAAATGTTTAAAAATCCATAATCAATAAATAACAAAAAGCATTTTTTTATTTTTTTTTGTTGAGTTTTTATTGATGTGGAAACACATTATATTGCAAGCTGCAACAACTTAACCGAGGTCAAGTCTTTACTAACAGGTGTGTACAGAGAATAAATCCACGTCCAAGCTAAAATAATATTTGAAATTTTAAGTAAAAAATAAAATATAAAGAAAAACATTTATTTAAAAACTTTGCATTCATAATATGTTTATATTTTTTTTACCAATGCATTTTAGCCATGGTTCTTATAACTTCTTTTGTACATTTTTATCTCCTTAGACCTAATCCTCTTTATTACAAATATTTTCTGACTATCCGTTTTGCCATCAATGAAATTAATGAAGATCCAACAATTTTGCCAAATATGACTCTGGGATATCATATGTATGATTCATGTAATGACAATAGGAAAGCTGTGAAAAGCATCTTACAGATCTTATCTGGACCAGGACAGACAGTGCCCAATTATTCCTGTAGGAATCACAAGAAGTTAGCTGGTTTTATTGGGGATCAAAGTTCTATAACCACAGTGAGCATAGCACATATACTGGCCCTGTATAGATACACTCAGGTATGGAAATTATATTTCTAACTCTTATTTTATTATCATTGATTAAAACTGGCATTTTACTATAAGGAAATGTTTTTCTACCAAAAGGAAAACCTGGGGGAAAACGTAGTAGAATAACCGGATGGCAAGATTTGAGCGAAGAGATGGCTTTCTAGTGTTATTAAAAAATAATTTATGTCACTGAGTTTTGTGGAGCCATTATGTCACCAGGACTTTCGTGAAGCCATTATGTTGCCAAAAAACCGACAGGAGAGATGCTGAGGAGGTATAAGTTGTTAGGGTACCAAGGGCTGGTATCCTCTAGAGCTGACGTGACCAGATGTGTAGATCTGCACTGAGAACAGCAGACTCCAAACTAAGTAAATGAAGGTGATTTGTTAATGAAACAGCACAAGTGACAAGTTGTCATGATCAGAAGTCAGACTCAGAGATCAATAGCTAAAGCAGTAGAGAGGTTCCCACCAACCAGCTGGATAATTGAAGATGCAGGTCACCCTGGCCAATGACAAAGGGTCACCTGAGGAGCAGAGTCTAAGCACCAACCAGTATTTGGCGAAGGGGGGGATTTTTTCTTTTGCATACGAAAATAAAGTGAGTAGGTGCTGCCACCGTCCCTGTGTGATTATGGGGGGTTTTTTGGTGCCTCAAACCAAGTAATTGGGACTTAAAGGGCAAGTGGATAAGGTATAACGAAGTATATACAAAAATGGTAATGAGAAAAAGAAATAAAAATAAAACAATAATTTATTAACAACAGATGTTACTCCATATTATTGTTGAATAATGTATAGGTGAACAATGTGCTTGGGGGGAGACCCAAGTGTGAAAGAAGTAAAAAAGAGGTTGATTCAACAAGGAATCAGTGACAATGGTGAAAATGGTGACATATCGTAAGGATCTTTTGGCACTGATTCCTTGTTGAATCAACCTCTTTTTTACTTCTTTCACACTTGGGTCTCCCCCCAAGCACATTGTTCACCTATACGTTATTCAACAATAATATGGAATAACATCTGTTGTTAATAAATTATTGTTTTATTTTTATTTCTTTTTCTCATTACCATTTTTGTATATACTTCGTTATACCTTATCCACTTGCCCGTAAAGTCCCAATTACTTGGTTTGAGGCACCAAAAACCCCCCATCAACACCAACCAGTATTTATCAGATCTCATAATGGTGGAGATGGATTTTTCTGCGTGCTACTACCAAGTCAGGATCGACCCACCAGGAGGTGAGCAACCTGAGGTCCAGTAACAGATATAACAGGTAGGACTCAAGTAGAAGCAGTAATCAGTAAAGAAGCCAAAGGTCATTAAAAAGTGGTTGCAGTTTGGGATCAATTGGAAGTGTAGTCTAGAAACAAGACAAAAGTTGGTAACGAGTGAGATATTGGTTGCAAAGAGAACAACATCCTAGCAAAGAGGAAGTGCAAAGGTTCAAAAGGAGAAGGGGGTGTCCCCTAGTGCTGCACATTTGAGGAATTCTAAGAAAGTGAGTGGAGTGAAAACCCCAGCCTAGAATCTGACCAGGCCACTCTTCCATCAAGTTTCTCTCCACCCTCGGCAACTTAGTCATGGGGATAGAGATCACATGCCTGTGGGGAGTATATAAGCATCATTGGTAGTCACTCAAGTCATCTTTGAGTGACTACTGATGATGCTTATATACTCCCCACATGCATGTGATCTCTATCCCCATGACTCCAGGGGGCTCTGCTGCAGCAAAGCGAAACGTGTTGGAGGCGTGACCCATTTAGAGTCCAGGCTGAGGTTGCCTCTCCACTCACCTTCTTAGAATTCCTTGGATGTGCGGCACTAGAGGACACCCCTTCTCCTTTTGAACCACTACAGGGGTCAGGACAGGCTCCATCCCCTGCTGGAACTCCTAGCAGCAGTCGCAGAGGCACCTGTTTGTATATCTCCCATGTTACGAGCCTAAATGGAACACATCCAGAGCTAACTGGTCACAGGAAGTGCTAAGGCAAGGCTAAAATAGTAAGTTCATGGGAGCAAAGTGTTTAAGGTTCAAGAGAAACAAGGTTCAAGGCATGATTGTTCAAGGAATTGTCCAAGGAGCTGTCCAACATCTCGAGTGGCACTGTAAGAAAATACGTCACCAGACAAAGCAGAGGTCGCAGAGTCAGACCCAGGTCCCGACATGTGTAAACTTACAGCACCAATCATTACAAAAATCCATATACAGTATCTCACAAAAGTGAGTACACCTCTCACATTTTTGTAAATATTTTATTAAATTTTTTAATGTGACAACACTGAAGAAATGACACTGCTACAATGTAAAGTAGTGAGTGTATGGCTTTTATACCAGTGTAAATTTGCTGTCATCTCAAAATAACTCAACACACAGCCATTAATGTCTAAACCGCTGGCAACAAAAGCGAGTAAACCCCTAGGTCAAAATGTCCAAATTGGGCCCAATTAGCCATTTTCCCTCCCCGGTGTCATGTGACTCGTTAGTGTTACAAGGTCTCAGTTGTGAATGGGGAGCAGGTGTGTTCAATTTGGTGTTATCGCTCTCAACTTTCTCATACTGGTTACTGGAAGTTCTTATGGCAAAGAACTCTCTGAGGATCTGAAAAAAGAGAATTGTTGCTCTACATAAAGATGGCCTAGGCAATGAGAAGATTGCCAAGATGCTGAAACTGAGCTGCAGCACAGTGGCCAAGACCATACAGCAATTTAACAGGACAGGTTCCACTCAGAACAGGCCTCGCCATGGTCGACCAAAGAGGTTGAGAGCAAGTGCTCAGTGTCATATCCAGAGGTTGTCTTTGGGAAATAGACGTATAAGTGCTGCAGAGGTTAAAGGGGTGGGGGGTCAGCCTGCCACTGCTCAGACTATACGCCGCACACAGCATCAAACTGATCTGTCTAGATGTCGTTCCAGAAAGAAGCCTCTTCTAAAGATGATGCACAAGAAAGCCCGCAAACAGTTTGCTGAAGACAAGCAGACTAAGGAAATGGATTACTGAAACCATGTCCTATGGTCTGATGAGACCAAGATAAACATATTTGGTTCAGATGGTGTCAAGCGTGTTTGGCGGCAACCAGGTGAGGAGTACAAACACAAGTGTGTCTTGCCTACAGTCAAGCATGGTGGTGGGAGTGTCATGGTCTGGGGCTGCATGAGTGCTGCCGGCACTGGGAAGCTACAGTTCATTGAGGGACCATGAATGGCAATATATACTGTGAGATACTGAAACAGAGCATGATCCTCTCCCTTCAGAGAATGGGCCGCAGGGTAGTTTTCCAAAATAATAAGGACCCCAAACACATCCCCAAGACAACCACTGGCTTGCCGGGTAAAGATGATGGACTAGCCAAGCATGTCTCTAGACCTAAACCCTATTGAGCATCTGTGGGGAATCTTCAAATGGAAGGTGGAGGAGCGCAAAGTCTCTAACATCCATCAGCCCTGTGATGTCATCATGGAGGAGTGGAAGAGGTACCTCAGTGGAAACCAGTGAAGCTCTGGTGAACTCCATTCCCAAGAAGGTTAGGGCAGTGCTAAAAAATAATGGTGGCCACACAAAATATTGACACTTTGGGCCAAATTTGAACATTTTAACTTAGGGATGTACTCACTTTTGTTGCCAGCAGTGTAGACATTAATGACTGTTTGTTGAGTTATTTTGAGGGGACGCTGTAGCAAAGTGTCATTTCTTCAGTGTTTTCACATGAAAAGATAGAAATATATGTACATTACAAAAAAGGGGGTACTTCCCTCACCTGTAACTGGTCACTGCAGCAAGGAGCATTAGAAAGGCAACGCATATGAAAAAAACAATGCATATGGAAAAAACAAAGACATTTCCAAGCTCAACTTACCGACCATCCTGCAACCAACCAAATTGACCTGTCTAGTTTTTATATATATAGAACTGACAGAAGCCGGTAAATACATGTCAAATACATATAGGATCCATTCACACGTCTGTAAAATTTAGCGGAACGTTTACAGACCCATTGATTTTCAGTGCCAGTCTGAAAAATTAGGCATTCTCAGGATAAAGAAGTAAGTGTCGGCTAGTACAGGTCCCAAAAATTAGCCAACAGGCGTTCACCTGACAGCAAAGAACTTTGTATTCTGTGGCTGGAGGTACATTAGGCATTCACAGGACACAGAAGTAAGTGTCGGCAATTATAGGCTCCAAAATTTAGCCCACAGGCGTTCACCTGACAGCAAAGAACTTTGTATTCTGTGGCTGGAGGTACACTAGGCAATCACAGGATACAGAAGTAAGTGTCGGCCAGTGCAGGCCTCAAACATTAGCCCACAGGCATTCACCTGACAGCAAAGAACTTGGTTTTCTGTGGCTGGAGGTACATTAGGCATTCACAGGATAAATTAGCGTCGGCCATTACAGGCCCCAAAAATTAACCCACATGGGTTCATCTGACAGCAAAGAACTTTGTATTTTGTGGCTTGAGGTACATTAGGCATACACAGGATACAGAAGTAAGTGTCGGCCAGTACAGGCCCCAAAAATTAGCCCACAGGCAGTTCACGTGACAGCAAAGAACTTGGTTTTCTGTGGCTGGAGGTACATTAGGCATTCACAGGATAAATAAGTGTCAGCCAGTACAGGCCCCAAAAATTAGCCAATAGGCGTTCACCTGACAGCAAAGAACTTTGTATTTTGTGGCTGGAGGTACATTAGGCATTCACAGGATACAGAAGTAAGTGTCGGCCATTACAGGCCCCAAAAATTACCCCACAGGCGTTAACATGACAGGAAGAACTTTGTATTCTGTAGCTGGAGGTTGCTGTGTGGAGCAGAAACAGACTGTATAGTGACACAAGTCGCTAGCTAATAGGTCCACAAAAGACTTTTGTCAGTTTAGGGAGAGGTTGCTGTGTGGAACAGGGACAGACTGTAGCAATTAGGCATTCAACGAACATAAAAGGTATTTTATGCCGCTGTATTTACCTAAGACAGGGACCATGAATTGTTATGGGTGGTGGCGGATATTTGTGGCCTGTCATGAGGAATTTGAATCAAACATGGTCTACTGGTCACATGTGTTGAATTCCTGCGAATTCCATGCCTCATTAATTTTTGTGAGGTAGTCAACACTGTCGTGAGCTAGGTGAGTGAGCTTATCGGTCACGATCCCCCCTGCTGCGCTGAACGTCCTTTCGGACAGGACACTGGATGAGGGGCAAGCCAACAGTTCCATTGCAAATTGTGCAAGCTCTGGCCAGAGGTCAAGCCTGCCCACCCAGTAGTCCAGGGGTTCATCACTTCTCAGAGCGTCCACATTGGCCGAACACCTGTCGGACACCTTTTTTTTTTACGCTCCAACATATGAGCCACAGAAGCCTGCCTTTTTCCAGAAAAATGTGACGGCGCCATCATGGAAGGTGGAATGTTGGACAACTGTGAGGAGACAGGATAAGGAGAAGGGGGAGGAAAAGGAGAAGAGGCTGGACGGTGAGAGCATGGAGTGGGGCTTTGTGGGTTCTGACAGTTTTGCTCCCACTGGGCTTGGTGATGGGATTTCAGGTGCCTTCTTAAGGCGGTTGTCCCTAGGTGAGTGTTGGGCTTATTGCGCGATCCGGGTCAGGAAGTGACGCAACTACGTTGTACGCGTTTCGTCAAAGACGTCTTCAGCATCCGGATCTTCCGTGGATAGCATTGCATTCCGGAATACAACACACTATTGCCGGCCTTTTGTTTGGTCTCTGAGCAAGACACACAATTCACGCTGATTATATTCTACTGCAATGTGAGTACCCCTTTTTTTATGCGTTTAAACTAAACTTACCATACGGAATTACGCTATATGTTCCCCCCTTATTTATCCTATACACTACACCACCGGAGTATTACCCACCAACAAGCGGAGGACTGGAGAACAGCAGGGTCCCTTCCCTCTCCCCCCATACAGAGGAACACGGAAGTAGATGACCTTTAGGAACTTACAGTTTCCTGCTGTTGCTTGCAGTAAAATATACCCTGCCCAATACCCCTGTGTGGGGTTGGGCACTCTGGTGAGTGCAATCTATTTCACCAATCACTTTGAGCACCTATCCTAGTGCACGAAGATTGGGTGCCAGCACCACTAGAAGATCAAGCACTCCATTATATGAACTTTATTTGTTATGTTGCATCTTTTATGCGTTTAAATGAATTTGAGATACACTTTTGATTAAGGAGTGGGGTGCACTTATTTATCTGCACTAATTTTTCTGCTGCTTTGATATTTTGGGAACATATTTCCCACACACTTATCACTGGGCACTTTATTAGTGTATACATTTGCCAGTTATACACTACGCACGTATTTGGATTCACCATTCACCTAGCACTTTCGTGCTTATATGCATAGATCACCTTTATAATAAATACAGTATTTAAAATGTAATATCTTTAGATTTTTTTCATATACCGGTATCTATTTTTATTTATTCATTCACATTGTGTCGCCTAACGGAGTTATCAATTATTATACGTGTTTTTATATATATATATATATATATATATATATATATATATATATATATAATTTTTTATTGGTTTCATATTTTATCCATTGCACGTCACTATATCACTTCTATATCACCAGTCACCTTATATTTATATGTATTGTGGTTATTAACAATTTGAAAATTTGAGAGATATTGTAGAGCGGATTTGACCAGATGTGTAATTTCCAAATAGAACACCAGACTCAAAACTACACATCTATCATTATAAACATCCAAATAGACCAATATACAAAAGCCCAGTGAACTTCTATGGAAGTGAAAGTAACTAAAGCAAAAAAGAGCAACCCTATCTAAAGACATATCCTACCTACACACTAAATGTATATCTATACAATAACACACACACATAATTATACAAACCTGAATAGCAATGAGGTGCAGTTAGCCTGTGTTTCTTTGGTAAGTGTTCTTAAGCACATAGTATTTTTTTTGTTTCTTCTGCCTTATGCTGCTGAACATGCTCCAACAATCTATACATAGAGGGTTACACTTTGAACACTTTTTGTTCTGAACATTTAACAATCCCTAGGAGCCTGGTCTTGGTGTTGTGAGCTGGGAAGGTGCTAAAAATTTGGCACATTGTGTGCAACATGGCATTCTCTTCTTGACTGAGGCTCTAGGAGGATTTGGGTGTAAGCTGTCTTGAGCTCTCCTGGGCTTGCATCCTAGGTGGATGTGTGAGTAAACTCTATTGAGCTCTCCTTGCCTTAGAACAGGGATCCTTAAACTATGGCCCTCCAGCTGTTGCAGAACTACACATCCCATGAGGCATTGTAAGACTCTGACATTCACAGACAAGACTAGGCATGATGGGAATTGTAGTTCCTGAACAACTGGAGGGCCATAGTTTGAAGAACCCTGCCTTAGACCCTAGGAGGATGTGTGAATGAATGAGCTGTCTTGAGGTCTCCTGGGCTTACACCCTATGAGTATGTGGCTATTAGTTGTCTGGTGTGGTCCTGTAAGGTTCTGGCACTCCCAGTGCCTCCTATCACATCATTTCCGGATGCTTTCCATCTACCTAGATAGATGAAGCACATATAGGTGTGTTTCCCTTTAAGAGTGCTGACATCATCACTGAGCGCCGGACTGAACAGCTATTTAAATCACCAGCTCTCACTCACATGTGTTCGTTCAACCGTCATGGTTGGAGCGTCCTGATCTCTGAGTTCAGCATGTCAAATCTACACGTTCCTGTATCTCGCTACCTGAACCTCTGTTTTCGGATCCTGTGTCTCGCCACCCGATCACCCCTGGCATGCTGTTTTCAACTTCACCCTTCTCACGACTACCCTGCTTTGTGCCTTGATGCTAACCTGTCTTGAAGCTCTCATGCTTGCAAGCATACCTCGCTGTCGGAACCACGCTGCGCTGATCCCTGTATCCCGCTACCGGATCATCCGCTCTTGTCGAACCTCTCCTCTGCTACATTGCTACTAGTGATAAGTACCCCACAGGGGAAACCTCAATAACCTTCATACTAAAGCTTACACTGTCTAGCTCTGCATACTAAGGACTGTTACTACATCTGCACTATCTAGATTGCTAGCTCTTGAGCCTACTATCATCTGCTCTTGCACTGGGTTAGTCTCTCCTGTATGTCATCTGCTATCCTATCATCTACTACCATACATGATTGCTAACCTATCTGCATCCCACCTGTTACTATCTCATTTCTCAAGAACATTCCTCTCAAGTGTCTGTCACCTATCGTCTCTAATCAACCTGTCTCTTCAGCCTATCACCTCTATACTACTATATACATAGATCACTCCAGGAACTTCTTATTGAGTGTGTGTATTTACTTGCTGAATTGAGATCATCCACACATGATGAGTCTTTGGGAGTTGGGATTGGTGTCTCAGCGTTTCTCTACATGACTACTGAAGTGGAATATTTCTGCAGCTGTAAATCCACATCATACATAAAACGCAGGAGCGCTACAGGTCCTAGGCTTAGACCCCAGAAGGATGTGTAAGTGAGCTATCTGGAACTCTCCTGGGCTTAGACCCTAGGAGGATGTGTGAGTGAACTGTATGGAGCTGTCCTGGGCTTGCACCCTAGGAGGATATATGTGTGAATTTTCTGGAGTTCTCCTAGTCTAACACTCTAAGATAGTGGTTTGCAAACTGTGGCCCTTTGCTTGCCTTTAACCGATGCCTGGTGCACTATTCCTCCCACTAATGCAAGGCACTATTCTGCCACTGACATCAACAATGGGGCACCATTTCTCCCCCTGACACCAACAATGGGGCACTATGCCTGTCAATGATACCAACAATGGGGCACTATTTCACCCAATGATACAAACGATGAAGCACTATTCCTCCCCCTAATCCAAAATGTAGTGATGTGTACTCCCACTGATGCCAGGAAAATTTCCACTCCAATTGGCCTAGTTCAGTCCTCCTAAACTCTGAAGAACAACAAAACAGCCCTTTGTTTAGAAAGTTTGGGGCCCCCCTGCTCTAGGAGGATGTTTGAATGAGCTGTCTGGAGCTCTCCTCGGCTTACACTGCTCCCTTGGGCTTAAGTCCTAGGAGGATGTGTGAATGAGTTGTCTGGAACTCGCCAGGGCTTAGATCCTAGGAGGATATGTGAATGAGTTGTCTTAAGCTTTCATGGACTTGCAACTCAGAAGGATGTGTATGTAAGTTGTTTGAAGCATGTAGTTTGAATCTCCTCCACCCAAAAAATACCCCCCCCCCCTCCCAGCACACATCTACTTTCCTCTGAAATTTCATATCCTAGAACAAATCCCCCCTGATTCCCTCTCTGAGCCCCCCAATCCTCCCTCTTAGCCTAAATCCTCCCACCCAGCACAAGCCCCTCTCCCTCCCTCCTAGTGCAAATCTCCACTCCCTAAATCCCCTCTCTTAGTACAAATCCCACCCATCCCCCTTCCTAACACAGATCCTCACCCAACTAAATCCCCCCTCTTAGCATAAACTACCCCCCAATACCCCCCACCCCCCCTTCTAGATTAAATCACCCTCTCCCTCTAAATACCCTCCTTAGCCCAATCCCCCTCCCCCCTCCAATTACCTGTCTCAGTGCAAATATGTACCTAACTCGAACTTACAGGTGGGGAATCACAGTCAGGAGGAGGTTTTCTGGGGTGTGCTCTCCCCACTCCTGTCAGAACAGCAATCCCCCATAGTCCATACAGAAGATGATACCGATCGCTCTCAGATTGGATGCTCCCCCCCCCATCTTCAGTATCTGATCACTTTGTCACAGCAGGAAATGTTAATAGGAGGTTTGTACAGTCCATGGAAAGTCCATTCTGGGAGCAATCCCATGTCATCTGCTGTTTGGAGGATTGCAGTTCTGACAGGAGTGGGGAGAGCACAACTCAGCACAACCCCCTCTACAGTATATCCGACCCCAGTGGAGAGAGCACAGTGTAAGATTCTGGTACCTTTGGCACCCTTATTGCCCATTTTTCGTTGCATATTGCGTCCCACCTTTTCAGTTAGGTGGAACGCATATACCTTTAAGCCGCATGACATCATCACTGAGCGCCGCTCTGAGCGGCTATTTCAATCGCCGGCTTTCTCTCACAGGTTGTTCGTTCAAACCGCATGCTTAACAGCCTTGTCTTATGCTGCCGGAGCCTCCAGCTATTCTCTTTACCTGGAACAGACCGGAACCTCGCTACTGATCCCGTATCTCGCTACCGGATCACTCCCTTACTACCGGATCCTTCTACTTACTAACCTCACTAGTGATAAGTACCCCACAGGGGATTCCTTCATAACAAACTTACACTATCTACTTCTGCACATTAAGGACTGTTACTATCTATGCATTACTAATCCTATCATCTGCACTGTTACATAGATTGCTAGCTCTTGAGTCTACTACCATCTATCCTTGCACTGGGTTAGTCTCTCCTGTATATGTCATCTGCTGTCCTTACCACCTGTTACTATACATGATTACTAACCTATCTGCATTCTACCTATTACCATCTACCACTCTCCTGAACATTAATATCAAGTGCTTATCATTGCTATCACTGCTCACGCCTGTCCCTTCAGCACATCACCTCTATACTGTCATATACATCCTATCACTCCAGGAACATCTTATTGAGTGTATGTATATTTGTATGCTGAAGCAGGCGGGTCCACAGTGATGAGTCTGGAGAGTTGGATCTGGTAATTCAACACATCTCTACATGACTACTGAGTGGAGATTCTGCAGCTGCAAATCCAGCTCACTATAACAAAAACGCAGGAGCGTTACACACAGGGGCCCGGAGACAGCAGACGGCAGCGGGATAGGAGGAGCGGCAGCCTATAGAGGAACTGGTCCCCTCCATCTTCCTGCTACAGCCACTGAATGGGAGGGGCCACTGGAGGGGATTGGTTCCAGGTTGCAATCACGACCCCTGCGACCCCTGTTGTTAGGTGAACCTGTTAATTGCACTAGAGTTTATATGCAGCTCTTGTTATTTTAGGTAACCATGTCCCCTCTGGTCCGGGATTCTATAGCTAGTTTTAGCTCAGGGCTCAGTAACCATCATATCAAAAACAAACAAAAAATTTCCAGCACACTTACCAGCTAGCCTGCAAACAAACCAAATTTACCTTGTCTATCAATTCAGGTTAAAAACAGAGGGTTTAGTTGCACACACTTGCAAGCATATGTGGAAGCCTCAGTGCCCAAATCAAGGCTTGTCTGTATAGTGCAGGCCTAACTCTGTAATTGTAAGAGTCTCCAATTTGGAGTACAAATAATAGTGGATAAAATAAGGGCACGCTTGCCTAGAGGGAGCCAACAACTGAACTTTGCTTCGATATTTATCTGGAGGTATCTTTGTTAATAACTATATATGCCAGTGTATCTGTGCACAATTGCATCAATACCCTCGTTGGACCCTTTGCTGATAATACGTGTTTGTAAATTGGATGTATGTACCATTGTTAATCTTTTCTTATTTAAAGCTTGTATTATTTTCATACTCATGTGCATCTACTTATGGTATATACTTATGGTTATTGTTATATGCTGGTTGCTGTAGTTCC
Source organism: Pelophylax lessonae (assembly GCF_965119305.1). NCBI lineage: Eukaryota > Metazoa > Chordata > Amphibia > Anura > Ranidae > Pelophylax > Pelophylax lessonae. Next base: position 47,468,657 of record NC_138770.1, read on the forward strand.
TTTGCTCTCAATTACTTTGATTAAATTACTGGTTATTTTCCAGGAAAGGAATCCCCTCTTTTCACAGAGGCCGTGTCATAAGCGGAGGCACTGCCAACATTCTTATCAAACCCACTCTTCCACTTAGCATAGGTTCTGGTTCTCCTATTTACCTACAGGTTTATCATGATATCCTGTTTGGGGAAGGCCATGTTTCATAACCCCCAAAAGAGGGCTACACTCCTTAAAGTTTTCTACTATTGGGGGGCGCATCCGCGGCGCGAAGCTGGACGGCTGCTAGTGTCTCAGCTCCGCCGGAGGGGAGAGAGAAAAAATGCTTCCTCGGGGCCAATCTGACATTTTCTCGGCTTTTTATTACCAGCACCCCCGTAGGAACAAGTTGTGCATGCCTTCGGCTAAAAAGAAACAGCGGGCCGCCCTCCTCAGCACTCACTAACAACTTACTTACTCTGCACCAAAGAGATTACAGGAATGACCAAAGATGACGCCCAGTCTTCTCCCACGCAGCTCCCTGTGTCCACACAGCCTCCATCCTCGGCTACTACGCCTCCAGGGGACCATGAGTACTCACATTCTATTACCAAGGCAGATCTGGATGCTTGCAGACAAAATACAGACAGAAATCCACAAATCCACTAATACTTTAACTCAGGAGATAGCTGCTCTTGGAGGCCGCATTGACTTGCTTGAAACTAAGCACGATGAGCTATCTCTTGCTCACAATGACCTCAGGAAGGACTTTGAGCTTTTAGCTGATAATTACACCCTGCTTCAGTCCCAGGTGGAGGATTTAGACAATAGAAATCGCAGGAATAACCTGCGTCTTAGGGGTATCACTGAGTCTGTGTCCGATCTCATACCTGCGGTCTCTAAACTTTTCAAGGATCTGCTCCCTGACAAGCCTGAATCTGCATTCATATGTGACAGGATCCACAGAGCCCTGCGCCCTAAGCCCCCACCTGATAAGCCCCCTAGGGATGTGATTCTGTGTCTCAAGGACTTCTTAGTCAAAGAGGACATACTTCGTGCTTCTAGAAACACATCTAATATTATGTTGGATGGCATCAAGATTCAGATTTTCCCTGACATCTCCCAGGCCACCCTGGAGAGACGCCGCAAGATGAAGGAAATCACGTCTGTGTTACAAGCTGCAAGAATCAGATATAGATGGGGTTTTCCCTTTAAGCTCACTGTTCCACACAACGGCTCAGTATATGTAGTCTACAATATCGCTGAAGGCAAAGAGCTTCTCATCAAGTTGGGACTTTTAGCTGCTGAGCCTGCAGTCCGGCAACAGACCACCCCAAGACCCTCACCCATTTGGTCCACCCCAGCCACTAGAGGGGAGCAGCGGAGATGGCGAAACCCTTTCAGGGACGGTTCTTTGTGAACACTGGTCGTTTTTCCTTTTTTTCTCTTTTTTGGCACTTCCATTTGCATTTCATTTTGTTTTTTTTTGTATTTGAATTTCTAACGCTTTTGGTGCCCTTGACATAAGGGTGCTTTGCTGTACTGCGCTAGGCCCCAGTCGCAGCATGCCCGCCCTACACTGGGGTGGACTTGCGTGACGGTAGGGCCTCCCTCTGCAGGTATTATGACAGATCTCTCCCACCGAGTTTGTGGGAGATGGCGTATACCTGGTTGGGGTTATATCTATGCAATCCTTTGTAATGTCCTGAAGGCTTTTCTTTGTGCTACCTTTTTCATGTTTCTCTCTCTCCCCTCCCGCTGGTTTGTCCCCTCTGGACCATCTCATGTTGATCCGCACCTACGCCTCGCTCCTGCCTTCTCTCGGGCCTAGGGCTGCGGTAGGGCTGGTTGCAGATTCCCACGGGTGGCATTTGGGCTTAACGGTCCATTGGTACAAATTGCACTGGATGGGGTTAATGTTTTTGCCCATCCCCCTTGTAGGATCCGTATTTTTGAGGATTAATGTTATTCTCATATGTTTAGTTATTGGTTTCTTTTTGACAAAAAAAGAAGATGTTCTCAGAAAGTCAATTCTTCAGCTTTTTGCAATGCTCGCAGGCCTACTGGATTGGATATCTATTCCAGAGTTGTTTAAGCTTGATTCCTCTCCAGTCGGTCCTTCTACTGTTTATGTGATTGCCACTATCGAGATGTCTCTTGTCTCCCTAACCATTTCAAATTCTAGATTTAATCATTCTATAATCTATATTTCGTATCCACAATATTTCAGAGGTGTTGGGTGTGTCTTGCTGTATTACCATGGGGATTAAGATAATTTCTCATAACGTTCAGGGATTCAAGTCCCCTCATAAGAGACACAAGGCATTTAAACAATACAAGCGTTTAGGAGCCGACATATTGCTGTTACAGGAAACCCATTTTGCCACAGACAAACACCCCAAATTCTTTAATAAGTCTTATCAACAGTTTAGATGTTCATCATACAATAATAAAACGAGGGGGGTGGCAATTTTTATCCGTAACAGCGTTATGTTCGATATTTCGTCCTCTTATTGTGACCCGGAAAGTCAGTTTATAATTCTCAAGGGTAGTATTGCGGGTAAGCAGGTCACGGTTGTCTCGCTCTACGCCCCGAATGATGCTCACGCAACCTTCTTTAACAATTTTTTTAATACACTCGCCAGGTTTGAATCCCCTCATATGTTTTTGGGGGGGGGGATTTCAATCTGACGGCCCACCCCCTCCTTGACAGGAGCAGGGTGGTGCGCTCCTCTAAGGCGTTCCCCAGAAGTCTAATGAAAGCACTGAGAGACCTGCAGCTGGTGGACGCCTGGAGAGCCCACAATGTTGGGTGTAGAGCATATACTCATTACTCACATCCTCACGATAGTTTTGCAAGACTGGATTATATTTTTTGTACCCCGGTTGTTCTGGCAGACTCGTCCGATGCTCGCATCCATGTGTGCCCTTGGTCGGACCACCAAATTGTCTCATTTGAGGCAGGGGGTATTGGTATGGAGCGATCCTCCTTTAACTGGAGATTGAAAGACACCCTGATCAATGATCCCACGCTAGCCTCCCAGATTTCAGCTTCTCTGGAAGAATACTTTGCAATTAATGAGGCATTTGATACACCAGCTTCTACAATCTGGACAGCCCATAAAGCTGTTATCAGGGGTAAATTGATTGCTCTCGCTTCTGCGAGGAACAAATCCAGGTTAGCTGAAATCAAATCTTTAACTAAGGATCTAGACCATCTTTACAATATTCTTAGCATCTCCCCTTCCTCCTCTATTTCCGAACAGATATCCGAGAAGAGAAGGGCTTTGGACGAGATCCTCTCTAAAGACACTGAAAGAGCCCTTAGATGGTCCAAGGCTAAATTTATTCTTAATAGCAATACAACATCCACGATGTTTGCCAGAAAGCTCACTCAAAATGTCAGGCCAGCCCATGTTTATAAGCTAAGAAGACAAGATGGCAAAATGGTCTCACACCCTAAGGAAGTATTAAACATATTCACGCAATTCTATAAGAACCTACTTTCAGAAGTCTCCCCTAATTCTACTTCTGCTTCTAAATTTAATGATTGGATAGACAGGTTGCACCTTCCATCACTCACGATTGAACAGAGGGAGGCTGTTGAGGCACCTTGTACGGATGCTGAGCTGCTGGCCATAATCAAATCAATAAAGACGTCCACAGCCCCCGGACCGGATGGTTTTTCCGCCCTATATTATAAAACCTTTTCCCCCCTCCTGATCCCTAGACTAACTAAACTTTTTAATGACGTTCTTTGTGGGGGTAGCTTTCCGGAGGAGATGCTCCTCGCGAATATGTCTCTTATTCCCAAACCAGACAAGGACCATTCACTCCCCTAAAATTACAGACCCATCTCGGTTATGAATAATGACCTAAAACTCTTTGCTCGCCTTCTCGCTAATAGGCTAGCCACTAACATAACGCAACTCATTAGCCCAGATCAAACTGGTTTTATCCCAGGTAGGCAGCTTACTTATAATATCAGACTAGTCACTAACATCATTCAGGATGCCAACTCGACCAAAACACCAACATGTTTGGTCAGCCTTGATAACCACAAGGCATTTGATAGCGTTAGCTGGTCCTATATAGAAAATTTGCTCCCGAGGTTTGGTCTGGGAAATTGATTCATCCATGGCTTCAGAGCCCTGTATGACTCCCCACAGACAAGAGTCCGCCTGCCAGGATGTAACTCTGAGTTTTTTCACCTTAAGCGGGGTACCAGGCAGGGTTGTCCCCTCTCCCCATTACTTTTGGCTTTGGCCATCGAGCCCCTGTCCCACTCCATCAGAATCAATGACAGAATTAGTGGTTATTTTAAAGGAACCGAAGAATTTAAGCTCAGTCTATATGCTGATGACGTTTTGTTATTTCAATCAAACCCTCACATCTCCCTACCCCAGCTTTTGGTGGAGCTGGACAATTTTGGCTCACTGTCTGGCCTTAGTGTCAATATCTCCAAATGCTCCTTAATGCCTTTGAACCTTCCAAACTGGTTACAGGTTTCTATTAAGGAAAAATTTTCTTTCTCCTGGTGCACAAAATCCTTCAAATACTTAGGGGTATACATTACTCCACACCATGACTCCCTGTAGCTAGCCAATTTCCCTCCCACGTTTAAAAAACTAAGCTCCCTATTGAACTCTTGGTCGTCATACTTCATTTCATTTTTGGGTAGATGCACAGCGATTAAAATGATCATCTTACCAAAATTATTATTCCTTTTTAGAGCCCTACCAATTAATGTTCCCAAATCCCACATTTTGTCCTTTCAGCGTAAGATTTCCAAGTTTATATGGCATGGAAAAAGACCAAGATACAATAAACAGGTGGTTCATACTCCCCAATCTGCGGGGGGTCTGGGTCTACCCGACTTATGGTCCTACTATATGTCTACAAAATTATCCCAAATTGCACAATGGCACTCGGCTGAGGACAATATCCCATGGCTACGGTTTGAAAATCTATCGGTAGCTCCCCTATGTCTACAAGCCATTCTCTGGTGTGCCTTGACCCCCCCCCCCCCTAGACACCTCTTACAATCTAACAAGGTGTTTAGTCATCTATATCAGTCTTGGCAGAGATACAAAACCACTCACAACCTGATGTCTGATATTACGCCCCTGCTCTCTTTTATGTCAGCCTTAGACACTCCAGACTTTCCGTTGGGATTGGAATATCTACGGCCTTGGATCTCCAGAGGTCTGGTCTCTCTTAAAACCCTTTCAGCATGCAATAACTTTTGTACCTTTGATCAGTTACACAGATTGCATGGTCTTCCCGAATCGGAAGAGGCTCACTATGAAACGGTGAAGAACTTCTTTTGCTCTCGGGCTCCTTGACCCTTCACCCTCCGTTCACACCTTTTGAGTCCATCTGTAGCTCTTCACCTAGAGATAGGGGTTTAATTTCTAGACTTTATAATTCCCTCATCTGCACCCCGTTAATAGAAAAACTAAAATACATGACCAAATGGGAAGAAGATATAGGATGCAAATTCTCAATCCCTGAGTGGTTGAGAATGATAGATAATCAACACAAATGTACACGCTCTCTGACCAGTAGAGATACTCCATTTAAACTAGTCACGAGGTGGTACTTGACTTCCCCTCTCTTACACTCTTTTTACAGCACAATCTCTCCCCTTTGTTTCAGAGGATGTACGGAGGAGGGTACTCTTTTGCATCTTTTTTGGAGTTGTTGTCACCTAAAACCTATCTGGGATAAGGTAAAACTTAGCTTCATGGAGTTGGCGGGATCAGAGTTCACCCTTAGCCCAAAGATATGTTTACTATTTTCTCGTATCCCTAATGTCCCTCTCCCAACCTCAAGATTGTTTCATACTCTAATGTCATCCATTCATTGGATGATTGCCTATAGCTGGAAGTCCAATAATCTATTGTGGTCTCAGGTTCTATCACGTATGGCTGACATTAGGCTTTCCGAGTGTATATTCCACTCACTACACAATTCTATGCCTGCTTTTCATGCTAAATGGGACTCTTGGGACTCTCTAATTAAATAAGGTGCTGCTTTCGATTTTCAGATTCACTGTATTGATTCTCCAAGACGACAGGTACCAGTGTATCCTACCAATGGTACTTTACATGTTTGGAATTGTTGTGTAATTGCTTGAATGTATTCATGATAATTTTGCAATTCTCTTTGCCTATTCATATTCATTTGCCTTGCATTGTATGAGTTTTGTACTATATTTGTTGCCTTGACTTTCTAATAAAAATCTTTTGTAAACAAAAATGTTTTCTACTATTGAGAATAAACCAGCTTAAAGTGACTGGCACCCATTTTTTTAGACAACTAGAAGAACCATCCCTGAGATTATGTGTGCCATGAAATGTGCTCAGGAGGACATTTATAATGTGATTTATTGTTCAACTGAAGGTTAATCTTTATTGAAGTCTAAACTAATAACACAACATTTGTTGGAGAAAATACACATTTACATTTTTTTGTTTTTCATACAGGGCCATTTTCACTAAAAATAAATAAATAAAATAAACTCACAATATAAATATTTTAATTTTTATTGTATAGATCAGTTATAGTGCAACCAGTTATGTCCTAAGTCACAGAAATATCTTTCCAACATTCTTCCGGACAGTTCAAGGTGATCAGATCATTTATACTGTGATTTCTAGTCTAGTTGAGTTCTTTGGTTGGAAATGGGTTGGAGTTATATCTTCTGATGATGACAGCGGTAATGAGGAAATCCAATTTCTTACACAATATTTAACTATGAAGGACATATGTATTGCCTACATGATAAAGATTAAGATGGATGTATTAAGTGCTACAGAGGAATTTCATAAAAATAGCATTCACATTATTGGAAAGTCGTCTGCTCGGGTTATAATTCTTTGTGGGAGTTTTTCTTCATTTATGGCCGATCTTTTAGCAGAAATTAAGAATGTGCTCCATGATAAGACTTTTATATTTGGCCCAACGTTTGCCTCAAACATTTTTCTTTTGGAACATTACAGAGAAGCATTTAATGGCAGTTTGGCTGTGGAACCTTCACTACTGCCTGTTCCAGATATGAAAAGTTTTTATGACAGTTTTCAGGTCATAAATCATCCTGAAGACACATTACTGGGACATATATGGTTAATAACATTAAGGTGCGCACTAGCAGATGAATTGCGCAACAAAATGTATATCACGGTATATAAACGTCCTCTTCACAACTGTTCTGGAACAGAGAGGGTAACAGATTTCATTAGTTTTAGAAGTCCGAGTCTAATTGATCGAGTGTATACATCGGTGTATTGTTTGGCTCGTGCTTTACACAACATGCTTTTGTCTTCAGATAACAGAACTCGCTTCCCTAATTTTCAACTTCAGGTGTGTTATGTCTTCTTCATTAAGTGTATTTTAATGTATGTGATATAAATACAGGGCTTTTTTTTTTCTTTGAAAAAAAAACGCATATACGCAAACGCACCCCTTACCTTGGGGTCTGGCTAAATTACACTAACAGTGGGAGCGGCATTAAAGGCCAGGAGTGTGCTATGTACAGAGTGCAGGGTACAGGAGTGCAGAGTTCAGTAATGGGTTATGTATAGAGTGAAGAGTAAAGGAGTGTGCTACTTAAAGAATGCAGTGATGCAGTGTTCAGGAATGTGCTATGTACAAAGTGCAGGGTTCAGGATTGGACTTCATACAGAATGCAGGCTTCAGGAGTGGACAGTTCAGGAGTATACCACATAAAGAGTGCATGGTTCAGGAGTGCACTATATGCAGAGTGCAGGGTTCAGGAGTGCGCTATGTGCAGAGTGCAGGGTTCAGGAGTGCACTATGTGCAAAGTGCAGGGTTCAGGAGTGCACTATGTGCAGAGTGCAGGGTTCAGCAGTGCACTATGTGCAGAGTGCAGGGTTCAGGAGTGCAGAGTACAGGGTTCAGGAGTGCAGAGTTCAGGAGTGCACTACGTACAGAGTTCAGGGTTCAGGAGTTCACTACGAAATGATTGAAGATTGAAGAGTTCAGAAGGGCATTACATATGTCTTTCTAAAATCAATTTCTACAGTACAGCTTTCTGCAATGAAACCCTGCAACATTGATGTCAGTTTAAGCACTAATAATCCCCAACAAATAATGGCAATTGTTATCATAAAAACCTTCAGCATCAGTGTCAGTTTACACAATAATAAGCCCCCACATTGGTGCCAGTTTTTGCAAAAATAAACTCCTAGCATTGGTATCAGTAGCAGCAATAATAACCCCCAGCACCAGTGCCAGTTTCTGCAATAATAACCCCCAGCACCTGTGCCAGTTTCTGCAATAATAACCCCCAGCACCAGTGCCAGTCTCTGCAATAATAACCCCCAGCACCAGTGCCAGTTTATATTGTAGTACTTTATTTCTTTGAGGCTCACTGCCTATGATTATACGCTACTTCGGGAGTGGAAGTCCATTACACTATGAGTGTGGAGTGTACCTGGTTCTAGATACTGCAGTGGTGGACGCTCTGTGTTCCTGGCTTTGGTGTGGATCCATCCAATCTTGGTTTCCTACATGCAGATATTGACCTAATAATTGACCTATAATCTAAGGGTCAATACCATCTGGTAAGCAGGATTGCCCCTTTTTTTCCACTGTGGTGATGTGTGCACTCTTTTCATTTCAGTCGGTGGGGGGATTTCATTCAACATCTTTGCTAGTTGCAACGTGTGGACTTTATTTTAGTGTTTGTGGGGAGTTTTTGCTGGCGCTGCACCCTTTGTTTTAAATCCCCATAAAACATACAACCCCCTCTGCCAATATTAACTGTCCTGCTGACACCGGCCCCTGCCCTACTGACACCATCAACTTCCCTACTTATACCAGCCACTGCCCTATTGACACCATCAACTTCCCTACTGATACCAGCCACTGCCCTACTGACACCATCAACTTCCCTACTAATACCAGCCACTGCCCTACTGACACCATCAACTTCCCTACTAATACCAGCCACTGCCCTTCTGATAACAGCCACTGCCCTACTGCCACTGTCAACTGCCCTACTGATACCAGCAACTGCCCTACTGACACTGTCCTACTGCCACTGTTCACTATCCTACTGACACAAGCCCCTGCCCTACTTATTACAGCCACTACCTTGCAGACACCAGTCACTGCCCAACAGATGCAGTCAACTGCCCTACTGACACCAGCCACTGCCCTACTGACACTGTCAACTGCCCTACTGACATCAGCCACTGCCCTTCTGAAACCAGCCACTGCCCTACTGATACTGTCCACTGCCAGACCAATACTGTCATCTGCCCCACTGACACCATTAACTGCCCTACTACCACTGTCAACTGCCCTACTGATATCAGCCACTGCCCTACTGATACCAGCCACTGCCCTACTGACACCGTCCACTACTCTACTGGCTGACACTGTCTACTGCACTACCGACACTGTGGGGGAGGGGGGCACCGAACTGAATCTTTGCCCCGGGTGAAAGAATGTCTTTTTTTTTTTTTAATTTTTATTCATTTTTCAATACAATAATACATAAAATATATATACAAACAAAACAAAAATACAATACACATCCCCTGTTCTCCAGCTAGTAAATTACACATAGGTAAATGAAAAAGTATCAGGGATTTTCACACGTGCTCCAATACAACAATTGTGCGATGTTATCATAAATAGTGTTACCCCTAAAACACGCAAAAAATGTTCAAAATACTCATTAAGTGATAAATAAATAAATAAAAAAAATAAAAAATTCCACACGTGTTCCAAAACTTCAATTGTGTAGTAATAGTTACGTGATGTTACACAAAAGAGAAAAAAAATATATATATATAACCCCTATGAGCACCCCACACATGTAGCTTCCCATCATATTATATATTACAACCAAAATTATATTGTGTGTCTTAAACCCAAGTGCATCGAACAATTATTCCCTATGCAGTTGGAGAAACATCGGGGGGGGGGGGGGGAAGAAACCACAATTGCTTTCCCTATTGGGTTTCCCCTTACATCCTATCTCTTATGGGAGGGGGGTTGTGCTGAGCAATATCTATCATAGGAAAGAATGTCTAGCTTCCCCACTGAGTACAGGTCCCCTTTAATGCACGTGATGCTGTAACCAACAACCAAATATGGCTGTGAAGAATGAAGGCATTTTAAGTGTTTTTTTTTTTTAACAGCTTCACTACTGGATAAAACATCAGAGGAGTATAAATGGTGACCTACTTTTTAATAAAAATGGGGAATATGTCACCCTGTTTAAAATTGTGAACTGGAGAAGTTTAAATTATGGGCATCTGGAAATTAGACATGTTGGTCATATGTTGGCTGCAGGTGGACTTTACCAGAACTTCTCAATCAATGTACAAAACATATTATGGAAGAATGGTAGTAATGAGGTTAGAGATATTATTCAAATATTATATTACCAGTGTTTTTTTTTTTTTTTTTTTACTTTATTGATAATCTCAGGTATTACAGAAGATGATAAGAACATAAAATGACAGCAAATCTTCAACACTGTTATTTTCAACTTTATTTCTGTGAATCAAGTCTCTCAGGTCACAACAACCATACCTGACCAGACATCAATATTGTGAACACGTCACCTGTGTCACGATGAAGCAGGCTTAGATTGGAAACAGCCATCATTTATTAATGTAAAAGGTTGAAAGGGATACATGATTCCAAACTTAGATCCAAACCTGATTTAATTTAGTTTTCTAAAATAAAAAAAAACATAAAAAATAATTTTATTGTATGTCAGCCTATTGTATACCAGCCAGAGCCTGGTGGCTATCATTCTTAGACCTACAAGACTGCTGTGTGATCAACTTTTAAAGGCTGAACTGACAGACATGCCCTTGAGAATGAACTAATGGCACTTTTCCACTGCAAGTACCGGCTTGGCTCTACTCGGCCCTGCTTGGCCCTGCTTGGCCGGTTTTGCTTTTCCACTGCTGGTACCGCATGGTAGGGTGTTGGAACGGTTCGGTATGGTTTAGTATGGTTTGCTTTTCCACTAAAGTAGTACTAAAGTTAAGTGGGTGGGATAACAACGGTTCTCTGACCAATCAGTGGCTAGTAGTGACTGCATGCAAAGGATTGTGGGATATGGTACCGGGTATGGTACCTCTTGGAACCACAGGTGGTACTGTTTTTGAGAGCCGTACCGTTCGGTTCCATGCAGTGGAAAAGCGCCGCCGTACCGTACCGCACCGTACCGTACCGAACCGTTCCGACACTGTACCATGCAGTACCAGCAGTGGAAAAGCACAAAAGCGAGCTGAACCGTTCGGTTCCATACAGTGGAAAAGCGCCATAAAAGACCACCTTTTGGCTTAGAATAATGATTAATAAATACTACTCTAATGGTAAATGAACTAGCAGAGAATACATAGAAGTCTGATCCAGAACAAAGCTACCTGCAGAGTAAATATCAAAAAAATTTAAGGATTTGCTGTATTTCCCTGTATCAACCTTGGTTGTTGACCTTGATCTTAACCTTTTTCATGGCTTCTTTGTCCCCTTCCTGGAAATAGGGTAGAAAATTGATGTGCCACTCCATTTGTAAAAGTCCAGAAGGGGAATATACAGTATTTGTAATCAAAATGAAACTCAGCACATTTCAGAGGTTACCTCCTCTTCGGGGCTGGATAAGTAAAGAAGATTGGGGTCTGGACTTGGCAAAACTCAAATTGAAATAAGCTTTAACAGAGCCCAGCACTAAAAATCCATCATTCTTCACTGCGCTAGACAACTTTTACTGTTAAAATGTTTGACTTATAGCTGCATTGACACAGTTTAGGAGGTTCCCCTAATATCTCTAATTTTTCTCCCTTACTCATTGTCATGAGTTCCTCTTTTGTCCCCCGTGCTTGCAGTTATTTGTTTTGCCCCGTCTATTTCACCTTCCCACACAGCATTCTCCATTGGGGAGTGCTGACAATCCAGAGTTCTTCCTTATGTCAGGGGGGTTGGCAGGTCTAACCATTCCTCTGTTTTTTTCCCTATAACACTATTCATTCCTGTTCCTTCCCCTCCCTACTTCTGCTTCCTTTACTTCTGTCCTGATTCTCTCCTGCCTCCCTCTCCCCTCTTTCTGTGTTACCTGTCAATCCCCTCACCCCTCCTCCCCACCTTGGCCCTCGGTGGCCGGGCAGGGGATATAGCCATACCCTTTAAAAATCTCTTTGTGTCCCCCTCACTGAGTCTTGTGCTGCTTTCACTAACAAGACCTATTCCAGACATGGTGGCCCAATCTCTGGGGTTGAAATGTGTGTCACTCAATGTCAAAGGCCTAAATTTACCAGAAAAGCACTCCCAGGTGTTGTCTGCTATGTCTAAACTGGGGGCACATTTCCTTCTACTTCAGGAAACCCATTTTAAACCAACAAAACTCCACAGCTTAAAAACAATACCTTTCCTATCGCTCATCACACAACCAACTCATCTGCGAAATCTAAGGGTGTCTAAATTCTTATAGCTTGATCCTCCCCCTTCCAGTTAATGGACAAGCTCATAGACCCGGAGGGACAGTATCTGTTCTTGAAGGGTACATTTTCATCGAAACCTATCACAATCGCCAACATCTATTGCCCTAAAGAACATCAGATCTCCTTCTTTCGCAAGATAGCAGACTTTTTACATTCCTTTCAGTCCGGCATACTTATTCTCGGAGGAGACTTCAATGTCCCTCTGAACCCGTTAGTGGACACATCCTCCGGTAACTAGACCCTGCCCTACAAAGCTATTAGACAAATAAACCTGCAACTGCAATCCTTATCACTCCGTGACACCTGGAGGACACTGTTTCCCAGGGATAGGGTTTACACGTTCTTCTCACATCCACATAACAAAAATTCGAGGTTGGACTATTTTTTCCTTTCGCAAAAAGATCTTGTATTCCTCTTCAAGGCCACAATTGAACCAACGAGCCTTTCGGATCATAACCCGATCTCTCTCACCCTTCTGTTCCCGGAGCAAAAGTGAAGGTCCAAATCATGGAGACTGAACCCCTCCTTGCCAAAGGACCCTGCAGAGGTTAAAAAGTTGGAGGACACCCTAACTAATTTCTTCCATGACAACAACACGCCAGGGATGAACCCCATCACCATTCGTGAAACCCACAAGTGTGTGAGCAGAGGCTCTCTCATCAATCTCTCCACGTGCTTAAAAAGGGAAAAACAGAGGAGAATACACACCTTGGTAACCCAATTAAAATACCTAGAGCCGTTACATAAAAAATCGCAAGCCCAAAAAACACTAGAGGATCTCATCCGGGGTCGCTCACTATTATTAGAGGAGTTAGGCAAACATACTAAACGTAGGCTTATTCTTAACCAGAATACGGGAACAAGAGAGGCCATCTCTTGGCTCGTGCTGTGCAGACGACTAGAACCTCTAACCAAATCCACCACCTACAGGGCAGAGGCAGTGTAATTCTTTCCAGAAATGATGAGATCTCTCGTCACTTTGAAAAATACTATCAGAAATTGTATAATATTCGCCGCCTCAGATACAGAGCGCATCAGTAGGATCAAAACCTTTCTAGCAAAACACGGCCCGAAACCTTTTCAGGCCCATGCAAGTGGGGATCTGGAGCGCCCTATTGCCCCTGATTAATCAACCCGCATGTTAAAACAAATGAAACCCGGAAAATGTCCAGGACCAGACGGCTTATCGCTCCAGTACTACAAATGTTTCCAAACAACACTCTCCCCTAAACTTCTGGAGATTTTTAATGCCATTTCTCACTCTCCCGTCTTGCCCAAAAGTTTCCTAGAAGCACATATAACAGTGATCCCGAAAGAGGGTAAGGACGCATGTTCTGTTCTCACTACACGTATGCCCCAGGCGTGTGTGCAGCTCAACATACAGCTAAACCTTCAATCCTATAATAACCAGTCTTTTGGTGGTCACATGAAACAGGATATAAGTCAGATAGAATGGATATGCAAATAGGATTGAGAATAGGTGAAACTGGAAATAAACAGATAAAAGCATACAATCAGTATATTTTTTTGTTTAATTTCTGTTTATTGAAAATTTTTTCAAAAAGACAAAGAAAAACCGAACATAGACCATACAATCCAACATAAAATATGGTAAGTAGCTATGGAACAATATCAATGAGTGCATGAACATCTCAGTGTGTGCCAAGCACACCCAGTCATAAAAAGTCTGAAAAAACATAATGATAACACAACATCTTGACCCATAAAACAGATGTCGGAGAGAACTTATAGGAAAGCGAAAGGATAGCGAAAAGCAGAAAAGAAAGAGAAAGAAGAGCGGAGAGCAGCTGGGAGAGAAAGGGGATAAGAGGGGGGGGGGGGAGGAGGGGTGGCAAATTAGGCCACGGGCAATTTATGTACCAAACAATAAAAACTTTAATCAGATAGGATTACATTAGAAGGTGATAAACCAAGGGGGGTGTCCTCAGTGAGTAGGGCCACATAGGATGGAGTGTTTTTAAAAGAAGACCAAGGTTGCCAGGTAGAGTGAAAACGGTCTAGTTTGTCACGGGCTATGAAAGTAAGTTCCTCTATTTGGTATGTCATATCAACTTTCCGTAGCCAGTGACATATCGTGGGAATGGTCGGTGAGCCCCAGAAGGTGGGGATCAAGGCTTTAGCCGCATTAAGCATATGAGGGATCATTGATCTTTTGTACTTAGAGAGCGGCATGTTAGTTCCATGCAGCAAAACAACCCAGGGATCTGATGGGATAGTAACTTCCGTGATGACTTGAATAAGCCGGAGGACCTCCAAACAGAATGGCCGAATTACCGAACAGTGCCACCAGATGTGTGCATGCGATGCAGTATCTCCGCATCCCCTCCAGCATAACGGGGAGATGGCCGGAGAAATAATGTGCATTTTCCTCGGGGTATAGTACCAACGGGACAATAGCTTGTAGTTGGATTCCGCCACCTTGGTGGAGAGAGAGGAAATGTGAGCCAATGCAAGAACTTTGTCCTTCCGAGCATCGGAAATTTGAGATCCAATATCCAGTTCCCACTTGTGTAGAAAGTCCGGGTAGGGTTGGCCTTGTAATGAGATAAGTGCCTTGTAAAACTGTGAGGTGGGGTGGAGGGGGGGGTCCCGAGGGCATAATATCG
Organism: Pelophylax lessonae; assembly: GCF_965119305.1. Classification (NCBI taxonomy): domain Eukaryota; kingdom Metazoa; phylum Chordata; class Amphibia; order Anura; family Ranidae; genus Pelophylax; species Pelophylax lessonae. Next base: position 47,483,746 of record NC_138770.1, read on the forward strand.
CCTCAATAGGATTCAATTCCTTGGAGTCACGCAACGGACGTGGAAGAGTAGCTATGAACCAGGACAACTGTCTGTGTCTCCAATGATCCATGACCGTTGCGGGGCTGGAGCCCAAAATGTGGCTAAGTGGTTTCACAGTATTAGAGTGGGTTACGTGGGATAACAAGAGGGGAGTCTTAGGAGACCATTTTTTAAATCCAGCATCTAGTTTACCAGGCATGAAGTGGTTGTGGTTCAACAGAGGCATTAAGGGAGAGTTGTAGTTCAAGGAAAACTTTGTATGAATGGAATCCCAGACGGACAAGGTAGATAGGGTCAGGGGGGAAGTGTTTGGTGAGAGGGCCCTGGCGGACCTCGGAATCCATGGTACTGCAGACAAGTCTCTGTCACATAGGTCGTATTCCAGCTGTACCCATAATTTAGAACTAAAAAAGTACTTCCAATCAGCCACACGGGTTAGTGCGACCGCCCGGAAGTAATCCCTGATACTATGGAGTGCAAGTCCCCCAGAACGCTTTGGACGAAAAAGCGTCGTCCTGGCAATCCTGGGGCGCCTGCCCTGCCAGATAAACCTGGAAATCAAAGACTGCAAAATAGTAAAAAGCCCAATAGGTACAACCAGCGGTAACATTTGAAAAAAAAAATAGAATACGAGGTAAAATGTTCATCTTAATTATGTTGGTCTTGTCCAACCAAGAGTGATGTAAGGAGGACCATTTCCGAAGATCTGATTTGAGCATGTTCAATAGGGGTATGTAGTTATGACGGAACAAGTTATCCAAGCGGGGGGTTAGAAAAATGCCTAGGTATTTCAATTTATCTGGACACCATTGAAATGGAAAATGTGGGGTCAGAGCGGAGGCTTCAGTATGGGGGAGATTAATATTTAATATTTCAGATTTAGACATGTTAATCTTGAAGTTTGAGATGTGGCGGAAGTCTGCGAAGGCTCGTAAGAGTACAGGCAAAGAGATACGAGGTTGTTGGATGAAAAAAAGTATGTCATCCGCATAAGCTGCGTATTTATGCATCTGACAGTTCACAGTGACACCATGTATGTCGTTGGAATGTCTAATAGTGGATAAAAAGGGCTCGAGTGAGATGGCAAACAAGAGGGGCGACAAAGGACACCCCTGTCGCTTGCCATTGTGAAGGGGGAAGGGGGTACTAAGGAGGCCGTTAACCCGTACCTGAGCCGTCGGTTGGGCATATAAAGCCGCAATTCGTTGTATAGCCTTAGAGCCAAGGCCAAAAAAACGGAGGGTAGGCAACAAATAGTCCCAGTCCACCCTGTCAAACGCTTTTTCAGCGTCAGTAGAAAGAAACAGGGTGGGCTGGGACTCAGTGCGGACAAAGTGTATCAGAGAGAGAGCACGAAGAGAGTTATCCCTCGCCTCCCGACCGGGGATAAAACCAGTCTGGTCAGCGGAGACCCAGGAGGGGATCAGGGGCAGGAGTCTGTTAGCCAGAACCTTAGAGTATAATTTAAGATCTACATTCAGGAGGGATATAGGGCGGTAACTGCCACATTCCGTGGGGTCCTTTCCCGGTTTAGGCAGGACCGAAATGTGTGCAGCTAGTGATTCGGGGCGGATCTAGAAATGGAGTTGGCATACGAGGTTAAGTGAGGGAGTAGGACATCTGCAAACTTTTTGTAATAAGCAACCGTGAAACCATCAGGGCCAGGCGCCTTACCGACTTGGGTGTATTTTAGTGCCAATTGGAACTCTTCAACAGAAAAGTCGTTTTCCAATTTCCGCAGGGTGCGTTTGGAAAGGGTTTGTAGATTAGCCCTTTTAAGGTAAGCCCAAATACGTTTGCGTTTTTCGGTTAAAGGAAGATGACAAAGATCGCCTTCTACATGATAAAGCTTGCTATAAAAATCCCTAAAGGCTTTGGCAATATCAGGCGAGGAATGGACCATAAGGCCAGAGGGAAGCTTCACCTTCTGTACAAAGGCTGCTGACTTCTGGGCTCTAAGAGACCTGGCAAGCATTCTACCGGGCTTATCACCCCACTCGTAACGTTTATGAGCTAAAAAGTGAAATTTGCGCTTGGTAGCTTTGTCAAGTAAGGATCGTAGGGATTCCCGAGCCTCCGTTAAGGCCTGTAAGTGGGAGACATGCAATGATAGTTTGTGTGACTTTTCCAGATCCGCCACCAGAGCAAGCTGCTCAGCAATCAATTGGCCCTGTTCCCGCTTTCTCCTCGCCCCCAGCTCCATCAACCTTCCCCTTATAGTAGCCTTATGGGCTTCCCACACCAAGGAGGGAGATGCGCTCTCAGTAGCATTTTCAAGAAAATATTGGTTAAGAGCAGAAGATAGGAGAGCTGCATCTGCGGGGTTCGTGAGAAGTGAGTCATTCAGCTTCCAATTAGTGGAGCAGGGTGGGAGAGAAGGAAGGAGCAGGGTGGTCATTACAGGAGCATGATCCGAAATGGAGGCACAGCCAATGGAGGTGGATCGCAAAAGAGGTAAGTGAAAGTGGCTCAGAAAAATGTTGTCAATCCTGGAATAACAACCATGTGTTTTGGAAAAGTGGGAAAAGTCAGCATCTTTAGGATGCAGAATTCGCCAGACATCGACTAGTTGAAGGGAATGTAACAATTTTTTAATCCGTGCGATCTGTTTAAACGGGACATTTGAGCAGCCCTGCGAGGTGTCAAGAACAGGGTCCAAGACCATGTTGATGTCACCAGCAACAACCAGGAGACCTTCGGCAAACTTCGCCAGCTCAGAAAGTGTTGTGTGTAGGAAAGTGGACTGAGCCTGATTCGGTGCATAAATGTTAGCTAGAGTACAGCGGGTGTTTCCTATTGAGCCCTTTAAAAAAAGATAACGACCATTATGATCGGTAAGCATAGTATCAAGTTGGAAAGGGGTATCCCTGCGAAACCCAATAGCGACACCTTTAGTCTTGTTAGAGGGTGAAAGTGCATAGTACCAGGTCGGGTACTGCGGGGAGAATAATTTGACTTGAGTAGAATGGGTGAGATACGTTTCTTGAAGGAACGCAATAGAACAAGATTCACGTTGCAGCTCCCGTAACACTTGATGGCGCTTATACAGTGGGTACGGAAAGTATTCAGACCCCCTTAAATTTTTCACTCTTTGTTATATTGCAGCCATTTGCTAAAATCATTTAAGTTCATTCTTCTTCCTCATGAATGTACACATAGCACCCCATACTGACCGAAAAACACAGAATTGTTGACATTGTTGCAGATTTATTAAAAAAGAAAAACTGAAATATCACATGGTCCTAAGTATTCAGACCCTTTGCTCAGTATTTAGTAGAAGCCCCCTTTTGATCTAATACAGCCAGGAGTCTTTTTGGGAAAGATGCAACAAGTCTATCACACCTGGATTTGGGGATCCTCTGCCATTCCTCCTTGCAGATCCTCTCCAGTTCTGTCAGGTTGGATGGTAAACGTTGGTGGACAGCCATTTTTAGGTCTCTCCAGAGATGCTCAATTGGGTTTAAGTCAGGGCTCTGGCTGGGCCGTTCAAGAACAGTCACGGAGTTGTTGTGAAGCCACTCCTTCGTTATTTTAGCTGTGTGCTTAGGGTCATTGTCTTGTTGGAAGGTAAACCTTCGGCCCAGTCTGAGGTCCAGAGCACTCTGGAGAAGGTTTTTGTCCAGGATATCCCTGTACTTGGCCGCATTCATCTTTCCCTCGATTGCAACCAGTCGTCCTGTCCCTGCAGCTGAAAAACACCCCCACAGCATGATGCTGCCACCACCATGCTTCACTGTTGGGACTGTATTGGACAGGTGATGAGCAGTGCCTGGTTTTCTCCACGCATACCGCTTATAATTAAGGCCAAAAAGTTCTATTTTGGTCTCATCAGACCAGAGAATCTTATTTCTCACCATCTTGGAGTCCTTCAGGTGTTTTTTAGCAAACTCCATGCGGGCTTTCATGTGTCTTACACTGAGGAGAGGCTTCTGTCGGGCCACTCTGCCATAAAGCCCCGACTGGTGGAGGGCTGCAGTGATGGTTGACTTTCTACAACTTTCTCCCATCTCCTGACTGCATCTCTGGAGCTCAGCCACAGTGATTTTTGGGTTCTTCTTTACCTCTCTCACCAAGGCTCTTCTCCCCCGATAGCTCAGTTTGGCCGGACGGCCAGCTCTAGGAAGGGTTCTGGTCGTCCCAAACGTCTTCCATTTGAGGATTATGGAGGCCACTGTGCTCTTAGGAACCTTAAATGCAGCAGAAATCTTTTTGTAACCTTGGCCAGATCTGTGCCTTGCCACAATTCTGTCTCTGAGCTCTTCAGGCAGTTCCTTTGACCTCATGATTCTCATTTGCTCTGACATGCATTGTGATCTGGAAGGTTTTAAATAGACAGGTGTGTGGCTTTCCTAATCAAGTCCAATCAGTTTAATCAAACACAGCTGGACTCAAATGAAGGTGTAGAACCATCTCAAGGATGATCAGAAGAAATGGAAAGCACCTGAGTAAAATATATGAGTGTCACAGCAAAGGGTCTGAATACTTAGGACCATGTGATATTTCAGTTTTTCTTTTTTACTAAATCTGCAACAATGTCAACAATCCTGTGTTTTTCTGTCAGTATAGGGTGCTATGTGTACATTCATGAGGAAGAAGAATTAACTTAAATGATTTTAGCAAATGGCTGCAATATAACAAAGAGTGAAAAATTTAAGGGGGTCTGAATACTTTCCGTACCCACTGTATGCCATGTTTAAGCCTCTAACATTATAGGACAAGACTTTTATGGTCGCCATTAGGTATCCACAAACACCCCTCCCACAAACACTAAGAACCCGGGCCTAAAGGAAGGGGGGTAAAAAGAGGAGGGGGGGAGGAGAAAACAGAAGAAAAGAAGAGAAGAAGAAACAACAAGAAAAGAGGAGAAGACATAGAATCAATACAGAGACAATGTCCAATGGGACACCATGCATTGGCACGCAGTAAACTGCAGTGGTCCCTGGGGGGATGGGCAATCCCAGAGATAGGGCGCTGAGCAGGAGAATAAGTCCCGCGCGACAGAGCCCCAGATCCGGGAACCCCCACCCCCAAAAGGAGAGAGGGGAGCGTATCGACCGGATGCAACATCATCCTGTGGAGACGCTCAAAAGGGAGCCGGCGGCGGCACCCCAATAAGCCAAAATGTAAATGACAATGTGTAGAACAAAACATCAAATCATCAAATAACCATAGAATAACCTCCCCCTGGCAGAGGAGACAGTAATAAACCCAACATGCGTATGTAAAACCGTAAACAGGCATGATAAAAACAACAAACTAATGCACCTGTAAGGAGAGAACGTAAGTAGGCATAAGAAAGAGAAACATATCAGCAGATATAGAGAAAGGAATTCCTCATATAGGGGTCATCCCCGATTTGCGAGCAGAAGATGGCGCAGAGGTGCGCATTTTCTTGGAAGGCGTTTTACTCCAGGAGGCACCTGGTTTGAAAGTGAAAATGGGGATGCAATCATGCCACCCTGGAAGATCCAAGGGTGGGAGGCCAACATCCTGGAGGAAGGCTGGTAGATCTTCCGGGAAGCGAAGGGTAGCAGAATGACCATTCTTGGTAGCGATTAGACAAGCTGGGAAACCCCAGCGATAAGTAAAGCCATTGGCCCTAAGTTGTTCCAGGAGCGGTTTTAGTGCTCGGCGTCGTTTCAAGGTCTCCTTGGAAAGGTCAGGAAAGATGTTAAGGGATGCCCCGTGAAAGTCAACAACTTGAGTGCCGCGTAGTTTAGTCATGATAGCATTTTTGTCTTCAAAATAGTGCAGGCGACAGATAACATCCCGAGGCAGGTCAGAGGACAGGTTATGAGGTCTAAGCGCTCTATGTGTGCGATCGAAACGTAAAGGATCAGTGGGAGCCCTCCCCAGGATGGAATTAAATATGCCCGTACCGATGCTTCAAGGTCGTCATCCCTGGTAGCTTCGGGGAGACCACGGATACGCACATTATTCCGCCGGTTGCGGTCTTCCAGATCCTCCATTTTATATAAAGCGGCTCGGTGTGCCACCGTTGCGTGACTTTGTCCTGTAGCTCTCTAATGGAGTCCTCTTGCGAGTCCTGCCTCCGTTCTGTGTCCTCTACCCTGCCAAGTATGTGGGACATATCAGCGCGGACAGCGGTGATCTCTTTCTTAAGTGACCATTATAGATTGCGAAACATGCCCCCGATTTCCTGTTTCAAACCGTGTAAAAGAGAAGACAGATCAGAAGCTGCCGGAGAGTGCATCTCTTCAAGCGGGTCAGAAAGATATGAGGAGGAAGGAGAGTGCTCCCGCGGTGATGCAGAGCGGATGGATGACACTGCACCCGATACAGAGGCCTCAGCCCTACTGCCTCGCATGTGAGTGCTTGAGCCGCCTGTAGACAAAAATCGCTTGATAGTACCGGAGCTGGGTAGTTTTGATGAGGATCCCTTCCCGGATTTTTTGCCGGACATTGAGCGTAAGTTGGGTGTTTTAGAAGGCATTGCCAGGGGGTTAGATCATTAAGGTGCCGCCAGAGCTCACTTTAATTATGGTCGGTCATCACTGGTCAAAAAAGTCCCATCCCCACTTGAATATGTAGAAGGAAAGGATTGCTCAAATGATGAGATAGGCAAGGAGAGGCAGGAGCAGCTGCTGCAACAAGCAGGAGAGATTGTGAGGGACAAAGTCTGTGTGCAGCAGCTGGATGTATGAGATAGGCAGTGTGAGGGGCTGAGTGATTACCCTGCGCCTGGTGTGAGGGTAACATCCGCAGGAGAGGTCGCTGCTGCCAGTGCGACTAGGCCACTACTTCGGGCGCCCTTCTGTTGCCCAGGAAAAGAAGCTAGATGATGGATGGCGGGTCCTGTGGGCTTGGGCAGGTAGCGGATGCCCATGAGAGGGAGGCAGAGAGTCAATTTGAGCCTGTGCAGCCGCCACGGCGCCAGACGGCGGATCGTGGCGACCGCTAAGAAAGTCCGCGGCTTCTGCAGGGGTTTAGGCCCCGATCTCGGAGCTCCGGATCCCGGCAGCCCAGAGCAAAAATAGGTAGTCCGGCTTGTACAGGGGATCGCGGAGGAGCAGCTGCAGCCCAAGAGGTACAGTGGTGGGGGATCTGAGCGGTGGATGGTGACAGATTAGCTGTGTAGACCTGCAGCTGACTGGTATTGTGGCCTAGTCAAGATGACGGCCGGCCGCGGCAGGCCTGGGCTGGTAGTGCCGGTAAGGGCCCTATAGCTCCGTGTTGGCGGTGGTGGGGTGCTGTGGAAGTCTCGGGGGGTCGATTCAGGATGACCGAGGGTCGGATGGCTTACCCTCTCGCCGCTGGCGGCCTACGCGAGCCCGGGGATGTAGAGGCAGTGGTTAGGCCGCGGGTCCCGCCGCTCGCCGATCCGGCCTGTTGGGTGGAAAATAAAGGCAGCGCCAGGTGCCCCGAGGGGTGCACAATCACTTGGGGATGGATGCAGGAGTTGGTCCGGCTCTGTAAGCTCCGATGGCTGCGGATTGCTCTCCGGTGTTCTGGAGCTCAGGCGGTAAGCGTCCAGCGCGGCTGACTTCCGGGGGGGGTGCATACAATCAGTATATAAACATAAACAAGATATGCACTGAGTATATAGCTAACAGTTCATAGGCATACCAGCGATGCTTCCTAGAAGGGTTCAGGAATCTCCCACAGGAACATGAGATGCTGCCTGGCTTGTGTCCATGAGATGTCTAAAATGGAGATTTTTCAGAGAGAGGTGGAGCTAATACCCGGTGATAGAGAGCAAGAAATACCATAAAGTACTGTCCATCAATAGTCTTTGTCACAGTGGCATCTTGTGGACAATATCGGTATTGTAAGTTTCAATAACATTAATTCTTTTCTTAGGCTGAAGGCATGACAACGCAACTCGGGTAGAAAACTACAGGAGACCAATCTCTCTCCTTAACGTGGATGTCAAATTATATGCGAAGACTACAGGAGGCCAATCTCTCTCCTTAACGTGGATGTCAAATTATATGCAAAGATTCTTGCGAATAGACTGCTCCCCCTTGTCCCCTCTCTGATAAACCTGGACCAGGTGGGCTTTGTTCCGGGCAGAGAGGCTCGGGACAATACCATCAAAGCCCTTAACATTCACCATAGACTCTCCTCAGGTGCTGCACAAAGCTTCTTCCTCTTCTTGGATGCCGAGAAGGCATTCGACAGGGTGGACTGGGACTACAGGGGCGAGGTGCTGCGGACGGCTGGCTTGCTTCCCCGCATGCTCGTGAGCATTCAGGCTCTCTACTCTAACCTCATCGCTCGGGTGAGGGTCAATGGTCACCTATCGGACGCCTTTAACATCGGGAATGGAACACGCCAGGTATGCCCCCTCTCCCCTCTTATTTACATCTTGACGCTTGAACCCTTTCTCAACAGAATTTGATCTAACTCAGACTCAAGAGGTGTTACAATATAGTCAACAGAATATAAGGTGGCAGTTTTCTTATTTCTATCACACCCACAAACATCCCTGCAAACTTGTTAAGTGACTTGGAACACTTCAAAAAACTGTTGAACCTAACTATGCGAAATCTCACGCTTTAAACATCTCCCTCCCTACTACACTGCAAAAGGCTAGTGAGGAGAACTTCTCCTTTACCTGGAAACCCAATGCTATAAAGTACTTGGGGGTCCAAATCCCCCTACACCTTAAGGACTTATTTGAGCTGAACTTCAAATCACTATTACTTAAGATTCAGGAGGATATCAAAAGATGGATGGGGCTTAACCTCTCCTGGTTTGACCGTATTGCTCTCCTTAAAATGAATGTGCTCCCTAGACTGCTATATGTATTGCAGACAGCACCGATTGCCCTCCCGAGTGCCTTTTTCTCAGAGTACAAGAGGGCCTGCACCAAATTCATCTGGAAGCAGTCACCGCCTGCATTAAATATGCACGCCTCCACCTCCAAAACTTGGGGGCGGGGTGGGCCTGCCTGACTTATATAAATATTACCTGGCCTGTCACTTAGCTAGCAGATCAAAAGTATGAGTGTCATTGGAAAATCACCTTTCTTATAGAGCATTGGGCCTTTTGCCCTGGCTCCTACCGAAGCATCACCCTAAGCAGTCCCAGGACCATCCTCTCATTGGGGCGACACTGTAGTGTTTTAAGATTGCTTGCAGAACGGCCTCCCTATCCTCCGTTCCTGGCCCTTTGACCTCTATTAGCGGCAATCCTGACTGGTCCAGGTATGTCGCATTCCTTCCTCTGGGAGGAATTACCCAGTGAAAAATATTGGCCCACCATTTCTCAATAAGTGGTAGGTTCCCATTACTTCCCCAACTTGCCACTAAATCCTTGACAAAGTCATTCCCATCTTGGACCTATAGGCAAATTCATAATTTTGTCACATCCCCACCTATAGTAAAAAAGAGGTTTGGGGTGCACCCGCGCTATGGATAGCAACACAAGCACTGAATCAACAGTTTTAAATGCAGAGTGTGGGGATCAGATGGTTATGCTGCCTCCAACTTACCACAAGGGTAAAGAAATGTGGGGGTTTATGGGAGGTGTTGGTATGGGGCGCTACCACCTTGCACAGCGAATTACTTCGTTGTATATGATCCAAAAAAATGAAAGTGCACAGTGCTTATTGGTGAAATATTAAATGTGCAATATAGTGCAGATTTAAAATTAAATTAAATTAAAATTATAAAATTATAAACGGTAGTAATCGTGTATCAATTGGATTGTACCGTGTATGTATCACTCATCGGATGTAAACAATCATATAGTGACCAGTGCAAAAAAAGTGCTAAGTGCAATATAGGTGATTAATAGATACTTTATTGTGGCCTCCTTTGAAAGAGGAAACTGACATCCGTGGTGAATATTACAGAACACTATGCAGTGTAAAGTGAGAGAGTAAAAACGCCTGTGGCGCGTGTTAGGAGTGAGAAGTGCTAATACCGTGGGTAAAGCACTTACCAAAAGTCCTCTCCCTTCTCACTCTAATATACTGTGTCTCCCTTCTCCTGATGCCTGTGAGAGCTGGTTGTTCCGTGCATACAGTTGCGCTTGCATCTAGGGAGTCAGTATACAAAAGACCAAGAGAGCTTCCATTGCGTAGTATAGTACATTATTGAGGGGAAAAAAAATAGCATCGACTCACTGTTAGGAAGTTCACCGTCAGCTTGTTTGGTGTGTCTCCAGTGTTCGGCCGCGCGGTACTTCCGCGTTCCACCGGCCGGAGCCACCTAACCGGAAGTGACGTTGACGCTGCTTTGCCGCTCTACGCGTTTCGTCACTGCGACGTCATCTGGGGCGGTCAAGATGCCCCAGATGACGTCGCAGTGACGAAACGCGACACCTATATTGCACTTAGCACTTTTTTTGCACTGGTCACTATATGATTGTTTACATCCGATGAGTGATACATACACGGTACAATCCAATTGATACACGATTACTACCGTTTATAATTTTATAATTTTAATTTAATTTAATTTTAAATCTGCACTATATTGCACATTTAATATTTCACCAATAAGCACTGTGCACTTTCATTTTTTTGGATCATATACAACGAAGTAATTCGCTGTGCAAGGTGGTAGCGCCCCATACCAACACCTCCCATAAACCCCCACATCCCCACCTATGGCTGAACTATGGGCGAGATTGCTGTTACCTTTTGAGGTACTATGCACCCGACAATCCCCTCAAAGCCACCTGATCTCTCAAATTTATGCCCTCCTTACGGGAGGCGCTCCCCAACCAACAGATAGAGCTAGACACGCCTGGGAGTAAGACCTGCAGATATCCCTTTCAGATGCTGACTGTGAGATGATCAATGAATTTGTTCACAAAGGCTTATTGAATACTTCGGTCCAGGGAAATTCTCTCCTACACAAATTCTATCCCAATAGCTCAAAGAACTGCTGGAGATGCAACCAGGAGGAGGGTTCTATGCTACATATTTGGTGGAGCTGCAGTATGCTCCAGCCATTCTGGAAAATGGTCCATGAGATAACTTCTCAAGTGACTTCATACCCCTTAGAATTCTCCCCTGCTCAATACCTGCTACATCACACTCATGTGCCCAAAAGGGACTATTTTAAATCTCTCGCGATGCACATGATAAATGCCGCAAAATTATGTATCCCCACTAATTGGAAATTGACGTGTATCCCGACTGCGGCAGAGTGGTTCGCCAGAATAAATAAAACAGAATAGATGGAAGAGCTCACACTCACCTCTCAAGATATAATTCATGGGTTCTTTGCTACTTGGATGTGTTGGTCTCACTTTAACTTCTTCCCATCCGCGCTACAGCCTATATACGGCTGTAGCGCGGACTCACATTTTCGGGAGGTCGTCTTTATACGGCCTCCCAGTAACAGGCTCCATGTGCGCTCCCGTGAGAGCGCATCGGGGAAAATCTGTGTCGGCCGTGTCCCTTGGACACAGCCGATCACAGATCGTGGTGAATGGCCAATCACAGCGGCCATTCACCACGTGATCGGACCGTCCAATGAGAGATGATCTCATATGTAAACATATGAGATCATCTCTCATCGCCAGCGCTCCTTCCTCACACAGAGCCTGCAGTGTGAGGAAGGAGGAGAGCCGTTAGCCGCCGGGGACACACAGGAATGTAATCAGGGCACCGATCACCAGTGCCCTGATTACTAGAGGTAAAAAAACATACACAAAGTGCCCACAGTGCCCGCCATCAGTGCCCCCCATCAATGCCCACAATCAGTGCCCATAGTGCTGCCAGTCAGTGCCCATCAGTGCCTGCTCATCTAGGCACTGATGAGCACTGACTGGCAGCACTATGGGCACTGAGTGTGGGCACTGATGGTGCTGCCCATCAGTGCTCATCAGTGCCGCCCATCAGTGCTCATCAGTGCCACCCGTCAGTGTCCATCAGTGCCATCCGCCAGTGCCCATCAGTGCCCATCAGTGCCGCCCGTCAGTGCCGCCTCTCAGTGCCCAGCAGTGCCACCTCTCAGTGCCCAGCAGTGCCACCTCTCAGTGCCCAGCAGTGCCGCCTATCAGTGCTCATCAGTGCCGCCTATCAGTGCTCATCAGTGCCGCCTATCAGTGCTCATCAGTGCGGCATATTAGTACCTCCTCATCAGTGCCCATAAGTGCCACCTCATCAGTGCCCATAAGTGCCACCTCATCAGTGCCCATCAGTGCCCATCAGTGCCGCCTCATCAGCGCACATCAGTGAAGGAGAAAATTTTATTTTCAAAATTTACTTGCAGAAAATAAGAAAAACTTTTTTTTTTTTCAAAATTTTCTGTATTTTTTCTTTATTTTTTGTAAAAAATAAAAAACCCAGAGATGATTAAATACCACCAAAAGAAAGCTCTATTTGTGTGAAAAAAATTATAAAAATTTCATATGGGTACAGTGTAGCATGACTGCGCAATTGTCATTCAAAGTGTGAGAGCACTGAAAGCTAAAAATTGGCCTGGATGGGAAGGGGGTTTAAGTGCACAGTAGGCAAGTGATTAAGACAACTTTGAAATACTCAGAGGTTGGGGGTTGAGCGCTGTACCCACAGGCCAATTAGAACTGGCTGTGTGTCTCAAGGTGGCCGTCCTTAGGTTGGGTGGGGGGGTGGGATGGGGTAAGAACTGAACAGGTCTGTGGAACCCAGAAGATGTTATCGGTGCTGGGCAGAGGCTAGCAGAGCTCTGCCTTGTTGTCAGCACTTCAACTTTGGGAACAGCAATCTCCAGAGTTTCTGCTGCCGATTCTAAGGCATGCTGCCGGACGTGTTCTAGCAGTTTCCTGTATGCCCTTTCCAGATGCTGTTCTTTCCTTAGCAAGTGTTCTAGATCAGGTTTAAGCTCTGAGAAGCCTGCGAGACTGAGCATAGCCTCTCAGTATTCTCGCAGGTCCTCAAGGGTAGGTTCCCCTTCATCACCAAACACAAACGCATCTGTAAGGCTCTCCCACAGCAATCCAGGGTCACCAAAGTCATATCCCTCCGGGGAGCATTCTGATGTCTCTCCTAAAGATTTCTGCTCTGTGTGCCATTGCAGAGCCTGATACTGATTATCCAGCTCTATCTCCTGCTGGACCAGCCTGTCCAACTCGGATACCCATTTCTCCTGGGGCCTCTCTCCCAGGAATGCCATCCGTAACTCCCGTTGGTCACTAGCCTGTTGCCCTGGGGTTAGAAAGCACTTGCCCTGGTAAATACCAGCAAGCTGGAGGGCTCCAATCCAGAGCTCCACCCGAAATATGCTGCCTGAGCTCCAGGTATTGATCCGCAGATACCGTCCTGGAGTATACTGAAAGACCGATCCGCAGCACCCCCCTCAAACTCTGATGCCATAGCTCTGTTGTTATTCAAACACAGGCACAAAGACATATACACTTTGGGACAACCCCCCCTCCCCCTTAGCAGCCAATCCACATACATATATACATCCCATAATAGTTTGATCTTAAGGCACACAGAAACAATAGAACAATGGAATACAGGTACTTAACAATAACAAACCCCACCTCACTATCTAGCAAGGGTCTATGAGAGACTCCAACAACACCAAGCAATTTGAAAAGTCAAATTGTCTATCTCTATATATCTCTTGAGGGACATTGTCCAGAAATGTTATTGTCCCAAGCGAAAGAGGCCCTTCACTCTTTCAGCACAAACCGCACATATAGAACCCAGGATAACCGTGGTAACAGGAAATGCTGAGTCCGGTGTGGTTGTACAGCGAGTCTGATTAGTGCAGACCCGACTGGGGTTCTTGGTCATTCTGTGCCCCTAATAGACACATGGATGTATGTGTCTACTCCTCAGCTTATCCCCCTCAATCTCCTCATATATCACAAATTTACTGAGCAACATATCAGTATGAATGTCACACCACTTCTTCAAACTGGATCTGTCTAAAACTAAGCTTGTAATATTTAGTCCACCCCAATCCCTCCGTCGTGACTTTACCATTGAGATCAATAGCACAACTACCGGTCCTTCCACGCATGTCAGGGTGCGAGGTGTAATTCTATATTTTGACCTCTTTGGGACCCCCTATTTAATCACTGGCTTAATTTTGCTGCCTTAACCTCAGTAGCATTTCCTTAAATCACCCCTTTCTAACTAACGATACCACAAAACAACTTATTCACTCTCTGGCTATCTATGTCCTTGGCTACTGCAACTTCATTCTCACTGGCCTACTTTTGTGCAGGCTACCCCTCCCCCCCGCCTCTTTAGTCATGAATGCTGCAGCTAGACTTGTTCACCTTTCGAATAAATCCATGGCCGCTGCCCCTATTTGCCAATCCCTACTCTGGCTTTCACTAGCTCGATGTATAAAATTTGAAATACTAACAACAACTTATAGAGCCATCAACACATCTGTCCCCAGCTAAATCACCAACCTCATCTCAACATATTGTCCAAATCATCTACTCTGCTACTCCCAAAACCTCTTACTGTCTACCTTCCTCTTTACCTCCTCCCATGCTTGCTGCCAGGACTTATCCAGAACCTCTTCCATCCTCTGAAACTCCTTACCCTAGTTACTGTATTTCCTAACCTGTCCACCTTTAGGCGATCCCTGAAAATGTACCTATTCAGGGAAGCCTACACTGCCTCCTCCTAAAAACTAATCTTTAGCCCCCTCCATCAGATCATCCCCCATAGCTTTAACCTTTTGTACCACCCCCCAATCTTGAGATTGTAAGCCCAATGAGAAGTAAGGATGATCGAACTTTTGAAAAGTTCGGTTCGGCCAGAACATCCGAACTTCCCGAAAGTTCGGCTCGGATTTCAGAACCCCATTGAAATCAATGGGACCCGAACTTCGGTAATCAAAAAACACAATTTTTAAGCCCTAAAACCCAATAAACGCCCCTAAAAAGTGCCCAGGGTTCTGGGTCATGCCCCATTAACTATTAATCACACAAAAAAAAGTTCTTAAAAATTTTCATTTTTGATAAAAAAAAGCCAATTATTGAAAAAATTAAAAAAAAAAAAAGAGAGATTTTTTGATTTTTACTTTGGATTTAGTATCTGGGGGGTCTAAAAGGTGTGCATGTGAAGTTTCAACTCTGTAGCATGTCCAGGACCATGAAAAAAAAAGATAATTTTTCAGTAGAACAAGGATGTGGGTCGGGACCCTCCTTTAACTTTAACACCTATATGATCTTTTTTCTGGTTCTGGACATGCTAAAGAGCTGAAACTTCACAGGTACACCTTTTAGACCCCCCAGACACAAAATCACACAAAAAAAAGTTCTTAAAAATTGTCATTTTTGATAAAAAAGCCAATTATTGAAAAAAAAAAAAGAGATTTTTTGATTTTTACTTTGGATTTCGTATCTGGGGGGTCTAAAAGGTGAAGAACCAGAAAAAAAAAGATTGTTTGTATTAGAACACTTTCTTTCAGGACAGGTAGTTAGCTTCTCTCCCGGTTTAATAGAAGGCATTTTTTGGGGTTCTTTGCAGTCAGGAAAAACATCTGAACTTGTGTATAGTGGTACTGTGCACAAGTTCTAATGTTTTGCCTGCCTCCAAAAACCCCCAAAAAATGGCAGCAAAAACACACCTGGGCATTTTTTTTTTTTGACGCTAGCGTTTTTTTTGGCATTTTTTTGGGTTCTTTTGAGGCAGGCAAACACATCTGAACTTGTGTATAGTGGTACTGTGCACAAGTTCAGATGTTTTGCCTGCCTCCAAAACCCCCCAAAAAATGCCAGCAAAAACACACCTGGGCATTTTTTTTTTGACGCTAGCGTTTTTTTTGGCATTTTTTGGGGTTCTTTTGAGGCAGGCAAAACATCTGAACTTGCGTATAGTGGTATATACATGAAAGTGGGGGGTGTCATGGCGCTCTTCTAATATCCCAAGGTGATACAAGGAATGTGGGTGGATGGGAGGGGGGGGGTTATGGGGCTGCGTGGGGGGTAACAAAGTTTGGTACTGTAGGGAAGCTATAGTCCGCGGCAGCCGGCTGAAGCGTGGAGAAGCCCTGAGAGATGCAAGAAAGGAGAGAGCGGCGCCAGCTTAGTATAGTACAAGTTTATTTAACACTGTTAAAATTGGTGACTCACTGTCCGAGGTTGGGTGAGACCGGTACACAAAGACTGTTAGGGTCATCCATCTTCCTCTTCCAGGATAGTGGTCATAGGAGAAGGTGGTGAGGTTCCAGAGGTATAGCCGAGCCGCTGTGGGGCTGCTAGTTGTCACTGACCGCTGCGGAGCATGCACAACAGGGCTCCGGCTGCCGACTTCTGATCCCTGATGACATCACTTCCTGGCAGGAGAAAAATAGGGGTTGCACGCGTTCAGAGCATCCGTGTTCCTTTGTCAGGCGATCTGACGAAGGAGCACGGATGCTCTGAACGCGTGCAACCCCTATTTTTCTCCTGCCAGGAAGTGATGTCATCAGGGATCAGAAGTCGGCAGCCGGAGCCCTGTTGTGCATGCTCCGCAGCGGTCAGTGACAACTAGCAGCCCCACAGCGGCTCGGCTATACCTCTGGAACCTCACCACCTTCTCCTATGACCACTATCCTGGAAGAGGAAGATGGATGACCCTAACAGTCTTTGTGTACCGGTCTCACCCAACCTCGGACAGTGAGTCACCAATTTTAACAGTGTTAAATAAACTTGTACTATACTAAGCTGGCGCCGCTCTCTCCTTTCTTATAGTGGTATATATACACACATACATATATTTATATACACACCTAGACATATATAGGTGTGATAGTAGCAGAAATATATTCCTGTAAATGATTTCATTAGCTCAAGCATATATTTTTGCTACTATCACACCTATACATGGCTAGGGGTGTATATACAGACATATATGTATATATATACCCCTTATACACATGTTCAGATGTCATGTCTGACATCAATCATGTCCTCAAAAAAGCACTGACAGTGGCAGCCCCAGCAGCATAAAAAATGCTTGGCTGGTGAGAAGCCATAATGGTGTCCCGAAGCTATTTAGAGAAATGATCATTTCTCTATTGCGGTCACCCTGACATGGAAGGGTTTGGTCACCCTGCCATGGCAGTCACTGTCAGTTCACCCTACACTACACTACAGTCACCCTGGTATGGAAGGGTTTGGTCAGTCGGTCACCCTGCCATGGCAGTCAGTTAACCCTACACTACATTACAGTCACCCTGGTATGGAAGGGTTTGGTCAGTCGGTCACCCTGCCATGGCAGTCAGTTCCCCCTACACTACATTACGGTCACCCTGGCACTTCATACTTTCCCTACAGAAACTAAATTTTTGAAGCTAACTTAAGTGTAAAGGAGCACTCTAACTACACTAGATATCCCTTTCCTCACACTAAAAATAGCTAAATGACACTTTTAAAGTAAAATTAACAGAACTGCTTCCACTCTCTTCCATGTCCAGTATAACAATGCTAGGAATTTGGCGGGGGCGATCTTATATACTGGGGGGCGTATTCACTAATGATTGGTCTAGGGACCCCCTAGTCACTCCAATCACATTCCTAGCACTCTCCTGCCCCCTCAATTGGCTTTTGCTAATGGTTCTGGTCCAATCACGGGCTTTTAAAGCCCATTTCCTGAAGCATTGCATTTTGGGCGGTTCTGGTTGCCGAATTCCGAACTTTTTGGGCAAAAAGTTCTAAATTCGGCCGAACCTCGAACACCCAATGGTCGACCCGAACCGTTCGATCATCCCTAATGAGAAGGGCCCTCCTAATCGTTAGGTATTGAATGTTGAGTAACTGTACTGTCTCACTTTATATTGTAAAGTGCTGCACAAACAGTGTCGCTATATCAATTTAGAAAAATAACAATATTATTTTGCAGATCCCACAGTCTCAGTGTTCAGAAAACTGTTTGCCAGGAACCAGGAAAGTCCCAAGATCCGGGAGACACACCTGCTGTTATGACTGCGTCCAGTGCTCCGAGGGGGAGATATCCAATGTTAGCGGTATTAGGACATTTATACTGTATATATTTATCCAAACCATTGTTCTATAAATATACATTTATAACGAATAGTTGTTTAGTTGAACTGGTTGAAATAGTAAACTTCAAACCACCTTTACCAATCACTATGTCTTTAGCACATTGGGCTGAAAATATTCAATTTCACACTAATGTCAGCATATAAAGCATTCAGATTGTTTCAGCATGATAATTATTAAATATACAATACTGTGTAAAATTTTTAGGGAGGTGTGAAGAAGTTCTGTAAAGTAAGAATGCTTTAAAATATATATATTTGATTTATTTATTTTTATCAGTTTACAAAACGCAAAGTTAGCGAACAGAAGAAACATCTAAATCAAACCAATATTTGGTGTGACCACTCTTTTGGCTTCAAACCAGCATCAGTTCTTACACTTGCATACTTTGCACACTTGCACAAAATCAGGGATTTCGTAGGATTAGAGTCAGGTGTATGATTGACCAATTAGACCAAGCATTTGCTAATGATAATCAATTTTATATGAATGTAGGTTGAAACAGTCATTAACTGAAACAGAAATGGCTGTGTAGAAGGCTTAAAACTGGGTGACGAACAGCCAAACTCTGCTACTAAGGTGACATTGCAGAAGAAAGTTTCATGTCACAGATCATACACCATGGCAACACTGAGCACAGCAACAAGACACAAGGTAGTTATACTGAATTGGCAAGGTCTCTCCCAGGGAAATATTTCAAAGCAAGCTGAGGTTTCAAAATGTGCTGTTCAAGCTCTTTTTGGGAACACAAAGAAATGGGCAATGTTGAGGACCAAAGACAAATTGATTAGCCAAGGAAACTGAATGCAGCAGATGAAAGACACATCATGCTTACTTTTCTTCTACATCAGAGGATGTCCAGCAGTGCCATTAGCACAGAACTGGTGGAAACCAGTGGAACCCATGTACACCCATCTACTGTCCAGAGAGGTCTGGCCAGAATTGATCTTCATATATATAACAATTGCAGCCAAAAACGCATATCTCCAACGTGGAAACAAGGCGAAAAGTCTCAGCTATGCAAGAAAACAAAGGAACTGTGGTGCATAAAAATGGCAGCAGGTGCTCTGGACTGATGATTTAAAATGTGAAATATTTGGCTGCAGCAGGAGGCAGTTTGTTCATCGAAGGATTGGAGAGCAGTACATTAATGAGTGTCTGCAGGCAACAGTGATGCATGGTAGAGTTCCCTTGAAAGTTTGGGGATATATTTTCTACAAAAGGAGTACGATTTGGTCAGTATAAATGGTGTCCTCAATGTTGAGAAATACAGACAGATACTCCATCATGCCATACCATCAGGGAGGCATGTGATTAGCCCCAAATTTATTCTACAGCAGGACAAAGATCTTAAACATACAGCCAATGTCATTAAAAACTATCTTCAGTGTAAAGAAGAACACAGAGACCTGAAAGTAATGCTTTGGCCCCCACAGAGTCTTGATCTCAACATCATGGCAGTGTATGTTAGGTACAGGCACAAGCTCAAGCTCTATATAAACTCTTGCACAATCAGCAACCACTTTTCAAGTATGCTTTGTGTAAATGCTCCTGGCCACATATTTGCATACTAAAATGTAAACAAACCTGTGCCGAAAGGGCTCACCCTGTAGGCTCCAGACACAGTTACCGGCAGAAGTAGAAATTGGGAGCTTTCCAACCATGTGACGACTGTAACAGCCAAACATGGTGGTCACATGACCATAAACCCCAATTCGCCTCCCAGCATCAGAAAACCCTTAAAGGGCCAGGAGACACCGGCATTAGGGGGTTACAAATAACAATGTATACTCATATACTGTAACAAACAGGGGGCAAAACCAGGCAGACATAGACATTGTCAGAAGAGAAGGTAATGAGAGGAGCTGGATCTAAAATTGACCTTGACAATGATTCTGACTAGGCAGCTCTCTTTGAGGCCAAGGAGCCTCAAAGTCATCTCTGTTGAACAATGGAACAATGGAAATTCAGCAACTGCTCTAGTAATTGGTTAGCAGAGACAAATTACAAATTAAGAGAATAGATGTACTAGATTTTGAGCACAGATTGAGATATCTAAGCCACTAGATCTGGTGGTAAACAAACTGGAAGATTTTGTAAAATCCAAGATCAACAGATGTCTTACCATTAAGCATCTTCAAAAGTAGAGTATTAGACTGGACTTGAGTTAGACCAGCAGATAAATAAGGAGATGTCAGTTAGGACAAAAAGGCAGATGAGCTCCCCTAAAGTTGGGTAGGATTTCAGTTGGGTTCAGGTTCTCCATAATGCTATAGAAGAGCATCATTCTTTACATTTTGGAACACAGCTTCGGAGCAATAACAAACTTGAAAATAGGGAAGAAGAAGAGTTCTATAATTTCATACAGTTTAATGTAGTTCCTTGGTTCAACCTAGCTCAAGCTCCCAATACCAGAGATGGCAGTGGTGGGATTCAAAAATTTTACTAACCAGTTCCGACTTTCCCAGCAGAATGACCAGCATGCCCCCTTTCAATGCACAGTGACCAGCGTGCCCCCTTTCAATGCACAGTGACCAGCGTTCCCCCTTTCAATGTACAGTGACCAGTGTGCCCCCTTTTAATGCAGAATGACCAGCGTGCCCCCTTTCAATGCACAGTGACCAGCGTGCCCCCCTTTCAATGCAGAGAGACCAACGTGCCCCCTTTCAATGTACAGTGACCAGCGTGCCCCCTTTCAATGCACAGTGACCAGTGTGCCCCCTTTTAATGCAGAATGACCAGCGTGCCCCCTTTCAATGCACAGTGACCAGCGTGCCCCCCTTTCAATGCAGAGAGACCAGCGTGCCCCCTTTCAATGTACAGTGACCAGCATGCCCCACTGTCAATGCACAGTGACCAGCGTGCCCCCCTTTCAATGCAGAGAGACCAGCGTGCCCCCTTTCAATGCACAGTGACCAGCGCTGCGTGCCCCCCTTTCAAGGCAGAGTGACCAGCGTGCCCCCCTTTCAATGCACAGTGACCACCGTGCCCCCCTTTCAATGCAGAGAGACCAGCATGCCCCCTTTCAATGCACAGTGACCACAGCATTGCCCCCAATCATTGCAGAGTGCCACAGCATTGCCCCCAATCATTGCAGAGTGCCACAGCATTGCCCCCATTCATTGCAGAGTGCCCACAGCATTGTCCCCAATCATTGCAGAGTGCCCACAGCATTGCCCCCAATCATTGCAGAGTGCCACAGCATTGCCCCCAATCATTGCAGAGTGCCACAGCATTGCCCCCAATCATTGCAGAGTGCCACAGCATTGCCCCCAATGATCATTGCAGAGTGCCATAGCATCGCCCCAATCATTGCAGAGCGCCACAGCATTGCCCCTAATGACCATTGCAGAGTGCCACAGCATTGCCCCCAATGATCATTGCAGAGTGCCCACAGCATTGCCCCTAATCATTGCAGAGCGCCACAGCATTGCCCCCAATAATTGCAGAGCGCCACAGCATTGCCCCTAATCATTGCAGAGCGCCCACAGCATTGCCCCCAATGATCATTGCAGAGTGCCACAGCATTGCCCCCAATCATTGCAGAGTGCCACAGCATTGCCCCCAATGATCATTGCAGAGTGCCACAGCAATGCCCCCAATCATTGCAGAGCGCCACAGCATTGCCCCCAATCATTGCAGAGCACCACAGCATTGCCCCCAATAATTGCAGAGCGCCACAGCATTGCCCCTAATCATTGCAGAGCGCCCACAGCATTGCCCCCAATGATCATTGCAGAGTGCCACAGCATTGCCCCCAATCATTGCAGAGTGCCACAGCATTGCCTCCAATGATCATTGCAGAGTGCCACAGCAATGCCCCCAATCATTGCAGAGCGCCACAGCATTGCCCCCAATAATTGCAGAGCACCACAGCATTGCCCCCAATAATTGCAGAGCGCCACAGCATTGTCCCCAATAATTGCAGAGCACCACAACATTGCCCCCAATAATTGCAGAGCGCCACAGCATTGCCCCCAATGATCATTGCAGAGTGCCCACAGCATTGCCCGGAATCATTGCAGAGTGCCAGCGTTCCCCCCTCGAGACCCGTTTACTTACCTCACGGACGGTCATCGCTGCAGCTTCTCTTCAGTCCCGGCTCCCCGCGTCTCCTCAGTCCTCCCACCTCCTCGGGTCAATGGCACGGCGTTTGCCTTTTGGCCAATCAGGAAGCAGGAGGACCCGCTCCCTGATTGGCCAGGAGGAATATCTTTGTGACAATAGCGAATTTTCATTCGCTATTGTCACAGAATGGGCGGGCTCAGCCTCGGGGCACACTGCTCTGTTGCTCCCCGGCCGCCAGCTTAGAGGGATTAGCTGGTTCTGCGAACTTGCAGAAAGTTTGCAACCGGTTCCATAGAACCGGTGCGAACCGGCTGAATCCCACCACTGAGAGATGGGCCCATAGCAGGTTCAGTGCTGTAAGCCAAAAAAAAATGCAGATTCTTTGTTTGGTGTACAGTTTTCTAAGTGTTGCTTCAAACAAACTTTTACACTCTATCCTGAACAATCTAACAGTAACCCTAGCAGAGAAAGGAAAAGCCAATATAAAGTATTGACTATATTAATGCATTGTTCATGAACAATATTCAAACATAAGCATTAAAATAAAAACTGGTATCTCCTATATATCACAGAATATGAAAAAAACATAATTTCTGTGTCTTGTTTTTTTTCCAGACAGTGAAAACTGCCAGCCATGCAGATATGATGAATGGCACAATGAGAAGAAGGATAGTTGTGTCCCGAAACTGCTAGAGTTCCTGTCTTACTCTAATGACCTTATAGGAATGGTCTTTGCCCTCTCCTCCTCTCTTCTTTGTGCTTTGACTGGACTGATATTACTGTTTTTTATTTCACATCAAGATACGCCCATTGTAAGAGCCAACAACAGGAACCTGAGCTTCACCATCCTGGTCTCCATCATGATGAGCTTTCTTTGTGTATTTTTCTTCCTGGGATGTCCTAATGATATATCCTGCATGTTACGCCAAACCGCATTTGGAATCTTTTTCACGATTGCCATCTGTTGTGTCCTTGCCAAAACCATCATGGTTTATGTAGCTTTTAAGGCCACCAAACCTGGCAGTCTGTGGCAACTTTGGATTGGAACCAAACTTTCTAACTCCATAGTCATCTTAGATTCATTCATCCAAGTTATAATTTGTGTCATCTGGTTGTCTATCTCTCCTCCCTTCCAGGATCTGGACACCTCTTCTTATCAGGACAAGATCATCGTTCAATGTAATGAAGGATCAGTTATTGGGTTTTTATCTGTTCTTGGTTACATGGGGTTTCTGGCAGCTGTGAGTTTTTTTCTGGCTTTCATGGTGAGGACATTACCGGACAGTTTTAATGAGGCCAAGTACATCACCTTCAGTATGCTGGTGTTCTGCAGTGTGTGGATTGCCATGATCCCGGCCTATCTGAGCACCAGAGGGAAGTACATGGTGGCTGTGGAAATATTTGCCATACTGAGCTCCAGTGCTGGAGTCTTAGGCTGTATATTTCTTCCAAAATGTTACATTATCTTATGGAGACCAGAACTGAATTCCAAAAAGTCTTTACTGGGAAAAAAATGGTAAACAGCACCAATGGTACACCCCTCACATTTGTGTAAATATTTTATGATATCTTTTCATGTGACAACACTGAAGAAATGACACTTTGCTACAATGTAAAGTAGTGAGTGTACAGCTTGTATAACAGTGTAAATTTGCTGTCCCCTCAAAATAACTCAACACACAGCCATTAATGTCTAAACAGCTGGTAACTAAAATGAGTACACCCCTAAGGCAAAATCTCCAAATTGGGCCTAAAGTGTCAATATTTTGTGTGGCCACCATTATTTTCTAGCACTGCCTTAACCCTCTTGAGTTCACCAGAGCTTCACAGGTTGCCACTGGAGTCCTCTTCCCCTCCTCCATGGTGACTTTACAAAGCTGGTGGATGTTAGAGACCTTGAACTCATTCACCTTTCATTTGAGGATGCCCCACAGATGCTCAATAGGGTTTAGGTTCTTGAGACATGCTTGGTCAGTCAGCCATCTTTACCCTCAGATTCTTTAGCAAGGCAGTGGTCATCTTGGAGGTGTGTTTGGGGTCATTATCATGTTTGAATACTGCCCTGTGGCCCAGTCTCAGAAGGGAGGGGATCATGTTCTGCTTCAGTATGTCACAGTATATGTTGGCATTCATGGTTCCATCAATGAACTGCAGCTCCCCAGTGCCGACAGCACTCATGCAGCCCCAGACCATGACACTCCGTCACCATGCTTGACTGTAGGCAAGACACACTTGTCTTTGTACTCCTCACCTGGTTGCCGCTACACATGCTTGACACTATCTGAACCAAAGAAGTTTATCTTGGTCTCATCAGACCACAATCCATGTCCTTAGTCTGCTTGTCTTCAGCAAACTGTTTGTGGGCTTTTTTGTGCATCATCTTTAGAAGAGGCTTCCTTCTGGGACGACAGTCATGAAGACCAATTTGATGTAGTGGGTGGTGTATGGTCTGAGAACTGACAGGCTGACCCCCC
This sequence comes from Pelophylax lessonae, assembly GCF_965119305.1. Classification (NCBI taxonomy): domain Eukaryota; kingdom Metazoa; phylum Chordata; class Amphibia; order Anura; family Ranidae; genus Pelophylax; species Pelophylax lessonae. Next base: position 47,508,228 of record NC_138770.1, read on the forward strand.
ACCCCTTTAACCTCTTCAGCAATGCTGGCAGCACTCGTACCTCTAATTCCCAAAGACAACCTCTGGCTATGACGCTAAACACGTGCACTCAACTACTTTGGTCGACCATGGCAAGGCCTGTTCTGAGTGGAAACTGGCCTGTTAAACTGCTGTATGGTTTTGGCCACCATGCTGCAGCTCAGTTTCAGGGTCTTGACAATCTTCCTTTGCCTAGGCCATCTTTATGTAGAGCAACAATTATTTTTTTCAGATCCTCTGAGAGTTCTTTGCCATGAGGTGCCATGTTCAACTTCCAGTGACCAGTATGAGAGAGAGAGAGAGAGAGAGAGAGAGAGAGAGTGATAACATCAAATTTAACACACCTGCTCCCTATTCCCACCTGGGACCTTGTAACACTAACGAGTCACATGACACCGGGGAGGGAAAATGGCTAATTGGGCTCAAATTGGACATTTTCGCTTAGGAGTGTACTCACTTTTGTTGCCAGTGGTTTAGACATTAATGGCTGCCTGTTGAGTTATTTTGAGGGGACAGCAAATTTACATTGACATATAAGCTGTACACTCACTACTTTACATTGTAGCAAAGTGTCATTTCTTCAGTGTTGTCACATAAAAAGATAGAATAAAATATCTACAAAATGTGAGGGGTGTACTCACTTTTTTGAGATACTGTATATATATATATATATATATATATATATATACGTATATATATATATATATATATATATATATATATATATATACATACAGTGCTTTGCGAAAGTATTCGGCCCCCTTGAACTTTGCGACCTTTTGTCACATTTCAGGCTTCAAACATTAAGATATAAAACTGTAATTTTTTGTGAAGAATCAACAAGTGGGACACAATCATGAAGTGGAACGAAATTTATTGAATATTTCAAACTTTGTTAACAAATAAAAAACTGAAAAAGTGGGCATGCACAATTATTCAGCCCCTTTACTTTCAGTGCAGCAAGCTCTCTCCAGAAGTTCAGTGAGGATCTCTGAATGATCCAGTGTTGACCTAAATGACTAATGATGATAAATAAAATCCACCTGTGTGTAATCAAGTCTCCGTATAAATGCACCTGCACTGTGATAGTCTCAGAGGTCCGTTTAAAGCGCAGAGAGCATCATGAAGAACAAGGAACACACCAGGCAGGTCCGAGATACTGTTGTGGAGAAGTTTAAAGCCGGATTTGGATACAAAAAGATTTCCCAAGCTTTAAACATCCCAAGGAGCACTGTGCAAGCGATAATATTGAAATGGAAGGAGTATCAGACCACTGCAAATCTACGAAGACCTGGCCGTCCCTCTAAACTTTCAGCTCATACAAGGAGAAGACTGATCAGAGATGCAGCCAAGAGGCCCATGATCACTCTGGATGAACTGCAGAGATCTACAGCTGAGGTGGGAGACTCTGTCCATAGGACAACAATCAGTCGTATACTGCACAAATCTGGCCTTTATGGAAGAGTGGCAAGAAGAAATCCATTTCTTAAAGATATCCATAAAAAGTGTAGTTTAAAGTTTGCCACAAGCCACCTGGGAGACACACCAAACATGTGGAAGAAGGTTTTCTGGTCAGATGAAACCAAAATCGAACTTTTTGGCAACAATGCAAAACGTTATGTTTGGCGTAAAAGCAACACATCTCATCACCCTGAACACACCATCACCACTGTCAAACATGGTGGTGGCAGCATCATGGTTTGGGCCTGCTTTTCTTCAGCAGGGACAGGGAAGATGGTTAAAATTGATGGGAAGATGGATGGAGCCAAATACAGGACCATTCTGGAAGAAAACCTGATGGAGTCTGCAAAAGACCTGAGACTGGGATGGAGATTTGTCTTCAAACAAGACAATGATCCAAAACATAAAGCAAAATCTACAATAGAATGGTTCACAAATAAACATATCCAGGTGTTAGAATGGCCAAGTCAAAGTCCAGACCTGAATCCAATCGAGAATCTGTGGTAAGAACTGACAACTGCTGTTCACAAACGCTCTCCATCCAACCTCACTGAGCTCGAGCTGTTTTGCAAGGAGGAATGGGCAACAATTTCTATCTCTCGATGTGCAAAACTGATAGAGACATACCCCAAGCGACTTACAGCTGTAATCGCAGCAAAAGGTGGCGCTACAAAGTATTAACTTAAGGGGGCTGAATAATTTTGCATGCCCAATTTTTCAGTTTTTTATTTGTTAACAAAGTTTGAAATATCCAATAAATTTCGTTCCACTTTATGATTGTGTCCCACTTGTTGTTGGTTCTTCACAAAAAATTACAGTTTTATATCTTTATGTTTAAAGCCTGAAATGTGGCAAAAGGTTGCAAAGTTCAAGGGGGCCGAATACTTTCGCAAGGCACTGTATATGTGTGTATATATATATATATAATATATATATATATATATATATATATATCTATATATATTTTACTTTCTTTACTTTTTAAAACATATCCAATAAAATCGAATTTCGTTAAAAATGTAGGCTAAAATGTATTCTGCTACATGTCCTCTGTAATTAAAAATTCCAATAAATGTTATTAATTGGTTTGTGTGAAAGTTATAGCGTCAACATACTATGGTTTATATATTTGAAAATTGATCAGTCCTGATGTACTGACGACCTATCTCCTTTCTTGAGATCCTTACAATGCCAGGTCAGTATGACCCTTGATAACGTCAACTGCGCGCTGACGAAACGCGTCGTCACGTCTGATCACATTACGCTACGATTACGTCATTTCAGGGTTCCGGGTGGAACTCAAGTGCTGGAACGCGGAAGCGGCGTTCCCTGAGACCACGGTTGATTGTCACTATCTATTAGATTCATACACTGTAAGTGTTACTCTTTTAAATAAACCTCTTTTATTTGATGTACTTCACCATGGAGTCCTTTTTGTTTGTTGATGCATCTGAGTCCAGCATCCTGATTTAAAGCATTAGAGGAGGACGGTTCATCCCTGGTTGGTGGAATTCAGTGGTTTTCCATCCATATCCTGTCTCAAAAAGGCTCTCGCTGACCCCCCTATAACTTGAGGGTCTACCATCTCTGGTCAGAGGTTTGACTCACCGGATGGTCTGTGTGTATGGTGGAGGTGTCTTTATTGCAACAAATCCAGATCAAGATCCCTCTGATATTCCATTCTTTGGATGGTGTTTATTGGACTGGTTTGGCCCATTCAACATTGCTGTTGGGACTTTTCTGCACAATCAATTTGCACATTTGTTTGCTATTTGCACTATTTATACACTATTGGTGTATCACTGCATAATTTATTTAATATTTATGTATCATTTATATGATTTATTCAATTGATTTGTTAGAAGCCATTGATTGAGGCCCAATATCGATCATTAATTTTGCACACAATTTAAGGTGGTACTTAGAGATAAGTGAATATTTATGCACTGGGAATTTAATTATTCACCAAATCCACTTCAGTGTCATAGGTTTAATAAAATTTAGGGTTTATTGATTTAATTATTACAATTTATTTATTGGAGAGCGTGGCTCTTATATATTAATATATAATTTATTCTCAGTACAAATATACCCTAAATGGCCCATTTTTGGAAAGGTAGACAGTATAAAATATGTAGTAAGAGCCATGGCAAGTTTTTTGAAGTTGTAATTTTTTAGAAAATGAACACAGTCAGTGATGATTTGGGGAGCCATGTCATCTGCTGGTGTTGGTCCACTGTCCAAAGTCAGCGCAGCCCTCTAGCAGGAAATTCTAGAGCACTTCATGCTTCCCTCTGCTGACCAGCTTTATGAAGATGCTGATTTCATCTTCCAGCCTGCCCACACTGCAAAAGGTACCAATACCTGGTTTAATGATCATGGTGTCACTGTGCTGATTGGCCAGCAAACTCGCCTGACCTAAACCCCATAGAGAATCTATGGGGTATTGTTAAGATGAAGATGAGAGACACCAGACCCAACAATGCAGAGGAGCTGAAGGTCGCTATCAAAGCAACCTGGGCTTCCCTAACACCTCAGCAGTGCAACAGGCTGATCGTCTCCATGCCAGGCCGCATTGCAAAAGGAGCCCCAGGCAAGTATTGAGTGCATTCTATACTGTACATGGACATACTTTGTAATAAGCCAACATTTCTGTATTAAAAATACATTTTTTTTATATGTCTTATGTAATATTCTAATTTTCTGAGATACTGAATTGGGTTTTCACTAAGTCATAATCATCAAAATTAAAAGAAAGACATTTTTGAAATATATCGCTCTGTGTGTAATGCATCTAACTTATTATTTATTTATTTTTTTTAATTTAATTGAAATTAATTATTTTTTTTTATTTTTTTTATTGAATAACTGAAATAAATTCACTTTTTGATGATACTCTAATTTTATGAGATGTACCTGTATATGTTTTACAAGACATATCACCAAAAGAAAGCCTGGTTTATCCTAATAAAAGCATAACAGGTATTACATTATTATTGTAAGCAATGGCAAATTCATTGAGGAATCAATATCCTTATAGCAGAAATGTAAAAATTGCTCTGGTCCATAGGGGGATGTGCAGGTGAGAGAGCTGAAATTAATAATTGAATAACATCTCTGTTTATTTTACACCAAAATAAAGTTCTTTGCCTAATGTTATTTTCAACAACTAGAAAATAAAATACCAGTTATAAAATAGCATAGTGAATAGTGTTGAGCGAACACGGACTGTATTATTCGTGTTCGTACCGAATAATTGGATTTTTTGTACCCGAACACGGACACGGACACTTTACTGTATGTTCGGGTAAAAATCCGTGTTCGGTCGTTTTATTTCCGGGTTTTGCATGCTTTGGCGCTCTTTTCATGGCGGGCTTTCAACAGCCAATCAACAATCGTTTAACTGGTGTGCCTTAAGCCATCCCAGCCATGCCTGCAAATGTCTCAGTAGCTGTGATTGGCCGTCTGAAGCATGTGACCAAGTCTTTATAAGTTCGAGGCAGCCGCAGCGGCGTCATTATGCTGCTTAGATTCAGGGACAGAGCACACATCAACGTGCTGGCTGCTGATTAGGGAAAGATAGGCAGGAAAAAACCATTTGTGTCCGGATAGAATTGAGGGACAGGTCGGAGTGTTTAGGCAGGGCGAGTTGTAGGCATTTTAGGGATAGAGTCTGCTGAATTATATAGGGTCAGTGTCTTCTACAAACTACAATCGATATTGCTGTGTGGGGGGTGGGGTCTGCACTCAATCCTGATCTACGATCTCTTCTCAATCCTGTTAGGGACAGAGTCTGCTGAATTTTAGGGAAACTGTGTTCTACAAACTACAATCGATATTGCTGTGTGGTGTGGGATTGGAGATAGGCAGGTGTCAGTGATCCACATCCATTTTTCTGTGTGTGAGCTGCAGTGAACACAATCTTTTTGGGCTGCAGTGAACACAATCTTTTTGGGCTGCAGTGAACACAATCTTTTTGGGCTGCAGTGAACACAATCTTTTTGGGCTGCAGTGAACACAATCTTTTTGGGCTGCAGTGAACACAATCTTTTTGGGGTGCAGTGAACAAAATCTTTTTGGGGTGCAGTGAACACAATCCTTTTTGGTGTGCAGTGAACACAATCTTTGTGGGGTGCAGTGAACAAAATCCTTTGTGGGGTGCAGTGAACACAATCTTTTTGGGGTGCAGTGAACAAAATCCTTTTTGGGGTGCAGTGAACAACATCCTTTTTGGGGTGCAGTGAACACAATCTTTTTGGGGTGCAGTGAACAAAATCCTTTGTGGGGTGCAGTGAACACAATCTTTTTGGGGTGCAGTGAACACAATCTTTTTGGGGTGGAGTGAACAACATCCTTTTTGGGGTGCAGTGAACAAAATCCTTTTTGGGGTGCAGTGAACAAAATCATTTTTGGGGTGCAGTGAACACAATCTTTTTGGGGTGCAGTGAACACAATCTTTGTGGGGTGCAGTGAACACAATCTTTTTGGGGTGGAGTGAACAACATCCTTTTTGGGGTGCAGTGAACAACATCCTTTTTGGGGTGCAGTGAACACAATCTTTTTGGGGTGCAGTGAACACAATCTTTGTGGGGTACAGTGAACAGAATCTTTGTGGGGTGCAGTGAACACAATCTTTGGGGGGTACAGTGAACACAATCTTTGTGAGGTGCAGTGAACACAATCTTTGTGGGGTGCAGTGAACACAATCATTGTGGGGTGCAGTGAACTCAATCTTTGTGGGGTACAGTGAACACAATCTCATACTGAAGGTTTGAGGGTGCTGCCTGTTCCATACTCCCCCTACTCCTCATCTAGCCTTTTAGGGGTACAAACAATAGTAATTGGGGCCTAGTGTGGTTGTGTACGTGTGATATACATACACTTTTTTGGGATCATATTTTCTATTCCGCTATTTAATCAAAAACCTTTGGGGATCAGTTAAATTGGGGGATAGTCTGTGTTGGTACGTGTGAGAGAGATCCACCTTTCCAAGTTGTTGGGGTTCATCTCATACTTCTGAAGGTTTGAGGGTGCTGCCTGTTCCATACTCCCCCTACTCCTAGCCTTTTAGGGGTACAAACAATAGTAATTGGGGCCTAGTGTGGTTGTGTACGTGTGATATACATACACTTTTTTGGGATCATATTTTCTATTCCGCTATTTAATCAAAAACCTTTGGGGATCAGTTAAATTGGGGGATAGTCTGTGTTGGTACGTGTGAGAGAGATCCACCTTTCCAAGTTGTTGGGGTTCATCTCATACTTCTGAAGGTTTGAGGGTGCTGCCTGTTCCATACCCCCCCCTACTCCTAGCCTTTTAGGGGTACAAACAATAGTAATTGGGGCCTAGTGTGGTTGTGTACGTGTGATATACATACACTTTTTTGGGATCATATTTTCTATTCCGCTATTTAATCAAAAACCTTTGGGGATCAGTTAAATTGGGGGATAGTCTGTGTTGGTACGTGTGAGAGAGATCCACCTTTCCAAGTTGTTGGGGTTCATCTCATACTTCTGAAGGTTTGAGGGTGCTGCCTGTTCCATACTCCCCCTACTCCTAGCCTTTTAGGGGTACAAACAATAGTAATTGGGGCCTAGTGTGGTTGTGTACGTGTGATATACATACACTTTTTTGGGATCATATTTTCTATTCCGCTATTTAATCAAAAACCTTTGGGGATCAGTTAAATTGGGGGATAGTCTGTGTTGGTACGTGTGAGAGAGATCCACCTTTCCAAGTTGTTGGGGTTCATCTCATACTTCTGAAGGTTTGAGGGTGCTGCCTGTTCCATACTCCCCCTACTCCTAGCCTTTTAGGGGTACAAACAATAGTAATTGGGGCCTAGTGTGGTTGTGTACGTGTGATATACATACACTTTTTTGGGATCATATTTTCTATTCCGCTATTTAATCAAAAACCTTTGGGGATCAGTTAAATTGGGGGATAGTCTGTGTTGGTACGTGTGAGAGAGATCCACCTTTCCAAGTTGTTGAGGTTCATCTCATACTTCTGAAGGTTTGAGGGTGCTGCCTGTTCCATACTCCCCCTACTCCTAGCCTTTTAGGGGTACAAACAATAGTAATTGGGGCCTAGTGTGGTTGTGTACGTGTGATATACATACACTTTTTTGGGATCATATTTTCTATTCCGCTATTTAATCAAAAACCTTTGGGGATCAGTTAAATTGGGGGATAGTCTGTGTTGGTACGTGTGAGAGAGATCCACCTTTCCAAGTTGTTGGGGTTCATCTCATACTTCTGAAGGTTTGAGGGTGCTGCCTGTTCCATACTCCCCCTACTCCTAGCCTTTTAGGGGTACAAACAATAGTAATTGGGGCCTAGTGTGGTTGTGTACGTGTGATATACATACACTTTTTTGGGATCATATTTTCTATTCCGCTATTTAATCAAAAACCTTTGGGGATCAGTTAAATTGGGGGATAGTCTGTGTTGGTACGTGTGAGAGAGATCCACCTTTCCAAGTTGTTGGGGTTCATCTCATACTTCTGAAGGTTTGAGGGTGCTGCCTGTTCCATACTCCCCCTACTCCTAGCCTTTTAGGGGTACAAACAATAGTAATTGGGGCCTAGTGTGGTTGTGTACGTGTGATATACATACACTTTTTTGGGATCATATTTTCTATTCCGCTATTTAATCAAAAACCTTTGGGGATCAGTTAAATTGGGGGATAGTCTGTGTTGGTACGTGTGAGAGAGATCCACCTTTCCAAGTTGTTGGGGTTCATCTCATACTTCTGAAGGTTTGAGGGTGCTGCCTGTTCCATACTCCCCCTACTCCTAGCCTTTTAGGGGTACAAACAATAGTAATTGGGGCCTAGTGTGGTTGTGTACGTGTGATATACATACACTTTTTTGGGATCATATTTTCTATTCCGCTATTTAATCAAAAACCTTTGGGGATCAGTTAAATTGGGGGATAGTCTGTGTTGGTACGTGTGAGAGAGATCCACCTTTCCAAGTTGTTGGGGTTCATCTCATACTTCTGAAGGTTTGAGGGTGCTGCCTGTTCCATACCCCCCCCTACTCCTAGCCTTTTAGGGGTACAAACAATAGTAATTGGGGCCTAGTGTGGTTGTGTACGTGTGATATACATACACTTTTTTGGGATCATATTTTCTATTCCGCTATTTAATCAAAAACCTTTGGGGATCAGTTAAATTGGGGGATAGTCTGTGTTGGTACGTGTGAGAGAGATCCACCTTTCCAAGTTGTTGTGGTTCATCTCATACTTCTGAAGGTTTGAGGGTGCTGCCTGTTCCATACCCCCCCTACTCCTAGCCTTTTAGGGGTACAAACAATAGTAATTGGGGCCTAGTGTGGTTGTGTACGTGTGATATACATACACTTTTTTGGGATCATATTTTCTATTCCGCTATTTAATCAAAAACCTTTGGGGATCAGTTAAATTGGGGGATAGTCTGTGTTGGTACGTGTGAGAGAGATCCACCTTTCCAAGTTGTTGGGGTTCATCTCATACTTCTGAAGGTTTGAGGGTGCTGCCTGTTCCATACTCCCCCTACTCCTAGCCTTTTAGGGGTACAAACAATAGTAATTGGGGCCTAGTGTGGTTGTGTACGTGTGATATACATACACTTTTTTGGGATCATATTTTCTATTCCGCTATTTAATCAAAAACCTTTGGGGATCAGTTAAATTGGGGGATAGTCTGTGTTGGTACGTGTGAGAGAGATCCACCTTTCCAAGTTGTTGAGGTTCATCTCATACTTCTGAAGGTTTGAGGGTGCTGCCTGTTCCATACTCCCCCTACTCCTAGCCTTTTAGGGGTACAAACAATAGTAATTGGGGCCTATTGTGGTTGTGTACGTGTGATATACATACACTTTTTTGGGATCATATTTTCTATTCCGCTATTTAATCAAAAACCTTTGGGGATCAGTTAAATTGGGGGATAGTCTGTGTTGGTACGTGTGAGAGAGATCCACCTTTCCAAGTTGTTGGGGTTCATCTCATACTTCTGAAGGTTTGAGGGTGCTGCCTGTTCCATACTCCCCCTACTCCTAGCCTTTTAGGGGTACAAACAATAGTAATTGGGGCCTAGTGTGGTTGTGTACGTGTGATATACATACACTTTTTTGGGATCATATTTTCTATTCCGCTATTTAATCAAAAACCTTTGGGGATCAGTTAAATTGGGGGATAGTCTGTGTTGGTACGTGTGAGAGAGATCCACCTTTCCAAGTTGTTGGGGTTCATCTCATACTTCTGAAGGTTTGAGGGTGCTGCCTGTTCCATACTCCCCCTACTCCTAGCCTTTTAGGGGTACAAACAATAGTAATTGGGGCCTAGTGTGGTTGTGTACGTGTGATATACATACACTTTTTTGGGATCATATTTTCTATTCCGCTATTTAATCAAAAACCTTTGGGGATCAGTTAAATTGGGGGATAGTCTGTGTTGGTACGTGTGAGAGAGATCCACCTTTCCAAGTTGTTGGGGTTCATCTCATACTTCTGAAGGTTTGAGGGTGCTGCCTGTTCCATACTCCCCCTACTCCTAGCCTTTTAGGGGTACAAACAATAGTAATTGGGGCCTAGTGTGGTTGTGTACGTGTGATATACATACACTTTTTTGGGATCATATTTTCTATTCCGCTATTTAATCAAAAACCTTTGGGGATCAGTTAAATTGGGGGATAGTCTGTGTTGGTACGTGTGAGAGAGATCCACCTTTCCAAGTTGTTGGGGTTCATCTCATACTTCTGAAGGTTTGAGGGTGCTGCCTGTTCCATACCCCCCCTACTCCTAGCCTTTTAGGGGTACAAACAATAGTAATTGGGGCCTAGTGTGGTTGTGTACGTGTGATATACATACACTTTTTTGGGATCATATTTTCTATTCCGCTATTTAATCAAAAACCTTTGGGGATCAGTTAAATTGGGGGATAGTCTGTGTTGGTACGTGTGAGAGAGATCCACCTTTCCAAGTTGTTGGGGTTCATCTCATACTTCTGAAGGTTTGAGGGTGCTGCCTGTTCCATACTCCCCCTACTCCTAGCCTTTTAGGGGTACAAACAATAGTAATTGGGGCCTAGTGTGGTTGTGTACGTGTGATATACATACACTTTTTTGGGATCATATTTTCTATTCCGCTATTTAATCAAAAACCTTTGGGGATCAGTTAAATTGGGGGATAGTCTGTGTTGGTACGTGTGAGAGAGATCCACCTTTCCAAGTTGTTGGGGTTCATCTCATACTTCTGAAGGTTTGAGGGTGCTGCCTGTTCCATACCCCCCCTACTCCTAGCCTTTTAGGGGTACAAACAATAGTAATTGGGGCCTAGTGTGGTTGTGTACGTGTGATATACATACACTTTTTTGGGATCATATTTTCTATTCCGCTATTTAATCAAAAACCTTTGGGGATCAGTTAAATTGGGGGATAGTCTGTGTTGGTACGTGTGAGAGAGATCCACCTTTCCAAGTTGTTGGGGTTCATCTCATACTTCTGAAGGTTTGAGGGTGCTGCCTGTTCCATACCCCCCCTACTCCTCATCTAGCCTTTTAGGGGTACAAACAATAGTAATTGGGGCCTAGTGTGGTTGTGTACGTGCGAGATACATACACTTTTTTTGATCATATTTCCTATTCCGCTATTCAATAAAAACCTTTGAGGATCAATTGAATTGCGGGATAGTCTGTGTCGGTACGTGTGAGAGAGATCCACCTTTCCAAGTTGTTGGGGTTCATCTCATACTTCTGAAGGTTTGAGGGTGCTGCCTGTTCCATACCCCCCCTACTCCTCATCTAGCCTTTTAGGGGTACAAACAATAGTAATTGGGGCCTAGTGTGGTTGTGTACGTGCGAGATACATACACTTTTTTTGATCATATTTCCTATTCCGCTATTCAATAAAAACCTTTGAGGATCAATTGAATTGCGGGATAGTCTGTGTCGGTACGTGTGAGAGAGATCCACCTTTCCAAGTTGTTGGGGTTCATCTCATACTTCTGAAGGTTTGAGGGTGCTGCCTGTTCCATACCCCCCCTACTCCTCATCTAGCCTTTTAGGGGTACAAACAATAGTAATTGGGGCCTAGTGTGGTTGTGTACGTGCGAGATACATACACTTTTTTTGATCATATTTCCTATTCCGCTATTCAATAAAAACCTTTGAGGATCAATTGAATTGCGGGATAGTCTGTGTCGGTACGTGTGAGAGAGATCCACCTTTCCAAGTTGTTGGGGTTCATCTCATACTTCTGAAGGTTTGAGGGTGCTGCCTGTTCCATACCCCCCCTACTCCTCATCTAGCCTTTTAGGGGTACAAACAATAGTAATTGGGGCCTAGTGTGGTTGTGTACGTGCGAGATACATACACTTTTTTTGATCATATTTCCTATTCCGCTATTCAATAAAAACCTTTGAGGATCAATTGAATTGCGGGATAGTCTGTGTCGGTACGTGTGAGAGAGATCCACCTTTCCAAGTTGTTGGGGTTCATCTCATACTTCTGAAGGTTTGAGGGTGCTGCCTGTTCCATACCCCCCCTACTCCTCATCTAGCCTTTTAGGGGTACAAACAATAGTAATTGGGGCCTAGTGTGGTTGTGTACGTGCAAGATACATACACTTTTTTTGATCATATTTCCTATTCCGCTATTCAATAAAAACCTTTGAGGATCAATTGAATTGCGGGATAGTCTGTGTCGGTACGTGTGAGAGAGATCCACCTTTCCAAGTTGTTGGGGTTCATCTCATACTTCTGAAGGTTTGAGGGTGCTGCCTGTTCCATACCCCCCCTACTCCTCATCTAGCCTTTTAGGGGTACAAACAATAGTAATTGGGGCCTAGTGTGGTTGTGTACGTGCGAGATACATACACTTTTTTTGATCATATTTCCTATTCCGCTATTCAATAAAAACCTTTGAGGATCAATTGAATTGCGGGATAGTCTGTGTCGGTACGTGTGAGAGAGATCCACCTTTCCAAGTTGTTGGGGTTCATCTCATACTTCTGAAGGTTTGAGGGTGCTGCCTGTTCCATACTCCCCCTACTCCTCATCTAGCCTTTTAGGGGTACAAACAATAGTAATTGGGGCCTAGTGTGGTTGTGTACGTGTGATATACATACACTTTTTTTGGATCATATTTTCTATTCCGCTATTCAATAAAAACCTTTCTAGGGCAAGATCTTAAATTACAGAAATATGAGGAGACCGTCAAATAAGGGCCGTGGCCTGGGTCGTGGTGCTGCTGGTAGAGCTCCTGTTGCAAGGAGAGGACATGGTCGATCTGTGCCAGCTACACGCACAAGTGAAACACCTTCCTCAAGTGTGAGTAGGCGACAGAACCTGCATCAGTATTTGGTAGGGCATCAAACGCCCCTAGAAGTGATGAGGCCAGAACAAGTTGAGGCGATAGTAGATTGGTTTGCTGCTGACAGTGCCTCCAGTTCCTTCACATTGTCTCCCACCCAGTCTACTGCAGAAAGGTCAGAGTTGGCACCTGCAGCCAATGTCCAACCGTCTTTCACCTCACCCCCTTGCAAATCAGGCCAGCAGTCTGAGCCCCAAGCCATACAGCAGTCTCTTATTCTTTTTGAGGACTCTGTCAGCAGGGTTTCCCAGGGCCATCCACCTAGCCCTGCCCCAGAAGTGGAAGAGATTGAGTGCAGCGATGCCCAACCACTTATTTCTCAAGATGAGTACATGCAAGGATCATCGCAGCACGTCTCCGATGATGACGAAACGCAGGTGCCAACTGCTGCGGCGTTCAGCATTGTGGAGACCGACAAGGAGGGCAGGGGTGAAGACTGGGTGGAAGATGATGTGGAGGACGATGAGGTCCTCGACCCCACATGGAATGAACGTCATGCAGGTGAACTGAGTAGTTTGGAGGAAGAGGCGGTGGTCGCACAGAGCCACCAGCACAGCAGAAGAGGGAGCAGGGTGCAGAAGCGGAGCGGCCGTGCCCTAGACACTACGCCCGCTACTGCCCAACGCAGCAAGGGAACGAGCGCACCAAAGTCAGCTCAAAGGAGTTCTCTAGCGTGGAAGTTCTTTAGAAAATGTGCTGATGACAGGACACGAGTGGTTTGCACCCTGTGCAATCAGAGCTTGAAGCGAGGCATGAACCTTCTCAACCTGAGCACAACCTGCATGATCAGGCATCTAAGTGCAAAGCACGAGCTGCAGTGGAGTACACACCTTCAAAACCAAGAAACGTCTCTGGCTCATCCTGCTTCCTCTTCTGCTGCAGTCTCGGCCGCTCCAGCCACATCTGTAGTGATACCGGCACCTGCCACCCCGCAAACAGACGATCTGTCAGCAACACCACCACCTGGGTCACCAACAACCATCTCCACAATGTCCCGTGGAAGCATTCAGCTTTCCATCTCCCAAACACTTGAGAGGAAGAGGAAGTACCCCCCTACCCACCCGCGATCCCTGGCCCTGAATGCCAGCATTTCAAAATTATTGGCCTTTGAAATGCTGTCATTCCGTCTGGTGGAGACGCACAGTTTTAAAAACCTTATGTCGGTGGCTGTCCCACAGTACGTCGTGCCCAGCCGCCACTACTTTTCCAGGCAAGCCATCCCTTCCCTGCACAACCAAGTGGGGGAAAAAATCAGGTGTGCACTGCGCAACGCCATCTGTGCCAAGGTCCACCTAACTACGGATACGTGGACCAGTAAGCACGGTCAGGGGCGTTATATCTCCCTAACGGCACACTGGGTAAATGCAGTGGCGGATGGGCCTGAGGCGGATAGCAATTTGGCGCATGTCCTTCCACCACCGAGGATTGCAGGGCGCTTCAGTTTGCCTCCTGTTCCTAACTCCTCCTACTCCGCTTCCTCATCCTCTACCGCCTCCTCATCCGGACAGCGTAACACCTTCACCACCAACTTCAGCACGGCCAGGGGTAAACGACAGCAGGCAGTTTTACAACTTGCCTGTTTGGGGGACAAACCACACACCGCGCAGGAGTTGTGGAGGAGCATGGAACAGCAGACAAATGAGTGGTTGCTGCCAGCGAGCCTCAAGCCCGGCCTGGTGGTGTGCGATAACGGGCGAAATCTCATAGCAGCTCTGGGCCTAGCCGGTTTGACGCACATCCCTTGCCTGGCGCATGTGCTGAATTTGGTGGTGCAGAGGTTCCTTAAAAACTACCCCGATATGTCAGAGCTGCTGCAGAAAGTGCGGGCCGTTTGTGCGCACTTTCGGCGTTCTCACCCTGCTGCTGCTCGCCTGGCAGCGCTGCAGCGTAACTTCGGCCTTCCCGCTCACCGCCTCATATGTGACGTGCCCACAAGGTGGAACTCCACCTTGCACATGCTGGAAAGACTGTGCGAGCAGCAGCAGGCCATAGTGGAGTTTCAGCTGCAGCACGCACGCGTGAGTCGCTCTGCGGAACAGCACCACTTCACCACCAATAACTGGGCCTCCATGCGAGACCTGTGTGCCTTGTTGCGCTGTTTTGAGTACTCCACCAACATGGCCAGTGGCAATGACGCCGTTCTCAGCTTAACTATCCCACTTCTATGCCTCCTTGAAAAAACAATTCGGGCGATGATGGAAGAGGATGTGGCACAGGATGAGGAGGAGGAGGAGGATGAAGAGGTAACATTTCCAAGGCTTTCAGGGCAGTCATTCGCAAGGGGCTCCGAGGGTGGGTTCCTGCACACGCAAACGCCAGGGACGCAATTGTCCAGCAGGGGCACAGTTCTGGAGGATGAGGAGGATGAGGAGGAGGAGGAGCTGGAGGAGGAGATGGAACCATGTTCACAGCAGGGTGGCACCCAGGCCAGCTCATGGCCATCACTGGTGCGTGGCTGGGGGGATACAGAGGACACGGACCATACACCTCCCACAGAGGACAGCCTTTCGTTGCCTCTGGGCAGCCTGGCACACATGAGCGATTACATGCTGCAGTGTCTCCACAACGACCGCCGAGTTGCCCACATTCTAACTTGTGCTGATTACTGGGTGGCCACGCTGCTGGATCCCCGTTACAAGGACAACGTACCGTCCTTAATTCACTCACTGGAGCGCGATCGCAAGATGCGCGAGTACAAGCGCACGCTGGTAGACGCCATGCTGCTGGCATTCCCATCTGACAGCGGGGCCACAGTGGAAGCACAAGGCAGAGGAGGAGGAGGAGGAGGTCGCCAACGCAACCAGGGCACCGCCAGCACCTCAGAAGGCAGGGTTAGCATGGCCGAAATGTGGAAAAGCTTTGTCAGCACGCCACAACAAACAGCAGCACCAGCAGCTCAGATGGAACGTCTTAGCAGGAGGCAGCATTTTACCAACATGGTGGAGCAGTATGTGTGCACACGCCTACATGTAGTGAATGACGGGTCTGCCCCCTTCAACTTCTGGGTCTCCAAATTGGGCACATGGCCTGAGCTTGCCCTTTACGCCTTGGAGGTGCTGGCGTGCCCTGCAGCCAGTGTATTATCTGAACGGGTATTTAGCACGGCTGGGGGCGTTATAACAGACAAGCGCAGCCGCCTGTCCAGAGACAATGTGGACAAGCTCACGTTCATTAAAATGAACCAGGCATGGATCCCACGGGACTTTTCCGTACCTTGTGCAGAATAGCAATGGATACCGACCTTACCCACCCATTGTTCCATTTTTGCTCTTTCTCACTCTTTTGGGGTGTACCCTCATTTAAAATTTGTGAAAAGAAGCAGTGTTGGCTACCTCGTCCTCCTCCTCAGGGCCAGATTAATGTAGGGGCTATTGGAGCTGCAGCTCCAGGCCCCTACCTTTTATATAGGCCCCGGGTTGGCCATATTCACTGTTACCGCTCTTCTGTCACTTGTAAACACAGAAGTCTGGCTTCTATGCTCGCTTCCCCAGGCAGCACCCTCAGAACCTCCCCACACAGCGTGAAGGCCGGACAAGGAGGGACAGTTGGCGATGCATGGATGTGTTTATGGGCTTCAGAGACAGCATCCCATGTTGAATTAGGCATGCATGGCTGCACCCTTCCTCCTCTGGGTGCATGGCAAGGCACGGCCCTAAGGCCCTTCAAAATCCTCAGCACCAAGCCCATGATGCTGTTAATCCGGCCCTGGTCCTCCTCCACCGCCGCTTCCACCTACACCGCCCATAGGTGTGCGCAGCCTATTGCATTAAGGTGTGCACCCCAAAGTTGAAATACACATGCATGTGTTTGCCAGCAGGGAGAGTAATGTATCGGGGCCATGTACCTGTAGGCAAGGAGAAATAGAGCAGAGCAGGTCCCAGGGAGATCTTTCCCATCTCCTCACTGGCAATGCTATGTGCCCTAGGTGATTAGGGTGTGCCCAGGCACACCCAGCACACCCTGTGCGCACGCCTATGTCACCGCCACATCCACCACCACCTCAACCTCCCTCCTACTCCATATGGGCCTCGTCCTTCAGAGATGAAGAAGAACATTGTTTTATTTTTCTGTTTTTTTTTGTTGTTTTAAGTTATTTCCCTATCCACATTTGTTTGCAGAGCACTTGCCATGCTCTTAATTACGTTTTGCTGCCATTTGCAGCACTCTAGCCCTTTCCTTTGGTGTTTTAGAGCCATTTTAGTGCCTTAAAGTTCGGGTCCCCATTGACTTCAATGGGGTTCGGTGTCCGGGAAAAGTTCGGTAAAAGTCCGGGACACGGACCCGGACTTTTTTTTAAAGTTCGGCCGAACCCGTCGAACACGGACATCTAGGTGTCCGCTCAACCCTAATAGTGAATAAAAGATTGTTTTTCCTTGAGTGGTTTTATTTGCTGGAGAGTAAGCGTAGCATTTCTACTGGGAAATACTTTAATAAGAAATAAAATAAAATTTACATTTGATATTTGACATCAACACTTTGCAATAGTTGTAAAATTAAATTATTTTAAGAGTGCATAAGAACTAAATTGTAGTATTTTGTAGCTTAAACACTTGAGTGCCAGAGTGTTTTTTATTTTTTTTATTTATTTATTTTTTTATAGTCTACACCTTATACATTCAAGCATTTGTAGTCTACCCTAACATATTAAATATTTTATTTAATTTTTTTTTTTTGGGGGGGCAGTGGAATTTGGTAGAAGATTGTTATACATATGTTTTTATAGCAATGTATACATTTCTATAAATATTTTAAGATTCGAGGGGAAAAAAAAGCATTTTTTTTTTAACTTTTGGCAAATGCAACATTTACACAATTTTCACATCTTAAGTGATATATAAGTGAAAATATAGGCCTAAAAGTCTGTTATTTAACCACTTGCCGACCGCCGCACAACTATTTACTGCGGCAGTCAGCCCCCTACATGCAAAGTGACGTAGACCTACGTCGCTCGCCCAGGAGCCTGTTACGTCGCTCGCCCAGGAGCCTGTCGGGGGCGAGCGCGCGCCGCCAGCGGCACACTCCCGCCCCCACTCGTTCCCTGCCTAGCCAGCGCGTGTGACCGGCCACTCCGATGGCCGCCAGCCACTCGCCATCTCCCTCAGGAGAGGGAGAAAGACAGACGGCTGATGTAAACACACCGTCTGTCATTCTCCCTGAAGTAATGACAGGCTCTGCGATCCTGCTATGTAGGATTGTATGTCTCTGTGATTACTTCACTAGCCAGGCCCCTTAACAGTTAGAATCACGCCCCTAGGGACACACTTAACCCCTTGATCACCAATAAAGTTAACCCCTTCCCTGCCAGTGTCATTTGTACAGTAACAGTGCATATTTATAGCACTGATTACTGTAGTAATGTCACTGGTACCCCCAAAAGTGTCAAAAATGTCAGTCAGGGGTCCGATCTGTCCGCCACAATGTTGCAGTCCCGCAAAAAAAAAATCGCAGATCGCTGCCATTACTAGTTTAATAAAAACAATAAAAATGACATAAATCTTTCCCGTAGTTAGTAAACACAATAACTTTTGCGCAAACCATTTAAAATACGCTTATGATTTTTTTTTTTACCAAAAATATGTAGCAGAAAACAAATTGGCCTACAATGTTAAAAATTTTTGATTTTTCCATTTTTTTTGAGAATTTCATATAAAAAAATGTGACAAATATTGTTATTTTTTTAAAATTGTCGCTCTTTTTTTGTTTATAGCGCAAAAAATAAAAATCGCACAGGTGATCAAATACCACCAAAAGAAATCTCTGTTTGGGGGAAAAAAAAGGATGTCAATTTCACTTGGGTACAGCGTCGCAAGACCGCGCAATTGTCCGTTAAAATCACGCAGTGCCAAATCGCAAAATATGGCCTGGTCATTGAGCAGCCAAATCCTCCGGGGCTTAAGTGGTTAAAAATATATCATATAAGTGCAATTTATATATAACACAGCAAGATGGTAAAGCTGAAAGGGAATGTTTGTAACTTTGGGAGAATTTCGTTCTCCTTTTGATGCTACATTGTGAAACATTCTGTAAAAAAAAAATTGGTTTGCCAACACTGGCAGCACAACATTAGGAAAATATCAAGTTGGGTTGAAGAAAACACAAATTAGCACGATGATAACTTTTTCTCAGGTTTTTATTGCTAAAGATCCAATAACTTTACTTTCACTGACTCAAGGCTTTTACCAACAGAAGGGGTATCACTGTCCAAGAACGTTGGCTGTCAGTTCTTCAGGCGGGCCCAATTGGACCCTTTTTCCTCTGTGGCGCAGCAAATGTAAATGGACTTAAGTCAGTTTACACCTGCCTACATCCAATCCGCTAAAAACAGACAGATGAGGATCTGTTCCCCATCCATATAGCAGATCGGATGGCAGTCAGGTATAAACAGACCGGCCGTCTGTTTACATTCCGCCACCCCTAGAGGAGAGCGTGCTGTGTCTGCGTTTATTCTGCATAAGCGGAGTGGACACAGACCAGCCAGGGGGGAATCAGCAGACAGATTCCCCGCTGAGCATGCACATGGAAGGGGCCTAAGGGTAGATTTAGAAATGCATCTAAGTCTCCCTTGCCTCTGAAGCCCGTTTCAGTGGCTACTGACAGATGGTGAGGAAGCCATCTGCTGCTTTCTCACCGAAAGTTTTAACCCCATTTTTGCCAACAAATGCGCTGCAACCACATGTATTGAACACAGATGAGGGACATTTGCGGGACTCCCTTATTGACTTGAATGTGTAGCATTCAGCGGGTGCAAAGCAACTTTGTTGTGGGCGCAAATCGAGAGGTTGCAGCTGCAGCATGTAAACAACCCTGTTTGCTGCCTATTGCACATTAAAGCGGAGTTCCACCCAAAAGTGGAAGTTCCGCTTTACTGCTTCCTCCTCTCCTCCAATGCCATATTTCACCCCTGTGTGGGTAAACACAGCTTTTTATATGGCCCTTGATGAGCATACGCTTTAGTACACCCCATGAGAACAAGGATTTAGCAGGAATTTTGTAAGTTATGTTGTGTTTTGTATGCTAGTGTTTTTTGCATTAAGCCAGCAATTTGATAAACATTTGCACTGCACAACTATTGTGCCCATATAGTAGCACCTTCTTTTTATTCTACTGGTCATGTGCTTTCAGTAACTATATGTTTTGGGCATATGGGTGGGGGTCTTTTACAAACTCTGAAAGCGGTTCGTGAAAAATGAAAACCTCCAGATTTTTATAGGAATCTGTTTATTTACAGTTTTGCATACATTCAATTTTCACCATTTTGCAAAAAGGTGCAATATAAAATGCAGAAAAATGTTTATTTATTAACTCAATACAGGCTAAACTTTTATATTTAGTAGGAATTGAGCAGGAATTTTGTAACATTTGCTGCATTTGTTTCTGCTAGTAATGATTTTAGTGTATTTTTAGCAAAAACATTTTTGAGAAACATTTGCGCAAAGATCACAGGGCCCCTAAAATCAGTAGCAACCTCATTTATTCTACCAGTCAGGTGCTTTCAGAAAATATTTGGTTTGGGGGGTCTTTTACAAACTCTGAAAGCTGTAAGTGAAAAATGAAAACCTCACGATTTTTAGAGAAATTTGGTTATTTACAGTTTTGCGCACATTTGATTTTTACCATTTCTTAAAAAGGCACAATTTAACATTTACTAATATTTGTTATTTATTAACTCAGTGCTAAATGTTGGAGAGCGGATGGAGTGGGAGGAATTGGAGATTTGTCATGTCCACTAAAGACAAAAAACAAACAAAACAGGTCTGAGGCCTGTATTTTCCCTCATGGACTGAATTGACAAATACCAAATGTATAAAAAAGTATAAATTTATTCAAACACAGAGTAAGAAAAAACAAGAATTAAACATATTAAAGAATATGTCACACATAGGAGATCATAGAATTGTGTATGGACAATCAATGAAACGCATGTATGGCATGAATGCCAAAGAATACAGTTAGCCTGACATGTTTCGGACTGCTTAGGGGTCACATCCTTCTACATAGGCTGTATTCATATTCGCATACATGTATCTAGATAAAAACAGATATAAATACAATATCCTGCAAATATAAGCAGAAGAACATCGTAAGTAACCATTTTGTAAAGCAGTACTCACAAAACCGTGAGGGATTGATGTGCATATTTGTCCGTCAATACAAACACGGAAGATTAGCTGATCATGAGATACTGTTAGTTAACGGTTGTTAGAGCCGGTAACGGTGCTGCAGAGCGTTGCACAAAATGGGTTTGAGGCTCCCCACTATACTGTGTCACGAGGACCCACAACTGGTGTGATACCAGTCAACATCTCACTGTGTGCTAAAAGCAAAAAAAAAACAAAACAAAAAGTATAGATAATGGATATATACCTTCAATAGTGCAAACAGTGACTAATAATAGTCAAAGATAGCATGATGAAAGAAGGCATGTGTGCCAGTGGCTTATCAGGAGCGTCGTATGAAGACGATTATGATAGTCTAAGGCAAGTTCATATGTGGATCCAGATGGTCATGGCCAAATGGCTTTCCAAAAAGTTTGTAGGACAGGGTGTCAGCTTCAGCCCAGTTCCATAAATAGATACATATCTTAATTTGTTCACAAAAAGCACGAACAACATGGATGTTCAGTGTGAGCAGCTTTCTCAGTATGACCCCAAGACTCGTTATATATACTTATCTGATCGGCTATGTAAATTGATCTAATGCAGCACAGCTGTTCAGGATGTAGGAACTTGTGATTGTGGATTAGCATAGTGAGTGTGGGTCCCCCGGTGAGACGGTTCGCGGCACCGCCACCAGCGAAGATCGTAGCGGCGTCCGGCGTCATCAGTCCACCCGGGCCTTTTGCCGCCTGCAATCATGCGTCGGCGGCGTGATGACACAGGACACCTCTACGATCTTAGATGGTGGCGGCGCCGCACGCTGTCTCACCGGGGAACCCACAATCACTATGCTGATCCACAATCACAAGTTCCTACATCCTGAACAGCTGCGCTGCACTAGATTTTTTAGAAAAATTTGGTTATTTGCAGTTTTGCATAGGTTTGTTTTTCACTATTTTGTATTATGTTGCAAATAAAAATTTACAAATATTTGTTATTTATTAACTCAATACAGGTTAAACTTTTATATTTAGTAGGAAATTATCAGGAATTTATAACATTTTATGTATGTGCTAATAATGATTTTAGTGTATTTTTTGTGAAAATATTAATTTGATAAACACTTGTGTAAATAGCATGGGGCAATAAAAATCAGTTTAACTGTCTTTTTATTCTATTGGTCATGTGTTTTCAGAAAATATATGGTTTGGGGGGTCTTTTACAATCTCGGAAAGCTTAAAGTGAAAAATGAAAACCTCCAGATTTTTAGAGAAATGTGGTTATTTAAATCTTTTTGTACGTTCAATTTTCACCATTTCGTAAAAAGGCACAATTTAAAATATACAAATATTTGTTATTTATTAACTCAATGAAGGTTAAACTTTCATATTTAGTTGGAACTGAGCAGGAATTTTTGACATTTGTATGTGCTAATAATGATTTTAGTGTATTTTTTGTGAAAATATAGGTTTGATAAACATTTGTGCAAATATCATGGGGCAATAAAAATCAGTGTCACCGTCTTTTTATTCTACTGGTCATGTGCTTTCAGAAAATATATGGTTTGGGGGGTCTTTTACAATCTCTGAAAGCTGCAAGTGAAAAATGAAAACCTAAGATTTTTAGAGAAATGTGGTTATTTAATTTTTTTTTGTACGTTCAATTTTCACTGTTTCCTAAAAAGGCACAATTTAAAACTTACAAATACTTGTTATTTATTAACTCAATACAGGTTAAACTTTTATATTTAGTAGGAATTTTGTAAAATGTGCTGTGTTTGTATCTGCTAATATTGATTTGTGTCTATTTTTAGCAAATGTATTGTTTTGAGAAACATTTGCGCAAACATCATGAGGCCCTAAAAATCAATAGCACCCTCTTTTTATTCTACTGGTCATGTGCTTTCAGAAAATATATGGTTTTGGGGGTCTATTACAAACTCTGAAAGCTCTAAGTGAAAAATAAAAAAGCAATAGAAAAATTGCAAAAATGGTCCGGCCATCTGAGTTTAAAACTGGAGTAGAGGGCCTGGCAGCGAAAGGGTTAAAGACATTTTAATATAATTTTTATTGTTGCACTTTAAACATAAGTAAAATGACTACTCCTGAAAAGATGATTGTTTTAATTTATTTATTTTTTTATTTCAATATATCTTTATTGGAGTAAAGAAGGTGATGCAGAGACAAAGTAGTGAAAACACATCAGGTAGCTCTTTACACTCGTTATTGTTAAGTTGAAAGATAACTTGAAATTAATCATAAATTGCAATAACCGTATGTTTAAACAAGAGATAACGATGCCACCTGTCATTGATCACTTAGGTTGGTAATCTCTATCTGAGGTATGGGTAATAAACAAAGAAAAATAAACAAAGGAAGGCGGGAGAGGGGAAGGCGGGAAGGGGGGGAAGGGTGGGAAACACAGTCAATAATGTGAGTTTGGTTCTCTACTGATGCTTCAAGGATCGACTTTAGAGATGGCCTTGCGGTTCGCCCGGCGGTCGGTTCGCGGAAAATTTTGCTTGTTCGCTACCCGCCAAATTTGCGAACACATGGCGTTGTTCACCGCGGCCATATTAGTTTACATTGGGGAGAACTTTGACCCATGACACAGCCGTCAGGTGGAAAGGGACAGCCAATTAAAATATTTCAGCACATGGACAGTCCCCCTACCCTATAAATAGACCTGAGCTGTCAGCCATTTCACATTCTGCTTTTTGCCAGCATAGGGAGAGGTCTGCTGTGCTCATCAGGGAGAGATTGCCAGACACAAATAGCTCTGTGAAGATCCACAAAAGTCCTTTTCAGGGCTGGTATTTCGGTATAGGTCCAGTCTCTTTTCAGGTTAGGGACAGGTATTCAGTCTGTGCTTTAGGGGCAGTTAGAGATTGGCAGCTGTCACACAAATTGCTCTGTTAATGTCCACAAAAGTCATTTAAAGGGCTGCAATTTTTGGCATAGGTCCAGTCTCTTTTCAGGTTAGGGGCAGGTATCCAGTCTGTGCTTTAGGGGCAGTTAGAGAGATCGGCTGCAGTCAAACAAATTGCTCTGTTAATGTCCACAAAAGTCATTTAAAGGGCTGCAAATTTTTTTGGTATTGCTGTGCACTATATAGGGGGATGGGGGTAATCCACAGTATAATATACTTGGTAGAAAGCATGTTATAGTGGATTAGTAGTATTATTGTGCAATGTGCAGCATTGTGACAGGTGTGGTGACTGAGCGTTGATGCAGCAATACTACAAACAGTGCCAAACTCCCTGGCCAATGTTTTGAACAACTGGTGTGATAGACCAGTGGTCCCCCAATACCACATATTGAAGTGGGGTGTTATCTGAGTAGACTTTTACAAGTGTATTTGTGTCCTGCAACAATATTGCCTCTTTTAATGAGTTAAGTCTGATACACGCAGTGCCAAACTCCCTGGCCAATTTTTTGAACAACTGGTGTGATAAACCAGTGGCCCCCCAATACCACATATTGAAGTGGGGTGTTATCTGAGTATACTTTTACAAGTGCATTTGTGTCCTGCAACAATATTGCCTCTTTTGCTGAGTTAAGCCTGATATACACAGTGCCAAACTCCCTGGCCAATTTTTTGATTAACAGGCGTGATAAACCAGTGGCCCCCCAATACCATATATTGTAGTGGGGTGTTATTTAACAGTATACTTTTCTAAGAGTGTATTTTAGTCCTGCAAAAATTTGGCCTCTCTTGCTGTGTTGACTGTGCTACACACAGTGACAACAGTTACTGGCCAATTATTTGTAGAACTGGTGTGATAAACCTGTGGCCCCCCATTACCACAGATTGAAGTGAGGTGTTATATACCTTTTTCCGGATATACTGCGATTCTCTAGAGACTTTTGTCACAGGGTAATTAAAAAACATGACAGGCAGAGGAAGAGGCAGACACTTACGCAGGGGTGGTAGGGGTAGGGCAGGAGCAGTAGGCCGGAGCCAAAGTGTGAAGTTTCAGAAGGCGCGTTCGATTACGTCAAACGATGCACCAGACTAGGTTGAGTGGCTCAATCTGCCTTCCTCTTCTGCACCCTCCTCATCCTCTCTATCTGCACCCTCTTCACTCTCTGCAGCGTGTACCCCCAAAGACACCACCACAAACAACACCACCACATACCCTCCGCTTGAGTCTCTGGAATTATTTTCAGATCATTCACAAGACATTTGCGATGCGCAGCCATTGTTGGTATAAGATCAGGAAGAGGAGGTAGCAACAGCCGCCACTCAGCAGTCTGACGACAGTACCCAGATCAGCCCAAGGAGGTTGGTCCCCGCTGTTGCTGCCTACTCTGAGATCTCAATTGTTAGTGGTGGGGAAGGTGACGTGGATGATGACGACGTGTCTATGGAAGTCGTCATCTTGTGGGTGCCCACAAGAAAGGAAGATGAGGGGAGTTCAGAGGGAGAGACGGACCGACAGATAGGAAGGAGAGGCAGGCTGAACTTGCACTGCACAAGAGGTACAAAGCAGACTGCAAATGTATCAGGAGCGAGCCTTCAACCATGTACAGTCACACCTGGTGCTCCCAGGATGCCGGCACATGGCTCCGCTGTGTGGGCTTTTTTTAATGTGTCCGTTGCTGACAACAGTGTTGTCATCTGCAGCCTTTGCAGTCAACGCATAAGTCGCGGTAAGCCCAACACTCACCTAGGGACGACCACATTATGAAGGCACCTGAACTCCCATCACCGAGACCAGTGGGAGCAACACCGTCAGAACCCACAAAGCCACACGCCAGGCTCTCACCGCCCAGCCTCTTCTCCTTCTCCTTCTCATCTCGCCTCACATTTGTCCTCCACTCCACCTGCCACGATGCCATCGTCACGTTGTTCTGGAAAAAGGCAGGCTTCTGTGGCCCTAATGTTGGAGCAGAAAAAAATGATGACGCCGGATAACCCTCTTGCCCAACGTTTGACTGCTGGCTTGTCGGAACTGATAGCCCGCCAACTACTGCCATATCAACTGGTGGACTCTGAGGCCTTTCGTAAATTTGTGGAACACCATTGGAAGGTCCCAGGCAGGAAATATTTTTCGCAGAAGGGCATTCCAGAGCTGTATGGCCATGTTCAGCAGCAAGTGAATATATCTCTGGCACACAGTGTTGGTGCCAAGATACATCTGACCACAGACACATGGTCTAGCAAACAGGGGCAGGGAAGGTATATCACTTTTACTGCCCACTGGGTGAAGCTTCTGACAGCCGTCAAGCATGTAACCTGTGGCACCCATGTAGATTTGGTTGTACCGGCCCGGATTGCATGCAGGCCTGCCTCTTCTTCTCCTCCTCCTCCTTCTCTTCCATCCTCCTCTTCCACTGCTGCCGTCTCTTCCACTGCGCCGCCAAAGATCCCCAGAACCTATTCCACTTGCCAGGTGAGACGTTGCCATGCTATGCTGTGTCTGTTGTGCCTGGAAGCCAAGAGCCACACTGGTCCTGCACTCCTTTCAGCTTTGCGTTCACAGGCAGATCAGTGGCTGACACCGCTGAATTTGACAGTTGGTAAAATGGTGTGCGCCAACGGTGCCAATCTGCTGAGCGTGCTGAAACAGGGCAAAATAACACACGTGCCATGCATGGCACACGTCCTGAACTTGGTGGTGCAGCGATTCATTGGCAAATACCCTGGGGTCCAGGACATATTGCGGCAGGTGGCTGGGGGGGGGGGGGGTGAGGAGGAGCAAGAAGAGCATTCTTTAAACCTTTCTGGGATCCTTGGTGTTATCCGTGGATGGGGGGAGGAGAACGAAGACGACATTATCCTGGATGATGAGCTGGAAGCAGGCCACTACATTGCTTCCAGTTTAGTGCGAATGGGGGCCTTCAGGCTGCAGTGTTTTAAGGGGGACCCCCATATAAAATGCATAAAGGCCAAGCACCAGTACTGGGTGGCAACATGCTTAGACCCCCGGTACAAACAAAAAATGGCGGAAATGTTACCACAATCACAGAGGGCAGTCAGAATGCAGCGCTTCCAGGCCTTGCTGCAGGAAATGCTGCATTTTGCTTTTGCGTGCGCTGGCAGAGGAATTTCCAGTCACAGAGAGACAGTTGCGGGTAGCAATCCAACAGCGCCTGCAAGAAGAGGGCGGTTTGAAGATGTTTTGGTCACTTCAGATATGAGATCCTTCTTTCAGCCGAACCATCGACAGCTGTACTCCGGATCCAGCAACAAGGAACTCCTAGACCGACAGGTGTCCCACTACATCGGGTTAACAGCCGATGTGGATGCTCTGAGGAGGGATGAACCCCTGGACTACTGGGTGGGCAGGCTTGACCTCTGGCCAGAGCTTGCACAATCTGCAGTGGAACTGTTGGCTTGCCCCCTGTCCAGTGGCCTGTCCGAAAGGACGTTCAGCGCAGCAGGGGGGATTGTGACCGATAAGCGCACTCGCCTAGCTCATGACAGTGTAGACTACCTCACATTTATAAAAATGAATGAGGCATGGATCTTTGAGGAATTCAACACACGTGACCAGTAGACCATGTTTCATTGAAATTCCTCATGCCAGGCCACAAATATCCGCCAGACCGCCATCCACCCACAGCAATTCCTGGTCCTTGGCTTTACTACATGCAGCCTCATAAAAGGCATTTCATGTCCATTGAATGGCACATTTTTGGGGCCTTTCAGGGCCGACAATTATTTTTTCTGTCAATGCCTAATGTACCTCCAGCCATCAAGTACACTACATTCTTTGCTGTCAGTTAAACCCATGTGGGCTAATTTTTGGGGCCTATATAGGCTGACACTTACTTCTGTATACTGCGAATGCCTAATGTACCTCTAGCCATCAAATACACTACGTTCTTTGCTGTCAGTTAAACCCATGTGGGCTAATTTTTGGGGCCCATACAGGTCGACACTCACTTACTTCTGTATACTGTTAATGCCTAATGTACCTCCAGCCATCAAATACACAAGGTTCTTCGATGTCAGTTAAACCCATGTAAGCTAATTTTTGGTGCCTATACAGGCCGACACTTACTTCTGTATCCTGTGAATGCTTAACGTACCTCCAGCCATCAAATACACTACAATCTTTGCTGTCAGTTAAACCCATGTGAGCTAATTTTTGGGGCCTATACAGGCCAACACTTACTTCTGTATCCTGTGAATGCCTAATGTACCTCCAGCCATCAAATACACTACGTTCTTTGCTGTCAGTTAAACCCGTGTGAGCTAATTTTTGGGGCCAATACAGGCCGACACTTACTTCTGTATACTGTGTGAATGCCTAATGTACCTCCAGCCATCAAATACACTACCTTCTTTGCTGTCAGTTAAACCCATGTGGGCTAATTTTTGGGGCCTATACAGGCCGACACTTACTTCTGTATACTGTGAATGCCTAATTGTAATGTTCTGGTACCGCTGGTACCCTTGTTCCATATAATTCTCCTTCTAATTGCGTCTCATCTTGTGTAACAAAAGACGCATACACCTTTAAGACCAGATGACATCATTGCCGAGCGCCGCTATGAGCGGCTATTTCAATCGCCGGTCTTCTCTCACTCATTGCTCGTTCAAACCGCATGTTCACCGCACTTCTCCTGTGAAGTCAGAGCTGCTGGCATTTCCTTTCGCTGGAGCTGAAGCCGGAACCCCGCTGCCGATCCATACCTCGCTATAGGATCACCGCTTACCATTGGACTCTATTTCTCACTAACCTATCTAGGCTAAGTACCCCATAGGGGATTCCTTGCTAACTGCACTCCTACTGTCATCTGCAACTACCTGGATTATCTATACCTATCTGTCTCCTATCATCTGCATAAGACTGTTAGCTCTTGGGACTACCTATACTATACTTGCACTAGGTTACTCTGTCTAAAGTATACACCATCTGTGTCTTCTTATCATCTGCATTATACTTGACATCAGAACCTATCTGCCTACTACTAACACCTGCAACTCTCCTCGTTTCTCCTAAGTGCCCACTATCCAATTGCCTGTCTACCACCTATACCTCTCATATATACTATCCCTCCATCTATACATCTGATAGAGTATATGTAAGATATATACAGGCTGTGCACAGTGATGAATTCAGGAGAGTTGGATATGCTATTCAACAGATCTCTACAAGAATACTGAGTGTAAAATTCTGCAGCTGAAAATCCATTTAGCAACAAAACACATGAACGTTACAGATTGAACGAGCCTTAAAAAAAAATATGGATTCAGCAGAATTACCCACTCATGTATTGCAACTAAAACATCAAGTAGACGCATTGATCCTTGCGCTTACTGAGGTACAAAATGAAAATCAGGCCTTGAGACAGCAGGTTGGCCGTCTTGTACAGTTTCCTACTGCTCAGACCCGTGAACCTAAGATAAACCCTCCTCCAGTGTTTTCAGGTGATCGGAGCAAATTCCGTGAATTTAAAAACGCATGCAGATTACTTTTTCTATTAAAACCTCTAACCTATACTACTGACCAAATTAAGGTTTGTACCACTATCTCCTACTTGACGGGTGAACCCCGGGCTTGGGCAGACGCCCTTTTTGAGAAGGATGACCCACTCCTCATCTCCTACCCCTTGTTCCTCGCCCAACTCGATACCTTGTATGAAGACCCTAATAAGCAGAGTACTGCTGATACCCAGTTAAGGGCCTTAAAACAAGGGAAGAGACCCGTTGAAGATTTCGTGGCAAATTTTAAAAGATGGTCCCCTGATTCAGGGTGGAACGACACATCTTTACGAACGCAGTTCAGACTCGGCCTATCTGAGGCCTTGAAAGACGAGCTCGCCCGAGCGGATTTACCTGGCACTCTAGATGGACTGATACAGACCAGTATCAATATTGACAGACGACTACGAGAAAGAAAGGCTGAGAAGATGGGCTCACCATTTTCCAGTCCTTCTCGGATGTTGCCTGCTGACCCTACTCCTATGGAAGTAGGAATGATACGCCCACCTCTGTCCTTTTCTGAACGTGCCAGGAGAAAAACCGAACATCTATGCATGTACTGTGCATCCCCGGATCATTTGATAAACGGCTGTCCCCTTGTCCGCAGAAGAGAGGGTGAGTGTTCAAAAGTCTTGCTAGGGGGACTTACAACTTCTTTTCCTAATCCTTATCTTTTTGTTGATTTAACATTGCAGTGGGACCAAACTAGGATCACCACCAAGGCTATGGTTGATACAGGATCTTGTGGAAACTACATTGACATTTGTTTCATTTCCCTTAATAAAATACCTATTGTTTCAAAACCAAAACCTGTTTCCGTTAGTTTTATTAACGGTACCCCTTTATCCTCTGGTCCTATCACCAGTCAAACACAGGCTCTCCTTGCAACTGCTGAGGGGTCTCATGTGGAGACCATCACCTTTGATGTTTTAACCTCACCCCATTTCCCAATCATTCTGGGACTCCCCTGGTTACACTTACACCAACCAATCATCGATTGGAAAACGAGAACGTTAGCTTTCTCTTCTCATTATTGTGAAACAACGTGCAATCTCCCTACATACGATAGGATCCTGTCTGTAGTGCCGGATAACATTATACCCAAGTGTTATCAGGACTTATCGGAGGTTTTTTTTTAAAAAAACGCTCAAATGCTACCTCCCCATAGGGACTACGACTGTTGTATTGATCTACTCCCTAATGTCAAGCTGCCTTTTGGTCATGTTTATCCTCTCTCACAGGATGAACTCTCTCATTTAAAGGAGTACTTGGATGTGAATTTGGCAAAAGGATTCATCCGACCTTCTACTTCCTCCACTGCTGCTGGACTCTTTTTTGTCCGCAATAAGGATTCGAGTCTTAGGCCTATCATTGATTTCAGACAATTAAATGACATTACAATAAAGGATTGTTATCCTTTACCTCTTATTCCTGAACTTATCGAACAGGTGCGTGGAGCTTCTTTCTTTACTAAATTGGACTTAAAAGGAGCATATAATTTGATTCGAATCCGTAAGGGGGATGAATGGAAAACGGCATTCAGAACCAGATACGGACTGTTTGAGTATCCGGTGATGCCTTTCGGGCTATGTAACGCTCCCGCAGCCTTCCAACGTTTTATAAATGAAATATTCAGAGATTTGCTTGACGTTTTTGTTGTAATTTACTTGGACGATATACTCATCTATTCTCATTCCTTACCTGAGCACATAAAACATGTGAGACTTGTGTTGTCAAGACTACTTGCACATAACCTATATGTTAAATCAGAAAAATGTTTATTTCATAAAGAGGAAGTACTGTTTCTTGGATATATTATATCTAAAGACGGAATCAAAATGGACATGGGCAAAATATCCTGCATCTTGGATTGGCCTGTGCCAACAACTCGCAAGGCACTACAAAGGTTCCTAGGATTCTCTAATTACTATAGGAAATTCATCAAAAATTTCTCTGCGATTGTGAAACCTCTCACACAACTCACAAGCACGAAGAGACCATTCAATTGGTCAAAAGACGCAAATGAAGCATTCTGTTTACTGAAATCAAGGTTCACTACTGCCCCATACTATGCCATCCAGACCCATCCCTTCAATACATCCTGGAGGTAGATGCGTCCAATATGGCAGTAGGAGCAGTTCTCTCACAACGACCAACAAACACCTCACCGCTTCACCCAGTTGCTTTCTTCTCAAAATCGTTAAGTGGCCCTGAGGTGAACTACCCCGTAGGTGAAAAGGAGTTACTAGCCATAAAACTGGCGTTAGAGAATTGGAGACATCTACTCGAGGGTACTCAATTACCAATCTTGATATATACCGATCACAAAAACCTTCAATACCTTCAGACTAAAAGAACTCTTTCCCACCGGCAGGTACGGTGGTCGTTATTCTTTTTGAGGTTTAATTTTTTAGTGACTTATACGCCTGCAGAGAAAAATAAAAAAGCGGATGCGCTTTCACGACTAGCCGAAAAAGATTGCACTGAGGTTCCCTCAGTTCCTATAATACCACTTGAGCGTATTGTCGGTGTCATTCGTTCTCTGAAGGAGGAAATTTTGCACAGCATAGGACTGGATTCACCTCCACCACAGCTGACTACTGACGCAGAAGGCTTCCTCTACTACAATGATAAACTATACATACCCCCTACTATGCGAACCAAGATTTTACAACTGTCGCATGATGTACCTCTAGCAGGACATATGGGTATGACTAAAACTTTCAATCTACTTACAAGACAGTTTTGGTGGCCAGACATGAAAACAACCGTAAAAAAGTTCGTTTCATCTTGTGATATATGTGCAAGGTCTAAAATTGACAATATGAAACCATCAGGATTACTTTGTAGTTTACCGATACCCCAGGTTCCGTGGGAAGTGGTATCCTTAGACTTCATAGTGGAACTACCACCTTCCAAAGGATTCAACACCATCTTGGTATCAGTGGATCATCTGACCAAGATGGCACATTTCACTCCTATCCGAGGACTGCCTTCGTCCAAACAAACGGCGGAGTTACTCGTGAAACATGTCTTTAAGTTACATGGTATTCCAAAAACCCTGCTGTCTGACCGTGGTTCACAATTCATCTCAAAATTTTGGCTAGCTCTATGTCAAATACTACAAATAGAGCGTAAACTTACTTCTCCCTACCACCCTCAAACCAACGGACAGACAGAGAGAGTTAACCAGTGCATTGAGCAGTACTTGCGTTGCTATACTTCGTACCTACAGGACGATTGGGCGGATCTCCTCCCGCTGGCAGAGTTCGCCTATAACAACGCGACTCATAGCACTACTAAACAAAGTCCATTCTACCTAAATTATGGGTTTCATCCCACACTCCTTCCACCACGTATCTTGCCATCAAACAATCCAGTGGCATCTGATTATCTTGCCCAGATAAAGGATTCTCTAGGATTACTTAACAATACCATATCACATGCTCATAGCCAACAAAAGAGGTACTACGACCTTCGTAGGAAACCCTCTCCCCAATATGCCATTGGGGATCTTGTTTGGCTTTCTACAAAGAATCTAAGATTAAAGATCCCTAGTAAGAAACTTGGGCCTCTATTTCTGGGACCATTCCCAATACAGAAGCTTATTGGAAAAGCGGCTGTACAACTCACATTACCAACAGACCTTAAAATCCACCCCATATTCCATGTGTCCCTACTGAAGCCCCATGTTCCCAATCAGGGGATAAGGCCTACTATTCCACCTCCACCTCCTGTACAAGTGGAAGGTGGAGAAGAATTCGAGATCAAAGAAATTTTGGACTACCGTTTCAATAGAAGAAGACTCCAGTATCTTGTACGATGGAAGAACTACGGGCCCCAAGATGACACCTGGCTGGATACCTCCGATATACATGCCCCTAGACTGATTCGCAATTTCCACTTGAAATATCCGGAAAAACCAGTTCTAGAGGCCTTCCGGAGCCGGCCTTAAGGGGGGGGTACTGTAATGTTCTGGTACCGCTGGTACCCTTGTTCCATATAATTCTCCTTCTAATTGCGTCTCATCTTGTGTAACAAAAGACGCATACACCTTTAAGACCAGATGACATCATTGCCGAGCGCCGCTATGAGCGGCTATTTCAATCGCCGGTCTTCTCTCACTCATTGCTCGTTCAAACCGCATGTTCACCGCACTTCTCCTGTGAAGTCAGAGCTGCTGGCATTTCCTTTCGCTGGAGCTGAAGCCGGAACCCCGCTGCCGATCCATACCTCGCTATAGGATCACCGCTTACCATTGGACTCTATTTCTCACTAACCTATCTAGGCTAAGTACCCCATAGGGGATTCCTTGCTAACTGCACTCCTACTGTCATCTGCAACTACCTGGATTACCTATACCTATCTGTCTCCTATCATCTGCATAAGACTGTTAGCTCTTGGGACTACCTATACTATACTTGCACTAGGTTACTCTGTCTAAAGTATACACCATCTGTGTCTTCTTATCATCTGCATTATACTTGACATCAGAACCTATCTGCCTACTACTAACACCTGCAACTCTCCACGTTTCTCCTAAGTGCCCACTATCCAATTGCCTGTCTACCACCTATACCTCTCATATATACTATCCCTCCATCTATACATCTGATAGAGTATATGTAAGATATATACAGGCTGTGCACAGTGATGAATTCAGGAGAGTTGGATATGCTATTCAACAGATCTCTACAAGAATACTGAGTGTAAAATTCTGCAGCTGAAAATCCATTTAGCAACAAAACACATGAACGTTACACTAATATACCTCCAGCCATCAAATACTACGTTCTTTGCTGTCAGTTAAACCCATGTGAGCTAATTTTTGGGGCCTATACAGGCTGACACTTCTGTATACTGTGTGAATGCCTAATGTACCTCCAGCCACAGAATACTACGTTCTTTGCTGTCAGGTAAACCCATGTGGGCTAATTTTTGGGGCCAATAGTGGCCGACACTTACTTCTTTATCCTGTGAATGCCTAATGTACCTCCAGCCATCAAATACTACATTCTTAGCTGTCAGGTAAACCCATGTGGACTAATTTTTGGGGCCAATACTGGCAGACACTTACTTCTTTACCCTGTGAATGCCTAATTTTTCAGACTGGAATTGAAAATCAATGGGTCTGTAAAGGTTCCGCCAAATTGTGGAACAGATGCGAACCCATTTTACAGCTGTGTGAATGGACCCTATATGTATTAGACATGTATTTAACGGCTGCTGTCAGTTCTGGCTGATTTATGAAAAAAATATATACATTTTTCTGCTGTAAAAAAAAAATAAAAAATTTAGGGCAACTTTTTCAATTGCAATACTTCTATTATGACATTGTCCATGTGCTGGGACTATTTGTGCACAGCTAGTACGTCTTTTGTGGCTGCAAATATGACTTAAAGGTTTTTAAAGTTTGCCTCCCATTAAAGTCAATGGGGCCCGCAGCAAACTTCCGGTTCGCAGACTTTTGAGAAAATTTGCGGCTGACGTTCGCGAACCGCCCCGGCCGATGTTCGTCCATCTCTAGACTTATACAACAAGGAATGAACAAGACTTAAAACATAGTATTTAGATTTCAGATTTTAACCATGCATTTGGGGTTGGTCAGCCAGTAGTTTAATTTGTCTTCAAATGATCTGACATTAAGGTTCATAAATGCTAGTAGTTTTTCCATCTCACATTGGTGATTGGGAGCGATAATAGTGTCGCTAGGGGAGGGTGGGTTCGGAGAGTTCCACAGTCTCATGATGGTAGGTTTCTCTGCCAGTAGAAGTTGTGTAAACACTACTCTTGTTTTGGTTGGTAGATCATGAATAGCCAGGTATAAGAGGGCTAGGAGTGACATAATGGCCATTTATCTCAGACAGTATGGAAAAAATGTTATTCGAAAACGACCTTAGTGATACACAGGATGACATTATGTGATACAGTGTACCTGTCTCTTCACATTTCTGCCAACACAGGGCTGATTGGGAAGGGTAGAACTTAGAAAGTTTAAATAGGGTGAGGTACCAGGAGTGGATTACTTTCTGGAACAGTTCCCAGTGGTTCATGCATTTAGATGAGGTGTATGTAATGGAAAACGCTTTTTTCCACTAGATATCTGGGAAAGTCTTACCCAATATTTCTTCCCATTTGTGAATAGTAGTTGTTTTGGAGAAGGAATCATGTTCATTGAGTATACTATAGAATAGTGATATTCCTCTTAAGGGGATTGTAGTTTCTTAAAAGAATGCAAATGTTGAGGGTGGTGGTAATACTAAGTGTAGAGGTAGATGGTGTTTATGAAGGAAGGATTGAATTTGTAGGTAGGTAAAATATGCTCTTGGGGGAAGGTTATAAATAGAGGATAATTCCTCAAAAGTATGAAATGAGGTATCCTGAAACAGGTCTTTCACAAGGGTGAGGCCATTGTTTATCCATACGTTTAGGTCAATGCAGGGTATGAAGTATTGGAGTATCAATAGTGGGGTAGAGAGTTTGTACCATGTTTCTGTATTTGTGGTAGAGAGGAGAAATTCTGACCATATCTTAAAGGAGACTTGGATAGTCGGAGTGGCAGAGGACAGAGGTGGAGCTCCCAATGTGGTGGCAAAAAGAGGCGATTTAAGGTTGCTTTGAGGTATGTTAGTGGCCTCCATAATAGACCATGTCCTGTGTTTGGAGGGGTTCCACCAATGCTTGATTTGATCCAAAACACAGGCTTTATAGTAGGCCGTAATATTCCTTTATGTTTGTTATGTCTCATCATAATTTTGAGAGAACATCTTGGAGGTCTATAATTCCATATATATTGGGTAAAATGTTTTTGGATAGAGGTAAAAAATATGCTTGGTGAGGGGATTATCAATGTGCAGAACAGGTAAAGGAGTTTCGGAAGCAGCATTTTCAGAGTCACTATTCTCCCAGCCATGGAAAATTCTTGGATTTTTAAGTGGGACAGTTGTTGGGGTAAAGTATGCAAGAAAGGCTTGAAGTTTTATCTATAAAGCTGAGATGTGTTCGGGGTTAATTGAAAAGCTAGGAATGGTAGGGACTTCTGGCACCTACTGAACAGGTATTTTTTGGTTAGGGAAGCTTGCATGGGTGATGGGACATTAACCCCTAATATTTGGGACTTTGTGGCGTTCAATTTATAATAGGACACGTTACTAAACTCGTTCAACACTTTCTGTGTCTTTGTAGGGATGTCAGGGGATTGGAGAACATAAGCATAACATTGTCTGCAAAAATACTTATTTTATGTTCTATACCAGCTATAGGCAGGCCTGTAATCTTAGGGCTGTTCCTAATGCTTTCAGCAAGAGGTTCCATAAGGAGAGTGAAAATTAGTGGTGATAGGGGGCAGCCTTGTCCAGTGTGGTTAGATATTGTTATGGTTTTAGAGGTGATCCCCGAGGTAAGTACCCAAGCTGATGGGGTGGAGTAAAGGGATAAAATAGCAGTCTGTAACAACCCTCTAATTCCAAATTTTTTAAGTACTAACTGGAGGTAGCCCCAGTGGATCCTATCGAATGCCTTCTCCTCATCCAGAGAGAGGAGCAGAGAAGGCACTCGCAAGGATCCCACTCGGGAAATTAAGTTAAGGAGGTGTCTAGTGCCGTCGGGGGCTTGACGGCCTGGGACAAAACTCACCTGGAAGTTGTGAGAGGATTTTTTGTACTCTAAGCGCTAGCAGTTTGGCAAAGGTCTTTACATCTTAATTGAGGAGAGAGATGGGCCTGTAGTTTGCAGGATTATTTGGGTACTTATTAGGTTTGGGGATCGTTACAATCACAGTTCTTAACATTTCAAAAGGAAAGGCTCCAGAAGAGGAGGCAAGATCGAAAACAGATTGCAAGTAGGGGGTAAGTTCAAAAATTACAGTATATTCTGCTTTATTCTCAGCTTTTATCTATTGATGTGGAGAAGGCATTGAGGTTATATGTCAGCAGTCCTCCAAAAACGTGGCTTTCATGGACAAATCCTAGCTGCCATCTTGGCCCTCTACTCCCACCAACCCTCTGCACAAGTTTACACTTCAGGATTACTGTCAAAAACATTTGCAATTTCTAATGGAACATGACAGGGCTGCCCATTATCGCCATCAATTTTCAATTTATTGATAGAACCTCTTGCTGAAGCCATCCAAGCACACCCACATATAACAGGATTCCAATTCCACCGCAGATCTCATGTTATCAACCTATTTGCAGATGATGATATTAACTAATCCCATTTCCAAGATCTGTCCCACATTGCTAAACACATTGCTAAACACAAACTATCCTGGATAGATAGATTTGCATCTTTTAAAATATCACTACCAAAAATACTCTACCTTTTTCGTACACTATCTCTGCCTATTAAATCATTGTATATAACGTAGATAAACAAGATCCTTAATAGTTTCATTTGGCAGGGAAAAAGATCACGATTCTCCCTCAGGCACCTCATCAAACACAAATCAGTGGGAGGAATAAGTTGGCCAGACATTGGCAACTATTAAACAGCCTGAAAGCAAAATAGATTCTTTATTCCTCAAAGTTCATATACAGACAGACAGTGTGGGGAACAGACAAGTCCAAAGGTTGACTCGTTTCACGGCACGAACTTCCGCTTACTCATAACCACGGTGGTCATAATCACCGTGGTTATGAGTAAGCGACCGTTCGTGACGTGAAACGCGTCAACCTTTGGACTTGTCTGTTCCCCA
Source organism: Pelophylax lessonae (assembly GCF_965119305.1). NCBI lineage: Eukaryota > Metazoa > Chordata > Amphibia > Anura > Ranidae > Pelophylax > Pelophylax lessonae. The sequence continues at coordinate 47,546,284 of NC_138770.1, forward strand.
CACTGTCTGTCTGTATATGAACTTTGAGGAATAAAGAAACCATTTTGCTTTCATCTACCTTGTGTGCGGTTCCACATTTTCCATAGCACATTTCCGGATGGTGGATCTAACCAGCACCAGGTTGGGCTAATACACCTGAGCGGCTTCCCTTCTCTTCAATTTCAACTATTAAACAGCCACTCAATTGACATATACAAAGCTATGGTTCAAAGAGCCACCTGAAGTATTGTGGGTTTACATAGGATCCTCAATTGTGCAGACCTCAAAACAATATCTCCTATTACTAGCCGATGCTTGGAAAACTCAAAATTTACCAACACTGCCACTCACAACTCAAACCTCGATATCAGCAGTTCCCTAGAGCTTCACAGGTTGCCACTGGAGTCTTCTTCCACTCTTCGATGACAACATCACGGAGCTGGTGGATGTTAGAGACCTTGTTAGAGCACTGGTTAACTCCATTCCAAAGAGGATTAAGGCAGTGCTGGAAAATAATGGTGGCCACACAAAATATTGGCACTTTGGGCCCAATTTGGACATTTTCACTTAAGGGAGTACTCACTTTTGTTGCCAGCGGTTTAGACATTAATGGCTGTGTGTTGAGTTATTTTGCAGGCACAGCAAATTTACACTGTTATACAAGCTGTACACTCACTACTTTACATTGTAGCAAAGTGTCATTTCTTCAGTGTTGTCACATGAAAAGATAGCATAAAATATTTACAAAAATATGAAAATTTGCTCCCATTCGTCCTCGGAAAACGAGCATGCAAGCTCCTTTTCCCAGGCTTCACAACGATTGCGCATGAGCTGACCCTGATTTTCAAACAGAAGGGAGTGTGTGATCGAGATAAGCTTACGAAGAGGGCCCTCCTGCTGACAAAGCCCATCAAACATGGTCGGAAAATCCTGACAGGAGAACTTAGAAAATAAAGGCTTTCCATAATGGCTAAGAAGAAGAAAGGGCCAAGGCGGTATGGGGGGTTTCCTCGCCGTCTTAGCTATAGAAGAGGTCGAGAAGATCTCCACCCCATCACTGACATGATGGATGCGCAGTTGTTCATGAGGCCAGTGGTTGAGCAGGTAGTGACGGTGCATACCGGGGGGAAAGTCAGGGTTAAGCTTGAGCGGGGTCGTTGGACCCTGGGCCCTCGAGATCGCTCGCACTTTACACGTTGCGTGAAAAGAACGGAGAGTTGGGCCAATCAAAGGATGTAGCCGGAGAGAAAGTGGGATATGAGTAGGCTGTAGCCACGGAGTCGTGGCTAACTCAAGTGTAGTAAAGCCACCCTCAAGGGGCACCCAATCCTTATAAAGCTTGTGGACATTCCAATCGATGATTCTGCTTAAGTGACACGCCATATGGTAATTCTGAACGTCCGGAACATCCTTGTTTGGGCAAGCAGAGGAGGTCATAATGGATGCGGGGTTGTTTATCATTCCACAAAAATGTGGACACCAGACGCTTGTAATTCTGAAAGAAGGTCCGCGGAATGGCAGTAGGAACCGTTTGGAGAACGTACAGGAGCCTTGGTAGAACATTCATCTTCAAGACTGCAGCTCTACCGAACCAGGACAGGGGCAGTCGAGTCCATGCAAGGAGATCGTGTTTGATTTTGGAAAGAATTGGGGGAAAGTTGCAGAGGAACAATTGCTGCAGATTGGCCGGAATCTGTATGCCCAAATATGTCAAGGAGTCCTGCTTCCAAAGCAAAGCAAAAGTTATCCCTGCAATGTTGTACTTCGTGAGGGGACAGGGAAACGTTCAGGGCAAAGGATTTGGTAAAGTTAATCTTCATGTTGGACAAGGAGGCAAATAGACGAAATTCCTGCATAACCGAAGGGAGGGTGGTGACAGGGTCAGTCAAAAATAGCAGAAGGTCGTCCGCATAGGTGGCCACCTTATATTCCTTGCCAGCGAACTTAACCCCATGGACAGATGCGTAATCCCTGATGCTGTTCAGGAAAGGTTCCAGCGTGAGTGCAAAGGGGACAAAGGGCAGTCCTGTCTAGTACCGTTACGGATGGGGAAGGCATTTAATAGGGTGTCGTTAACCAGGACACGAGCACTTGGGTTTGCGTATAGAGACATAAGGAAGCACATCATGCGTGGGCCCAAGCCCCAAGCGCATAGGGCAGCCTCCATGTAATCCCACGAGACCCTATCAAATGCCTTCTCAGCATCCAGGGAGAGAAGGAACCCCCTCTGCTTAGACACTGAAAGAACATGATGGAGGTTTATGGCTTTGATGGTATTATCCCTGGCCTCCCGGCCAGGGATAAAGCCTACTTGGTCGAGATGAATCCCTTTAGAGAGGAGGGGAAGCAGCCTGTTTGCCATAATTTTAGCAAAAAGCTTCATGTCCACATTCAATAAAGAGATTGGCTGATAATTGGACGGGGAGGTTGGATCCTTCCCCTCCTTCGGGATAACAACTATGTGCGCTTCAAGCATACACGGGGATAGGGAGTTTTCTGTCGAGAGAGAATTAAACGCCTCCATAAACGGGGTAGACAGAACATCGGCGAATAATTTATAATAGGCCGCAGACAGGCCGTCTGGGCCAGGACTCTTATTCGGTTTGAGCTGTTTGAGCGCCATTGTCCACTCAAGGAGGGTAATGGGAGCATCGAGGGAGGTTTTGAAATCCGATGAGACAGCCTGAGTCAGGTACTTGCTAAGGAAGTCGTCAAGGGCGCGGGCCTTCGACTCAGGGGCAGAGGAAAAAGAATCCCCTCGTGGTAAGTTATAAAGCTGGCGATAATATCGCTCAAACGTGCCAGCAATATCCCTGTTGTTCGTAACCCACGATCCCGAAGCAGAGCGAAGGTGGTAAACAACAGTTTTGGCTTTTCGGGCATGCAAGGCCCTCGCTAGAAGGCGGCCACTTTTATTGCCATGCTCGTAAAAGAGCTTCTGAGATAGCAAGAAGCTCCTGCGCGTCCTTCTATCTAACTCTAGCTGGAGCTTCTCTCGAGTTTCCGTGAAAGTGGCAAGCGTGCCTTGAGCCAGCGTCTTCTTATGAGCCCTCTCCAGGGCAGAGATTCAAGACAAATATTCAGAGATGGTCGCCTCCCTCTGCTTCCTCAGAGCAGAGGCAAGCGCCAAAAGTTTTCCTCTGATAACACACTTATGTGCAGCCCACTGGGTAACCAGAGACGTGTCAGGGGTAGAGTTACAGCGAAAATAATCCACAAGGGCGGAACGAATTTCGGAAAGTCGGACAGGGTCTGTCAGCAGGGAGGCATCCAACCTCCAAATCCTGTCTCGGGGGGCAGAGGTTGGCAAAGATAATGTCAGCGTGATCGGGTTGTGGTCAGAAATAACGGAGGGTTCGATCGTAGCGTCAGTAAGGTATATCAGGTCTTTTTGGGATAGAAAGAGATAATCTATCATGGAATACTTGTGGTGAAGCGGGGAGAAGAAGGTAAAGTCTCTATCTCGCGCATGCATAGTGCGCCAAGAGTCATGTAGGAACACTTCCTGAAGGCTCAACCGAATTTGTTTCAGTGTTTTGTAAGGAAGACAAGAGGAGCAGAGGAAGTATCCAATAGGGGGTTCAAAGGGACGTTAAAGTCACCCCCAAAAATGAGAGTGCCCTGTTGGAAGGGAATCAGTTCAGCAACCACAGCACGGAAAAAAGTTATTTGTGAAGAATTAGGGATATAAACTTTCACAAGAGTGAGAGGCTTGTTGCGAAAAGAGCCAACCAAGAAGAGGTAGCGGCCCTGGGGGTCCGCCAAGGAGGCTAAGATGGTCAAAGGAACAGTCTTGGCAATCAGAATCAAAACCCCCTTAGTCTTAGATTCCGCCGACGTAGCATGAAATACAGTAGGGTAGTATTTGTTGTAGCAGCGGGGTATGGCATCAGAACGGAAGTGCGTCTCCTGAAGGAAAACCAAGTTCGCCTGGAGTCTACGCATGTGCGTCATAACCGTGGATCGTTTCTGTGGATTGTTAAGACCCTTAGCATTTAGGGAGACTATTTTCAGCCTTTGGGCACCGGGGTCCAGCAGGGGGATACTTGGCATGTTGGCAACAGATAAAACCTGAACCCCCCCAAAAAAATGGGGGGGGGGAGGCCAAAGAACAGTAAGAAAGAAAGAGAATAAAGAGGGAGCAGAAGATATAGGGCAGGGAGGGGTGATTTAGGACAAGCGAAGGGGAATCAAGTGGGGGGGGGGGAGGTTGGGGAACAAAGACCGAGGATATTAGTACCTGCTACCTTATCTAGCTAGGGAAAGGACTAGGGAAGAAATCGGATTGAGGTCGGGAGAGGTAGATAACCTCAGCCGTTGGCGAGTGTGGAAGGAAGAGTATCCAAGAATGGGGGTCAGCACCAGGCACCTGAAGGGCCATTGAGAGCTTATAGGAAAGCCCGGGGAACGCGGGGAACATGGGGAGTAGATATGGCATGTGAGCAGAAAGATAGGGGCATACGTCCCAGCACTAGGGGGAGGGGGCGATAGGACAGCAATAAATGTAGGAGCACAGAAGCAGGGAGGGGGGGGGGGGAGAAAATCGTAACCCAAAGCAACTGTAAACCATGAAAAAGGGAGGGAAGGAAGAAAGGGGGGTACCTGTAGAGAACCCAGTGTCACCCAGGAGGGACAGAAAATATAATCTGACACATAAACCAGGAACTAGAAAAACCCTGGAGGGGTACAGGGGAGAGGAGCCTGCGCATCAACAATGAAAGCAAAACAACTGCAGAGGAAAGATTGTCGTTTTTGCATAGAAAACCTTAGAAGTAACATGCTTGCCCCCCGTTATTCGGTCACACAGAAAACTTCACACGAAAACTATTAAGGCACTTTATCACAGAGCCAGTCTGCCCCCAGGCATCCCCTAGGTGGCGGGAACTCCAAAGCCACCAGAGGGATGACAAGAGCACAAAGCAGCAAGGCACTGAGCAATGCAAACAAAGGCAGCACATAAATAACCACAGTCATTGCCACCCAAACCCCCCACCACCACCCACCATCTCACAAGTCTTACCCATACCCTGAAAAAAAAAAAAAACACAGAAGCAGTTCCCATATATAAGCCATCCATCCAGTAGGTCAAACACCAAAAGGAGCCAGCTGGCATGGCTATGCAAGACACAGCTTGCACCCCTCAGTGCCCGACAAACCTGGAGTACTAAGTGAGCAAGTACAGAAGGGCTAATCAGAGCCAACATCGTAGGTAGGTGAGTATTAGCAACACCATCATCCAGCAACGACCGGGAGGGTCTCAGTAGGAAAAAAGGCTTGATTCAACCGGAGGCAGAGGTGGCGGAGAGGGGATCCACAATTAAGTAAAGCGATGGACAAAGGGGCATCCAAAGGCAGTTTACCAGTCCCTGAGAGGTGGTTAAAGGATGAGGGAGGACAGTTCACAACAGTTCACACAGATCCATGCCAGTAGAAGACTCCGCCATTGTGAACAGTAGTAGATGGGACCAGAGTCCGGGAGAGGGGGCAACCGCCGGATCATAACCACACACCGATAAGACAGGTAGTAGGATGGGGGGTGGGGGGGAGGCATTGTGTCCATGCGAACAGAGGCAACCGGGGAGCAGTGGGGGAAGTGACCTGAACCGACAGTGCCCAACTCAGCAAAGGAAGATCTCAGCATAGCGTCCAAGGGAGCGAACTGTCAGGGGGCAGCCTTGAGCACAGTGCAACCACATCATCCAGGCAAGGAAAGGGCGGCAACTGCTCTGCACGGGTGACTATGCTTTACACGTAACAGGCAAACGTTAGCCAGGGAAACTTGGGGCAAACCAGGGCAGACTGACATTGGGGCAACAGGTACTCACACTGAAGATGTATAGCGTTCAAGGCATGCGTCTCACCCGGCGGTGGTCAGGGGACGCCGTCGGACTGCCATTGCGGGGTGGTCCGTCTCTCTCAGCCGGCGGTGAAGAAGGTGGGTAAACTCTGCGTCTACTGATGCTGAAGTTGCCCGCCGGCTGTATGCCTTCCATAGAAGCGTCCCGGTGCAGAGGCGATAGGCGGAACTCAATATACCAGTCGGGCAAGTGGACAAAGGGAATAGCCAACGTGGAGCAGAAGTGTTCCAAATCCTCCGGTACTCGAAGAAGAGCTGTGCGGCCTTGGGAGGTGGCAGAGAGGCCAAAGGGAAACTTCCAGAGATAAACAATGGCTCTAGAGCGGAGATCATCTAGCAGGGGGCGCAGTTCTCTCCGTCTTTGCAAAGTAATATTAGAGAGGTCCTGAAACATTTTTATTTCGGCGCCCTGGAAGGTGAGGTGCTGCCGGATCCTGGCATTCCGCAAAACATCTTCTTTCACCTGGAAATTCGCCAGGCAACAGACCACATCTCTAGGCGGATCATTATCTCTACCCCTGGGGTGCAGGGTGCAGTGAATACGCTCCAGGACGACCGGTGTATCGGGGGGTCTGCCCAGCAGGTCATTACAAATGGACGATACTGCTTGCGGGAGGTTTTGGTGTTCCACACTCTCAGGGATGCCGCGTACCCGCAAGTTCTTTCGCCGACCCCTATTATCCAGGTCCTCCACATGGCAATTCAGATCCTGTAGGAGGGCCGCGTGGGATTCTGTGACCCGTTGGACATGACACAGCGAGGCATAATGACGAGCTGTAGTAGATTCCACTTCTTCCACACGCATCGCTATGGCCTGGAAGTCGCTCCGGAGTTCCGCTATGACCGCAGAGAGAGTGGCTTTAATATCTGATTTGATGTCAGTGGCCACCATTTGCAGATCCGCAAAGGATAAAGATGCCGCTGGTCTGGAAACATCCGCAGCAGACGAGGAGGCTCCAGCTCCCAGGGGGGCCCTACTCGGCGAGCGGGAACAAGACTGCCGGAATGGAGAGGGAGTAGGCCGCTGCGTGTCCCTAGGCTGGGTGCGGAAAATTTCGGGTATATTTCGGCTGATCTGGGTCTCCGGTTCCCGCGGAGAATGGGATCGGGATAGCCGAGGTGCTCCGTGAGGTACTCCCCATGTTGGAGTATCTGATAAGGGGTGATTTCGGGCTGTAGTAGAAAAGGATCAGGCCGTGAGGTGCAGGAGCTCGGAGCTAAGCAGCCATCTTGGATCGGGACCAAGCCACACCGGAACTCCGCTTATAAAAAAAAATATTTACAAAAATATGAGGGGTGTACTCACTTTTGTGAGATAATGTAAATAGGTAAATGGTATACAATGTAAATAAATGTATTACTAATTTGATACTTTACAAAAGAAACCCCCTTCAGTCAAACTTTAACTTGTCTGGTCCAATCACCTTTTTCTGACAACTTCTTGAAATTGCTGCCCATCAACCACCCTGATAGTTCATATCTGAATACCATTTTATCAGCACATTCAGGTCAAAGGAAGGAAGATGCATATTCAGAATCCAGAGAAATCATTTTTTTTTATTATTATTATTATCTTACACCTACCACATGCACAAATACCTGTATATCTATGACTTTTCAACTTTAAAACATAAATCCGCTAAAAATAATTTTGCAGTTTTGGACATTGTTTTGCAGAATCGCAGTCAGACATTTTTAAAGTGGCATTTCAGAAAGAGGATAAATCTGTCTGCGGAACAAACATTGAGATGTAAATGTAGAATGCATTGTCTGCAATCACTCCATAGTGTATATAAAGAGGATCTGTATCCCATCACTCTCATCCACATCCATCACTTTCCCTGTGCTGAGCCATGTTGCCTGACCCTGAGCTGTATGGACCCCTCCTCATCTTCTGTCTTATATTGGGGTACTCATTGTTATTATCTAGGGATATCATATCTCTATCTTCATCTTCCCATCACCCCTCTACAATGCTGCTCTGTGTGTTCCTCCTATGTGTGGCACCTTGTAGATTGGAAATCCAGAGACCTTCCCCGGCATGTCATCTGAAGCTTGTTAGAGCCATTGATGATTATGAATATGTGCAGGACGGAGACATCATCATTGGAGGGGTTTTCACTGTGAACCATTTTATGTCAGGACTGGAGCCAGAAGGAGATCATATTAACAGTATAATGTTATGTCTAAGGTAAGCAACATTGGCATTCTAATCAGCCATTATACCATACAGTGATGTGAAGAAGTATTTGCCCCTGCCTAATTTCTTTTTTTTTTTTGCATATTGATCACACTTAAATGATTCAGATCATTAAACTAATTTTAATATTACACAAATATAACCCTAGTAAATACAAAATGCAGTTGTAATGGAAAAAAGATATCCAAACCTGCCTGGCCCTATGCGAAAAAGTAATTGCCTCCTAAACCTAATAACTGCTTGTGCCATCCTTGGTGGCAACAACTGCAATCAAGTGTTTGCAATAACTAGCAGGGAGTCTTTCACAGGAGGAATTTTGGCCCACTTTTCTTGCAGAATTATTATTATTATTATTCAGGATTTATATAGCGCCAGCAGTTTACGCAGCACTTTACAATATAAAAGGGAGACAATACAGTTACAATACAATAAAATACAAGAGGATTAAGAGGGCCCTTCCCAGAGCTTACAATCTAATGGGGTGGGGCAGGTGTTACAAGAGGTTGGAACAGTGGGGAATGAGCTGGTGGAAGATTAGTTGGCAGTGTGATAGGCTTCCCCGAAGAGATGAGTTTTCAGGGATCGCCTGAAAGCAGCCAGAGTAGGAGATAGCCGTACAGGTTGAGGTAGAGCGTTCCAGAGGATGGGAGAGGCCCTGGAGAAATCCTGGAGACGAGCATGAGAGGAGGAGACAAGGGAGAATTGTTTTAATTCAGCCACATTGGAGGGTTTTCGAGCATGAACGGCCTGTTTAAGGTCATGCCACAGCATCTCAATCGGATTTAAGTTTGGACTTTGACTAGACCTCTCCAAAACCTTAATTTTGTTTTTCTGGAGCTATTCAGAGGTGGACTTGAGGTTGTGTTTCAGATTATTGTCCTGCTGCATAACCCAAGTGCTTTTGGATTTGAGGTCACAAACTAATGGCATTCACCTTCAGGATTTTTTGGAAGAGCACAGAATTCATGGTTCCATTAATTATAGGCAAGCTATTGAAAAAAAAAAAGAGCATAGGGACATGGGCACTGCCATGCCATAGAAAGCAACAAACCTTTTTTTAAACATTGCACAGCAGGTAGATGGTCTTTTTAATGCAACTCTGAGAGGGATATGGTAAAAAAAAAAAAACATACTGACTGCCATAAACATGCTGTACAGGTAGTCCCCGGATTACAAACAAGATAGGTTCTGAAGGGTTTGTTCGTAAAGTGTTAATAGGCCCAGGACCTTGCATTTACTATATCTGGTCCCCAACAGTACACAGAATATGGAAATGCAAAAGTTTTAGTAGATATAAACTGCTAAATATCTATTCTTGTCAGCAGTATATAGCAGTCTTGTGACTTCTATCAGTTCCTAGTTAAAGTTAAAAACTCACTTTCTCCTGCGATTCCCCACCATTCTCCACCGCTGTCTGTCCTCCCAGCCGATGCCGGGACCTGTCTTCCGGTCCCCTTCCCTGCGAGTGTTGCGATGCAGGGGGGTGAAACCGGCGGCAATTTAAAAAATGTAAATACACTAAATGAGATGATACAAAGCTTTGATCCTAACAGATTACACTGTATCATGCCATTTCACCACAGGATTTTACCTGGTGGCTTTTCCAGTGCCCTGCCTGTGCTTTTCCAGTTCTTTGTGCCTGGAAAATTGAGAACGACCATGGCATCCAAAAAGCGTTCTTTTTGCGCAAAAGCGCTTTTAGATGAACTGGAAAACAGCGACAGCTAAAAAAGCTTTTGCGCAAAAAGAACGCAGGGATCAAAAATTACATATTTAAAAAGAAAAATTATTTATTGTCAAGCAAACAGAGACAAGTGCTACGATGCAAACTGAATACAATCTTAGGCAAGAAGGAAGTCCTAAGCCCTAACATCACCTATGTAAGCCAAGTCTCTGAGCTCTGGGCCTTCCAAGGAAACCTTTTTGTCCCAATGGAAAACCAAAAAGGTCCACAGGTTAAGCCTGGTACACTCTATTAGTTTTCTTTTCATTCAACCCAGTGGGCAGAACGAAAAAAAACCTGAAGAGCTAGGAACAGCTGTTCTAACAATCCGATGTAAGTGGCGCAATCTCCCCTCCTGAACTATCGTGTACTGACAGGGGGACGGCTCCCCACCAGAACGCACCAGTCAGTGCCATTGGCTGAGAATGTTGATTGATTGCCAATCAGCAGACCTTTTTCGGTCATGCCCCTCAACAGAAGTCGACCAAAAGGCAGGCTTCCATCGAACAGGCCGCCGTACACACGAATCTCTAGAAATGCAAAGAGGTTGGGACTTTGAGTGAGAGATACCGAAATACCGAAATACAGATAAAAATTACCAGGAGGTAAACAAGTGCCCTCCCCCTCTCCCTACGCTCTCTCTGCGCCGGCGTGTGATGTCATTTTTGGCGCCAACACGCCGACGGCTGTTCTTCCATCTTAGTGCATAAAGAGGCAGCCCGCTGGACGGTGTGGCATCCCGCCTGCCGTTACCGCAGGTACTCATGCATGCACCGACGTGACGCAGGGAGCACTAGTGTCGGCGGCCAATGGTGAATTCGAAGCACACTCTTTGCTCACTGTGGTATCTTCTTTCCTGGTAATTTTTATCTGTATTTCGGTATCTTTCACAGGCACACTTTTTCTACCACAGCCAACACTGTGTTGGTAACAGTATAATGGCTATTCGGGTGTACTTCACTCCATTCTCTCATTGGTCTATTATCACTAGTGATGTCGCGAACCTAAAATTCGCCGTTCGCGAACGGCGAACGCGAACATCGGCAAATGTTCGCGAACCGGCGAACATTGCGAACCGCCATAGACTTCAATAGGCAGGCGAATTTTAAAACCCACAGGGACTCTTTCTGGCCACAATAGTAATTGAAAAGTTGTTTCAAGGGGACAAACACCTGGACTGTGGCATGCCGGAGAGGGATCACGCAAAAAAAAGTTCTTAAAAATTATAATTTTTTGATAGAGAGCCAATTATTGGAAAAATTAAAAAAAAATAAAAATAAAAAATTTCTTTGGATTTAGCATCTGGGGGGGGGTCTAAAAGGTGTACCTGTGAAGATTCAGCTCTGTAGCATGTCCGGAACCAGAAAAAAATTACGAATTAGGGTTAGGGCTAGGGTTAGGGTTAGGGTTAGGGTTAGGTCTAGGGTTAGGTTTAGGGTTAGGGTTATTTTTATGGCTAGGCTTAGAGGGTTAGGGTTAAGGTTAGAGGGTTAGGGTTATGGTTAGAGGGTTAGGGTTAGGTTTAGTGTTAGGGGCTAGGGTTAGGGTTACGGTGAGATACTTAGGGTTAGAGTTAGTAGCCCTACCCCTACCCCTCTAACTCTAACCCTAAGCACTAAAAATAACCCTAACCTTAGCCCTGACCCTAACCCTAGCCGTAACCCTAACCCTAACCCTAACCCTAGCCCTAACCCTAATTCTATTTTTTTTCTGGTTCTGGACATGCTACAGAGCTGAAACTTCACAGGTACACTTTTTAGACCCCCCAGACAATAAATCCAAAGAATTTTTTTTTTTTTAAGTTTTTTTTTTTTTTTTAAGTTTTCCAATAATTGTCTCTCTTTTAAAAATAACAATTTTTAAGAACTTTTTTTGTGTGATTTGGTGTCTAGGGGGTCTAAAAGGTGTACCTGTGAAGTTTCAGCTCTGTAGCATGTCCAGAACCAGAAAAAAAGATAATTTTTCAGTAGAGCAGGGATGGTGGGAACCCCTTTTACACCTATATGATCTTTTTTTCCTGGTTCTGGACATGCTGCAGAGCTGAAACTTCACAGGTACACTTTTTAGACCCCCCAAACAAGAAATCCAAAGAAATGTTTTTTTTGTTAAGTTTTTTTTTTTTTTTTTTCCAATAATTGGCTCTCTATCATAAATGACAATTTTTAAGAACTTTTTTGTGTGATTTGGTGTATAGGGGGTCTAAAAAGTGTACCTGTGAAGTTTCAGCTATGTAGCATGTCCAGAACCAGAAAAAAAGATAATGTTTCAGTAGAGCAGGGATGGTGGGAACCCCTTTTACACCTATATGATCTTTTTTTCCTGGTTCTGGACATGCTGCAGAGCTGAAACTTCACAGGTACACTTTTTAGACCCCCCAAACAAGAAATCCAAAGAAATGTTTTTTTTGTTAAAGCGGAGTTCCGGGCACAAAAACAATATTTTTTTTTTGTGCCCGTCCGCTAGTTCAGCCTAACCTGAAAAGGAATTGGATAGTTAGATTTTTTTTTTTTAAAAACTCACCTTGTAATTGACGATCGTAAATACTCACCTCAGTGTACTTCCTCCCTCGGAGCCGCGGCTCACCCCGTCACTTCCTGCACTGCGATGATTCCTGGGAGCTAAACGTCATCGCTCCCAGGAATCAATGCGACGTCACCGGCCCCGCTCGTCACTTCCGGGCGACGCCGCATTCCCCTGCTAAACAGCTTCTGGGCATGCCCAGAAGCTGTTTAGGAATGCGGCGTCGCACCGGAAGTGACGAAAGGGGCCGGTGCGGCGCATTCTGGGAGAAGAAGATGCGGAAGAAGACGCAGAAGAGGACCGCGCCGGCTTCAGCTGCCCACAAGAAAGATGGAAACGCTGTGGAAGAAATTTTATAAGTAAGTATTTCTTCTAAAAGGTAAGTGCGAACCGGGACAGATCAGAGGCTAGCCATTGTGGAATGTGCTAGCCCTGACTGTCCCGGGGGTATGTTCACTGAAAAATGACATCTGTGCCCGGAACTCCGCTTTAAGTTTTTTTGTTTTTTTTTCCAATAATTGGCTCTCTATCATAAATGACAATTTTTAAGAACTTTTTTTTGTGTGATTTAGTGTATAGGGGGTCTAAAAAGTGTACCTGTGAAGTTTCAGCTCTGTAGCATGTCCAGAACCAGAAAAAAAAGATAATTTTTCAGTAGAGCAGGGATGGTGGGAACCCCTTTTACACCTATATGAATTTTTTTTTTTCTGGTTCTGGACATGCTACATATATATATATATATATATATATATATATATTAAAAAAATACTCAAATACCAGCCCTCAAAGGGGCTTTTGGGGACAATATATATATATATATATATATATATATATATATATATCACAGAACAAAAAAAAATTACACAAATACCAGCCCTCAAAAGGGCTTTTGGGGACAATAGATATATATATATATATCACAGAACAAAAAAAATTACACAAATACCAGCCCTCAAAAGGGCTTTTGGGGACAATAGATATATATATATATATATCACAGAACAAAAAAAATTACACAAATACCAGCCCTCAAAAGGGCTTTTGGGGACGATATATATATATATATATATATCCAAAAAAAACCTCAAATACCAGCCCTAGGAGTGTACCAAGAACACTGGCTAACAAGACCGGGAACTGTCCCTAGCTATAACAGCAGCAGCAGCAGCAGCACTTTCCCTGCTCTCAGTAACACAGAAATGATCTAAAATGGATGCTGTCCTTGCTTATTTATAGGAGGTGGGAGGGTGTGGGAGGGAGGTATGCTGATTGGCTGGAAATGTGCCTGCTGACTGTAAAGTTCAGGGTCAAAGTTTGCCTCAATGATGTCTTATGGGGGGCGGACCGAACATCGCATATGTTCGCCGGCAGCGGCGAACGCGAACATGCTAAGTTCGCCGGGAACTGTTCTATACATCTCTAATTATCACATCACCCTCATCTCTTCACACTTATTCTGCATGTTTACCTGGCTATTCTCTTACCCTCATTTCACCTCATTGACTTTGTAATCATCCTATCAGTCTACATTTCTACTCTCCTATCTACAGCATGCAAGTAGCATGAAGTCTTCTTATATAGTATATACTCAGTTATTACCCATTTTTACTCATTCTATATAGATACTTTTTCTACGTGACTACCAGCATCAATCTGATCACCTTGATCTACACTCTTTTCCGTGTGTGGCATTTTTCGCCCTGTCCGTGGACCTCATGCTCCCTCAGCTCCCGTGGGAGGCGTCCGGGTCCTTGCCTCATCCTCCAGCAATGGCCTACTGCCAGACTCACTGTGTAAGTTTCGGGAATGTGGGGAGTGTCTCCCCTTTATCCCCCCCCCTTCCCAGTTCCCATCAACCATCAATTAATGCAATGTTTCTACACACATCTTTTATAGACATGGATCATACACATACTCTTGAAGAAGTGGAGATTTTGTCCATGAAACGCATCAGTTTATGGATGATATGATGTCATTTTATTATCTTTTTACCATTCTTTAATTACTATGTTGGTTTCTCTGAACTTGGTTTGGGGGTTAACAGTCTTATCATCCAGTTTTATACCATTTACTTATGATGTTTGTATTATATACATTATGGTTGTATATATTTTTGCATGTACCAATAAATGAGGCATTTTTTTTCCAGCAGTCTTGTCATGTCATGTCTCTCACTCAAAGTCCCAACCTCCTTGCATTTCTATTGATATTAGGGATGGAGACGCACGGCCAATGCCACTGTGCGCCTCATTTAAAGTCCCCCCCTCCCCCCCTCTTCTACACATGAATCTTGAACAATTTTTATTGAAGCAGCCGATACCGCCGTATATTCATCCCGTGTGCATGGCATTTTAGGGGGCGCAGATTACTTGCCTTGCCCCGGGCACTGACAACCCGCATTGGTCCCCAGGCAGAAGGGATACTACAAGCAGTGGCGCTGCTACAGGGGTGCAGACCACACCCAGGTGATACCCATCAGACACCAGTGGTGGCCGCAGGCTGACCGTTCAGTGGCAAGGAGCAAAGCAGGAGGCAGCAGTGGCTGCAGCCTGTGATCCTGGCAGTAGATCACTTGGCAGAGCAGGTCGGAGTCCCAGGCTGTGATCGTGACTCGGCAGTCTCACTACACACAGCTGGTAAAAAGGAGCTGGTGGGCTGTGGGAAGGTGAAAGTCTAGGGTTGTTTTTTTGAAGGGGGGGGGGGCTGGAAGAACCTCCTGGTGTAGTATGGGGGGATGGGGAGCCCCCTCTCTCTTACCCCACTCTCTCATCCCCCCTCTCTCTCTCTCTCTCTCTCAGCCCCCTCTCTCTCTCTACCCCCTCTCTCTCTATCTCCCCCCCCCCACCTCTTCGCAGTCTCCCTCTCTCTCTCACCCCCACCTTTTTCCCCTCCCTCCCTTTCTCTCTCACCCCTTCCCTCTCTCTCATCCCACCTCTCACCCCCCCTTACCCCCTCTCTCAATCCCCCTCTCTCTCACCCCCCCACCTCTGAAGAGGTGGAGCCCTAAAAGGAAGAGACAGAGCCTAAAGAGGAAATGGTGGAGTTTACAGATGCAGAGGTGAATCCTAACCAAGTTTAGATGGGTTGTCCAAATTTAGTCTTGTCTAGGGCAGCACAAAAACAAAATACAGCACTGCTCTAGTGGGTCAAAAAGGAAATTCTGAAGTGCAGAGAGAACCATATTCAGATCCAACAGAGTTACGAGGAAATCTACACGGAAGACTGACTGTACAACTGCTCTAATCAAGGAGTAAGAGGTCAACAGTCTCTGAAACAATATTATTATTATAATAAAGGATTGCTATAGTGCTAACAGAATGAGCTGCACTTCACGATATAAGGGAGACAGTACAGTTACAATACAATTCAATACAAGAGGGCTAGGAGGGAGAGAGCTTGCAATCTAACAGTTTAGAGTGCAGATTTCAGGAGTGTGATACATACAGAGTGCAGAATTCAGGAGTACATGGTGTACAGAGTGCAGAGTTTAGGAGTGTGTTACATAAAAAATGTAAGGTTTAGAGGTGTACTAAGTATGATATGCAGGCTTCAGGAGTATGCCACGTACAGAGTGCAGAGTTCAGGAGTACTCTGCAAACAGAGTTCAGAGTTCATGGGTAGGATGAGTACAGAGTGTAGGGTTGAGGAGAGCACTACATACAGAATGCAGGGTTTAGAGGTGTGCTATGCACAGAATGCAAGGTTCAGCTATCTTTCACAGGCTGTCCACATCTCACTTCCTCCCCTCCTCCTCAGCTCTGAACTCTCCCCCATACCCACCTCTGCAAACATCTCCCACCACAGCCCTCATCTTTTCCCCCTCAAAAGCTTTCTCATATCTCATCTACCTGGCCTGGCTCTAGTACCTCGCTGCAGTTTAGGCGGCTCTTTTAGGGAGATCGTTGGTCGGAATCTGTTCCAGCCGTGTGTGCAGGGCAGGCAGGGATCTGTGAGAGCCATTAGTCAGCTAGAGGAAATCTGTCCTTGTACTCACATAAGGTCTTTGCGTTTATAACTGACAGTGCTGAACAGGAAGCAGACAGCGAGAGCCAGAGGTGAGAGAATGCCTAAAAAAAGAAGATACCTTTTAACAAAAGGAACCAGACCTGGTGACAAATGAGTTAAAGATCAGGAGGTCTTGAGAGGAAAGGATGGTTAGGATGATATTTTGAGAAAGGTTGGAGATGTAGCTTGAGACAGAGTTGCAGATGGCTTTCTAAGTTGTTGTTAGTATTTTGAATTTTATTTGTTGGGTGAGCGGAAGCCAATGGAGGGATTGGCAGACATGGGAGGCAAACACTGGATGGTTGGTTAGATGGATGAGTTTGGCAGCAGCATTTATGACTGAAGGGGGGACAACCTATGTAAAAGAGAGGGATTTGCAATGGTCAATTCGAGAGATAACCAGGGAGTGAATTAGTAGCATTGTGGTGTGGTTGGTTAAAAAGGATCAAATTTTGGGGATGTTATGGAGGTTAAAGCTGAAAGATTTGAACAGTGACTACACGTGGGGCTGAAAAGAGAGTTCAGAGTCCAGGCCATAGCATCCTGGCATGCAGAGAGGTATAGTTGTGCCTTTGATCTTAATGAAGAAGTCAAGGGGGAGCACGGGAAGATGGAATTATGAGCTACATTTTGGATACATTAGGTTTAAGTAAGTTTCGGCCTCGGAACTGTGGATAACAGGCTTAGAAGGGCAAATAAGAGGGGTATTTTGGTTAGGGCAGCCCCATCACTACAAAAGGGGAACACGGAGCAGCCAAATCGTCCATGAATTGGAAGCTGTTACAAGGAAAGTATAGGAAAATCTGACAAACTTCATAAGAAGAGATTAGAGACAGGGAATTGTACTTTAATTCTGATTGCTGGCTCTTTGGGAAATCATAGTTTTTGTTGACTTTTTATTATCATTGGGGCTTTTTATCTTTTATTTTATTCACTTCTCACTGACCATCTGTTCTTGGAGATTCCTATCATTTTCAGGGTGCTGCTGCATTGTTTGAAAATAAAAAAGTTAAGTGCAAGAACAGTGTGCTCCTAAACCACCTCACATTATATCACTCACATTAACTGAACCTTCCATATCCCCATGGACACTGCTGTGTCTGCTGCATATCTCAATTCTTGTAGTAGAATCCCAACCTGTGCTCTTTGTCTACAGTAAATTTAGGCCTAGCCTTATTCATTAAATGGTCCTGCTGCTGGCCAATTTTATACTGCTGCATCATCTGCAGTCTCCCAATTGATAATGAGCACTTGTAGAAATTGGCAAGCAGCAGGATGGTTTGATCACACTGGGCTACTACTGCTATATGTAAGCCATTCTAGTAAAAAAAAAGAAAAAAGATCAACCTAAGTGCTAGCAGTGTAAGATGTCACTGAGTCCGTCAGTATAAAAATTGAACTGCTCTGTAACTACTTCTGTAACTTAAATAATCTCCAATCATGTTATTTAATGGATTTGTATATTATTGTATATGATGTTGTCCATGAAGCTACATAAAAAGACCCTCTATAAAAAAGACCCTCTACCTGCTGTACTATATTTTTTCATTATCTTTTTTTTGTTTTTTGTTTTTTTATGCATTGGAACATGTATCCTATGACAGTGTCCAGCTTTTAACACCTTTTTATAACAGTAGTGTGACAGAATGTAATTATTTTAACTATTATTACAGGATTATAAGGTTTGTCCTCGATAGAAGTTAGCAAGATTCCCCTTTAAGTTAGGCATCACCAAACCCTTAGGGAATCAGTCCTGAGCAGATTCCCCCATCATTAATTCTAATCTATCAGGTTCTCCTTGACTCCTCATTGGATCTCATATATATTACATAAAACATTATTTTTCAAATCTGGTAAAAAAAAATTCTAATTAGAATTATTATTATTATTTTTTTTTTCCACAAAAACATTTTACTTTCTCAGACCCATGCCTCCATATTACCGATATTTCCTGACTATTCTTTTTGCCATCAATGAAATTAATAAAGACCCAACAATTTTACCAAATATGACTCTGGGATATCATATGTACGATTCATGTAATGACAATAGGAAAGCTGTGAAAAGCATCTTACAGATCTTATCTGGACCAGGACAGACGGTGCCAAATTATTCCTGTAGGAAACGTGGAAAATTAGCTGGTTTTATTGGGGACCAAAACTCTGTAACCACAGTGAACATAGCCCAGATACTGGCCCTGTATAAATACACTCAGGTATGGAAATGGTAACTCTCTGTAACTCTTGTTTTAACATTAATCCCTAAAGGTAATCTTTTCAGCTTTTTTTCAAATAAAACATTAATGATCCTGTAAGTAAAACATTTTCTATCCAAGAGTGACTATGCTCACTCATTAAACTGAGTCTATGGAGGAACAGCATGTTACTATAGGACAGGAAATGTTTTAGGACTACATTCCTCATCTCCATAAAATTGGAGGAAGGTTTCTGTATTCAGATTGCTGGGAACAATGTCAATTGAAAAAAGTGTAGTGCAGGCTAAGCAGCCAATGTCACAATGCCCAGGTGTAGTGGTCAACCACTTGGCTCATCCATTGTTACAAGGATAGGGAAGTAATGTCAATGCTTTAACGGGTCTCCAACATTTCTGGTTTCACTACTAGCTGTTGAGGAGAAAGGGGCTGCATAGAAACGTCAGTGAAGTGATTATAGGGGGGTAAAGGGGGGAGTCTTTGCTGAGACATGGTCACTTCCATGGCAGTGTCCTGTTTCGGCACTGTGACACTTGAGTTGATTTACTAAAACTGGAGAGTAGGGATGAGCTTCGAGTTCTAAGTTCGACTTGAACATCGGTCATACGATCGTTAGTCAAATGACGAACAAATGTGCTTCTTCGCGGGAAATTCATGCAGCACGTTATGTGATTGGCCAAAGCATGCACCCTGACCTCATGCTTTGGCCAATCAAATGATCTCTGCCATGATTGGACTAAATTAAGGCTGCCTTTAGCCAATCATGGCTCAGGGGCCAAGTACACGCCCCACACTACATAAAGGCTGCTCGCGCAGCCACAGCATGTAGTATGATTGTGCGGGCGAGGAGACAGGGAGAGGAACGCGTTTGAGGCAGGGTGGGAGTTAGTTTTTTTTGGAGTTTGTCAGACAGTGCAGAGAGACATTCCTAGCAGTGTAGCGAGGGAGAGGAACGTGTTTGAGGCAGGAAGAGAATTGTTTCTTTGCAGTTTGTCAGACAGTGCAGTGAAAGTGAGACATTCCTAGCAGGGACGGAGAGAGATTTCTCATCTATAAGGCTATCAGTTACATCACATCAAAGAGAGTATTGTTAATCGGTCACTTGCGTACATCTATAAGCAGCACAGCTCATCTATAGGGCTATCGATTACATCATATCATTGAGAGTATTGTTAATCGGTCACTTGCGTACATCTATAAGCAGCACAGCTCATCTATAGGGCTATCGATTACATCATATCAGGTCATTGAGTATCTATTGGTTAGTTGCTTATACCCTATATTGATCTGTATCAACATCATGTCCGAAAGGCCAACAAGGAGAGGCCAACGCTCACAGGCCACGAAAAGAGGGCAAACAGCCTCTGTGTCCATTGTGAAAAGTGGTGGTCACAGTCAACATAGTGCATCCTCTGCACATCCATCCTTTATTTCTGGTGCTGCCCGTGCTATTCAGCCACATCATGTGGAAGAGTTGGTGGAGTGGATCAATAAGCCCTCCTTGTCCTCCTCATGCTCCTCGTTCTCTGACACCCACGCTCACAGTAGTTTGCCTTGCACCGCAGCTGCCAAAGTGGCCCAATCCACAGGCTCCTTCTCCACAGCTACTCCTTCTGTCGCCCCACCATCATGCACGGAGGAGTCACCTGAATTATTCGATCATAGTGTCAGTGACATGCTGCTGGAGGATGCGCAGCAATTTGAAAGCTGTTATGTTGGTTCCCAGATTTATGAAGGGAATAACGTGAGCCTAGAGAGAGGGGGTGACAATGACAGACAAGAAACCAGCAGTCATGTTGCCACAGGTGAAGCATATTGCCAAGTTTGCTCCAGTGACGAGGAGAGAGGGGATGATGAGGTCACTGACTGTACTCGAGTGCCTGACAGGATAGACGAGAAGGAGGAGGGGGAGGATAAGGAGGACGCACAACTCCAATGAGGCAGGACGTGCTCCAGGGGCCACCATAGAAGTAGCCAACCTTTTGCATTACAGCACAGAGCTCTACACTTGCAGGGTGCTGCAAACTCACCACGGACTCACAAAAGTTCATTAGTGTGGGCTTTTTTCAGCACATGAGCAGTAGACCGCAGCGTTGCTGTTTGCAACATCTGTCTAAAGCGGATCAAGCGTGGCCAGAACACCAGTCGCTTGGGCACCACATGCTTGACAAAGCATATGACGACCTGCCATGCAGTCCGTTGACAACAGTACCTGAAAGACCAACCAGATCAAAACAAGCATACATCACCTTGCTCCTCATCTGTGATCTCTAAACCTACTATACCTTATGCTTCTCAAATATCAGCATTGAGAGGGATGATGGTATAGCAATGAGTGCCACAGAGACTTGCACCCAATCTGCTAGCAGTACACCACCGCTTGAGATGAGCAGCAGGCAAATTTCACTACCCCAGTTTTTGAACCATAGAAAGGAATACTGTCCCAGCCATCCACATGCTCAGCGTTTTAATGCTAGCAGGATGAAGGATGCAGGACAGGGTTCGGTGTTGCAGCTTGTTTTTCCACCACGCCTCCAAAAAAGCTGGTGCTGATTCTACCACATCTGGCTACTCCACCACCTCCTCCTCCTTCTCCATGTCCTCTTCTGCTCAATTGTCCTCTGAAGCAGCAGTTCTCCTTAAGCGTTCAAGGGGCTACGTAAGCAGTCAGGCTAAAAGATGCCATACTGTGCTTCAGTTGGTCTGCCTAGGGGATAGGAGTCACACGGTGTTCAGGCACCACCAACACCAAAGGCCCAATATTTTTTCACCTGTATGACAAGTACATGCAATTTCTCATTTGTATGGAATTCTTACCAGCAGGTCCTGTTCCTGCACCTAGCAAGTGTAACTGAGAGGGCTTGGTTATGGTGTTCAGGCACCACCAAGAGCAAAGGCACAATTTTTGGCACCTGTATAGCACATGCAATTTCAAATTTATATGGAATATTTATCAGCAGGTCCGTTCCTGCACCCAGCAAGAGTGACTGCGAGGGCTTGGTTATGGTGTTCAGGCACCACCAACAGCAAAGGCCCAATTTTGGCACCTGTATAGCACATGCAATTTCATATTTGTATGGTATTATTACCAGCAGGTCCCGTTTTTGCACCCAGCAAGAGTAACTGCGAAGGCTTTGTTACGGTGTTCAGGCACCACCAATGGCAAAGGCCCAATTTTTTTCACCTGTATAGTACATGCAATTTCAAATTTGTATGGAATTCTTACCAGCAGGTCTCGTTCCTGCACCCAGCAAGAGTAACTGCAAGGGCTTGGTTACAGTGTTCAGGCACCACCAACAACCAATACCCAAATTTTCTGCACCTGTATGACAAGTACATTTGATTTGAAATTTGTATGTATATTTGTGTATGACATTTTTTGCTTTCGAAATGTTAGTATAGCTGCAGCAGGCTACATACATCGTATAGATGCACTACTTTACAGGCACATTCAGGGGACCCCCCAGGCATGATATTTGAAGGAATTTTTAATTTTTAGTTTCACTTTAAGCCTCATTAAAATCAGTAAATCAGTGCTCCTTTAAAAACGATCGTTTAAAAAAAAAATGTCATTGCTACATGTTCCCCAGGTCAGTACCCGGACCCCCATACACTTTTTTGGGGCAATAACTTGCATTTAAGCCTTCAAAATGAGGCCGTTTGATTTTCGAGATTCAAGTCCCATAGACTTCAATGGAGTTTGTTTATTCAAACAATCTTTTCCTCTGTTCACGGTATTCTGCTGCAAACTGAACTGGGGGGGTGTTCGGCTCATCACTACTGGAGAGTGCAAAATCTGGTGCAGCTGGGCATGGCAGCCAGTCAGCTTCTACCTTCAGCTTGTTTAATTAGGCTTTGACAAACAAACCTGGAAGCCGATTGGTTTCTATGCAGAGCTGCGCCACATGTTGCACTCTCCAGTTTTAGTAAATTAACCCCACTATCTCTTAAAGTGTAATTATGCTTAAATTCAATTGACTTGAGGAAAAAATTCAAATGTTAGTTTTCTATATATATATTTTCAAGAAACCCAATAACCCTATATTATAGGTCAGCTATGGTGCAACCAGTTGTGTTCTCAGTAACAGAAATACCTATCCAACATTTTTCCGGACAGTTCAAAGTAACCAGGACATTTATTTCATACTATCGGGTCTTCTCCAATACTTTGGCTGGACATGGGTTGGGGTTTTATCCTCTGATGATGACAGCGGAAGTGAGGAAACACAACTTCTGACCCAATATCTAACCATGAAGGACATTTGTATTGACTACAAGATCAAGATAAAGCCGGAAGTTATGAGTGTTACAGAAAAAAAGTTTAGAAATAGCATTGAAATCATTACAAAGTCATCTGCTGAGGTTGTAATTATTTGTGGGACCTTTTCTTCATATATGGTCGATCTTTTAAAAGAAGTAAGCCATGTGGTTTATGACAAGACATTTGTTTTTGGACCAATATTTGCCTCCAAAACATTTCTTATGGAACATTACAGAGAAGCCCTTGAAGGGAGTTTGGCCGTAGAATTTTACAATCTGCCTGTTCCTGATATGAAGAGTTTCTATGACAGTTTTCAGGTTGTGAACCATCCTCGTGATATGTTACTGGGGCACATATGGCTGTTATATCTACACTGTTCAGGAACCAATGAGCTACGTAATAAACTTTATAGTAGAATATATAAGTTGCCTCTTTACAACTGCTCCAAGGCTAAACGTGTCACTGAATTCATTAGTTTTAATAGCCCAGGCTTAACTGATCGAGTTTATAGAGCAGTTTATTCATTGGCTCATGCTCTACACAACATGAATCTGTCACCAGGTAGACAGACTCAAGATAAAATAACCCAGGCACATAACTACCCGCATCAGGTAAGCAATGACTTTATTATGAAAATTAAGTACATTGGATATGATGTACAGTATCTATGTTTTGTGTAGATATAGGTAGTAGATCAATTATTGATAATTTATTATATTATTATATTTATTTTTCTGAAAATTCTAAAGCATCCTTCAAATAATCATTTTTTCGTACAAAATTTGCATGATGATGTGAGAAGATAATAATCTGAGTTGTGAATACTTTTGTCTTACTGGCCAACCACTAGGAGGTTTATTGCAAGTGGTGCAAGCTGGGGAAGGATTTAAATATTTGGGATGAACTTGGAAGGTCTCTTCTAGGGATCAGCTTTAATCCAAACTTTAGGGACGTCTGGTGGGAGCTGCTCCATCGAAACATTTAACAATTGAAAACCATTGCCATTGGCCAAAGTCTTGCACTTGACCTTAGATCAGCTACATGACATATGCCAGTGATGCTTTTTTACAATGATAAAAAGACAAGGCGCCTCTAAGTGCAGTAGGCTCTGAGTATTTATTAGGTTAAAAGTATAAAAGCACTCACATTTGGTAAATGTGACATGGGCATAGCAAAGATCTGTCTGGAGTCTTCCTATTCACTGTGCTGAGTGGTTGAAATTAGGACATCCGGTGATCCGCTTCCTGTAGATGCTTCCTTTCGTCTGTGTCTCAGCCTGGTCGGCATGAGATTTCCTGAAGGCAGGGTGTGGACCTTTTGGAGGTCTGACAAAGGAGCTGAGCTCCGAAACATGTAACCGCCCACCACCCGCTCTATTGGACACCAGCCGCTGTCTGGAGTCTTCCTATCCGCTGTGCTGAGTGGTTGAAATGAGGACATCCGGTGATCCGCTTCCTGTAGATGCTTCCTTTCGTCTGTGTCTCAGCCTGGTCGGCATGAGATTTCCTGAAGGCAGGGTGTGGACCTTTTGGAGGCCTGACGAAGGAGCTGAGCTCCGAAATATGTAACCGCCCACCACCCGCTCTATTGGACACCAGCCGCTGTCTGGAGTCTTCCTATCCGCTGTGCTGAGTGGTTGAAATGAGGAAATCCGGTGATCCGCTTCCTGTAGATGCTTCCTTTCGTCTGTGTCTCAGCCTGGTCGGCATGAGATTTCCTGAAGGCAGGGTGTGGACCTTTTGGAGGTCTGACTAAGGAGCTTAGCTCCGAAACATGTAACCACCCGCTCTATTGGACACCAGCCGCTGCGTCCACACCCTGCCTTCAGGAAATCTCATGCCGACCAGGCTGAGACACAGATGAAAGGACGCATCTACAGGAAGCGGATCACAGGATGTCCTCATTTCAACCACTCAGCACAGCGGATAGGAAGACTCCAGACAGATCTTTGCTATGCCCATGTCACATTTACCAAATGTGAGTGCTTTTACACTTTTAACCTAATAAATACTCAGAGCCTACTGCACTTAGAGGCGCCTTGTCTTTTTATCTTTATCACCTTCAGAGCAGCTTCTCCTCTACAGTGCTCCCGAAGTGCAGTGTCTCACCTAAAGCCTGCTGTATTCCATGGAAGCGCCCATACAACAAACCCTTGTTCTATGCTTTTTTACAATGTTGCAGCCTACACAGTAATATAGTCTGCTTTTATATTATTCACTAGCTTACTAGCAGTAACCCAATATAGTTAGTCCCCTCCCCCCAAAAAAGGCTTAATTAGGCTAGTTTTCACAAAAACAATTGTTTGGTACATTAGTGAGAGACCATAATTGAGCACTAGAAGAGCCAGGCACAATATATATATATATATATATATATATATATATATATAACATCCACCAGGAAGTGCTGTATGTAGTTTGAAAAAAAATAAACTAACACTATCAACTTCATACAAAGCCAAGCAGTGTAAAAACATATCACTTAGCTGGGAGTTTGGTCCAAACATTTTGGACATTTTGGCAGGAATTACCCATTTGGATGAGCAGAAACCAAAATGCAGAAGTAAACATCCAATTCCTGAATAACCCCCTTTGTTTCTCCATTGGATTGAGGGTGGTATGAATAAACAAATCCATGCAATACTGAGAGACTTTTTTGGGCCTTTCAGAGACATAGTGGGATGGAACCCTATGGAGGCAGGAGAGGTCACAGAGAAAGATGGAAACCAAGTCAGGAACAGAGTGAAGGTCAGGAGTGAAATTAAATAAGCCATCTTGGAAAATCAATTAATGACAACCTAAACTGCAGCATTATTTCTTAAAGGTGAAAGATTTCTGTCTTTTTCTATGGCTTAATTTGAGCAAGATTTATTAGGAACAGGTAAGGGCACAAGAAGCCTGGTGAGGCTTGAGTAGAGGAGTTGGATTGAGCAGTCTTTAACATATACTTGAACATCAGAATTAAGTGAGTAGGTCATCAATAGTGGTGACTAGATTTGGGCAAACACCCAAAATTTGTGTGCATTCGTCGGGATGTTTGCCCGCCAAGCTCACAGTCAATATGTTGCTAAGGAGCCAGGCCACGGAGCTGGCTGCCACCCCCCCCCCCCAACGAAAAAAAGAAGAAAAAAAAAAGATTAAAAAAAAAAAGTAAATTTTTAGCCCACTAGTGGCGCCGAACCTAGTGGTGAGTATGGGGGGGGTTGCATACCCACGTGAGGCAGACAGAGGCGCCGATTGGCGGCCTTCTGGGGGTCATCGGGCGCAGAGCAATGCGCCCCGACACTCCCCACTTTACTGGACTCCTGGCTGTGATTGGTCCAGACTCCAGTCTGGACCAATCACAGGAGGACATCCCGGGACGGTCCTGTGGTCACGTGACGCGTGGGGGCGGTGCACCGCCCCGGCATCACGTCCTTCCCGCCCGCCGGCGCAGACTGAGGAGAGCCGCACGTGGAGTAGGACGTCCATACTATCGTACCGCACCATTCTTTCAGTTCGCACTCGGCTCGCAGTCCTCATTCGGCATCAGCTGCGTGGCGTGAGTCCGCTGGTGACCTGACCTGGAGTGACCGGAGTGTGTCGGACCGTCGGAGGACCGGACCGGAACGCTTGTCTTCTCTCGGTCTCGGCCCAGACTTACCTGCCTCCTCCCAGAGACCCAGACTAATTTCTGGATCGCCTCCTCTTCCTGCAAGTAAGCAAAGCAATCAATCCCCTGCCCTGAGCTAGCTGGGCTGTGCAGTTAAATTGATTACCTAGCTTGGGTGACTATTAGGAGAAACCCATGGCTTGTATAGGCTGTTCTTCTGGGATATGTAGTTCTTTTACCTGGAGCTCTAAATAGTAAGACCTACGTTTCCTAGTCTGATCATGCTGGGTTATTTGGTCACATAATTTGCCTAGCCTGGATGTGCTGAGATATGTAGTTCTACAGCACCAGGAAAGGCAAAGGCTGACTAATAGGAGCAACACATTGCTTGTATAGGCTGTTCTTCTGGGCTATGTAGTTCTACAGAAGTTGGTGAGATGTAATTTTCCTAGTGAGACCTAGCTTTCCTAGTTTGATCATGCTGGGTTATTTGGTCACATAATTTGCCTAGCCTGGGTGTCCTGGGATATGTAGTTCTACAGCACCAGGAAAGGCAAAGGCTGACTATTAGGAGAAACCCATGGCTTGTATAGGCTGTTCTTCTGGGATATGTAGTTCTTTTACCTGGAGTTCTAAATAGTAAGACCTAAGTTTCCTAGTCTGATCATGCTGGCTTATGCAGTTATATCGCTTGCCTAGCCTGGGTGTGCTGGGATGTGTAGTTCTACAGCACCAGGAAAGCCATAGGCTGACTAATAAGAGAAGCCCATGGCTTGTATAGGCTGTTCTTATGGGATTTGTAGTTCTTTTAGAACCTGGACGTTTGCTTCATCTAGCGAGTCTTATGTTTCCTAGTCTGATCATGCTGGCTTATGCAGTTACATTGATTGCCTAGCCTGGATGTGCTGGGATATATAGCTCTACAGCACCAGAATAGGCACAAACTACTAGGAGAAACCAATGGCTTGTAAAATTGTTCTTCTGGAATATGTAGTTCTTTTAGAACCTAGAGAGGTTTGATTTCCCCAGAGACCTCAGTTTCCTAGTCTGATCCTGCTGGCTGGGCTTAGTAGTCCCTCTGTAGTCTGTAGGCTGGGCCATGCCTATCTCCGTACACGGATTCCGGTTGCCTGGCTGTGATCTGCATTTATTGCATTGAAGGGGGCACAGCATAGTGTTCATTGCATTGAAGGGGGCATGTATGCTGGTCTCTGCATTGAAGGGGGCATGTACGCTGGTCACTACATTGAAGGGGGCATGCATGCTGGTCTCTGCATTGAAGGGGGCATGTACGCTGGTCTCTGCATTGAAAGGGGATATGTACGCTGGTCTTTGCATTGAAAGGGGGCATATACCATCTCCTGTACCATGACCTGTGACATGCCTGTACCATCACCTGTGACATGCCTGTACCATGCCTATACCATATCTGTGCCATGCCTATACCATCACCTGTGCCATGCCCTTACCATGACCTGTGCCAAGCCTATGATATCTCCTGTACCATGACCTTTGCCATGCCTGTACCATCACCTGTGCCATGCCTGTACCATGACCTCAAAGTCACGCAATTTTTTACCTGCTTTTTTTGACGCGAAGCAATACCTATTACATTTTTCTTTTTGCGCCCTCTCCCCCCCCCCCCCCAAAAAAAAAAAAAATTTGAGCACCAGCCGCCACTGAGCACAGGTACTACTCCTACCGAGAAGGTGTCTACCTCAAGAAAGAAGGGTATCGTGCCTGTGCTTGTTTTTGGTGGAAATCCTTCTCAATGCTCTCTTTGGGTTGTCATAAATCAAATTGAGATTTCCCAACAATGCAAGAGGCTAGTCTAATTTCCAGAATTTTGCATATTTACAGTGATTCAATTTGCCATGTGTCTTTTTCTTTTAAAATTAAATATTAGATTATTTATTGGATTAGATAGGTCTCTGTAATTCATTTTTATATACAGTATTCATTCTCTTGTCCCTCCACAATAGCTAGTCACAGGCTGCTCACAGAACTGTATAAAAAGTTTTCTCATTTTTTTTTTTTTCATTTATTAGCTTCACTATTGGGTCAAAAATCTGAGAAGCTTGACGGGAAATTTCCTTTTTCGTGAAAATGGCGAACTCATTACAACATTTAAATTTGTGAACTGGAGGACCTTACATAATGGTTCTATAATTCTAAATCAAGTTGGCAAGACCTTCTTGATAAATGGATCTCAGCAGAATTTCTCCATCCGGGCCGAGAAAATATTGTGGAAAAGTGGAACTAATAAGGTTAGTTTTTGTGTTTTTATTCAAAAAAACAAAAAACAAATTGTTGCTTTTGTTATCCTGAGTCAAATAAACTTGTCATACTAGGTGAAGAAAGCCAATAGGAACAAAGCACCCTCCATCAGAATTCTTTTTAGGACAGTATAATCATTTTGGAAAAGAAGGTTGTAGGTTTTTTTAACAAATCCACTGCATTCCCTAAATGTCATTTAGCAAATTTTAGTGTGAGGAAAGGGATATCTAGTGTAGTTAGGGTGCTATTTTCCACTATAGTTAGCTTTAATTATTGAGTTTCTGTAGGGAAAGTGTTAAGTGTAAGGGGACCGTAGTGTAGTGTAGGGTTAACTGACTGTGACTGCTATGGCAGGGTGATAAAACCCTTCCATATCAGCGCCAAAAAAAAAAATGCCCAGGTGTGTTCTTGCAGGCGTTTTTTTTTTCGGGCATTTTTTTGGGGTCTTTGGAGGCAGGCAAAACATCTGAACTTCTGTATAGGGTTATATATACACACACACTATTCTCTATAGCGGTCACCCTGATATGGAAGGGTTTTGTCATTTACTTTGTTGCAGAAGTCACAGAACTGCTTCCACTCTCTTCCATGTCCCTGTATAACAATGCTAGGAATTTGGCGGGGGCTATCTTATATACTGGGGGACGTATTCACTAATGATTGGCCTATGGACCCCCTAGTCACTCCAATCACATTCCTAGCATTCTCCTGCCCCCTCAATTGGCTTTTACTGATGGTTCTGGTCCAATCACGGGCTTTTAAAGCCCATTTCCTGAACCATTGCATTTTGGTCGGTTCTGGTTGCCGAATTCCGAACTTTTTCAGCAAAAAGTACGGAATTCGGCCGAACCTCGAACAGCCAATGTTCGGGTCGAACTGATGGTCGTCCCGAACTGTTCGATCATCCCTAATCATTATCTTGCACTCTTAAGGCTGAATGCTTATCTAGGACAGTGTAATAATATTATTCCTATTGTTATTATTTTATATTTTGATACTCCAATCATATCCCATTATACTGTAGCAAGAAATAGGAAATAAAATAACCCAAAAACCCCAAAATTATCCAAAAAAAACCACATATGCAGCTGTTTAGTAAAATGTAGCACTCACAATAAACAATAGAGCTGACCCTAGAGGGGTAAGGCAGTGCAGGCATACCTCCCGACTTTTTGAGATAGGAATAAGGGAAACAAACTACTATTAGCAAAAGTATATAGGCATAGGGCACACCCCTTGCTACGCCCCCTTAAAGGAGAATTAAAAAAAAAAAGTTAAGTTAAACCCACAAGTGATTTTTTTTTTATTTTTTTACCACTACTAATTTTTTATACTGGCTTTTGAAATTTAAAAAATGCAGCAATTAAAATTTTGGATGGAAGGTTACCACTGGAAAACACTTTTTGAAAGATAAAAATTGAAATATATATACAACTATACAGATCAGACCAAAATGAGAGATAGATGAGGAGGAAAAAGGGACGGAGGGACTTTATTCCAAATCAGGGTCAGCCACTCGAAATCAGGGATATTAGGGGATGGAGAGAACTGAATGGCATGTGGGAGGGAATTCCAGAGAGGCTTCTGAGAAGTCCCCAGAGGAGACGAGAGGCTTCTGAGAAGTCCTTTATGAGTCAGTAAACAGAAATGTAGGAGAGGAAAGGGGTATAACAGATTGTGTAACTCTTTTGGCTAGAGTAAGACCTTTGAACTGAAATCAACAGCAAAGCCTAAAATGATATAGCTATTCCTCCGTATTTATTGAAGGTAGGGATGAGCTTGGGTTCAGTCCAAACCTGGAAGGAAGCTGTTAGTGCCCGGCCACTCAGAGCTTCGGGCAGGGGATTCCCTGCTCCACACCTGCCCAAATGCAAAAGGGAAGAGGTGTCCATGACTTCATTGACCTAACATAGAGGGTGTGCCTTGCCAGGAGGAACCCTTCCCTGGCAAAGCACCTTGTTGATGGGCTCAAGGGTCTCTTTCCAACAACCCTTTCCCAGTGATCCTGTGTCTGCACTGGACTTATAGGAATCTGAAGGACCCCCATTTAATATTAAGTGGACCCTCAGATAATGCCCCCCCCCCCTACATGTTTGAGTATGAAGTACATACACATTAAAAGTACATTCACAAAGAAAAAAAAAAAAAGATGTTTTCTAGAAATAAAGGCATGCAAACCCTTACCCACCCCCCCCCCCCAAAAAAAAAAAAAAAACACAGCGCAAACAACAAAATCCAACAAAAACACTAGCTGAATGACAGTTCTCTGCACAGTCATCAGCTATATAAGGGAAGGGGGTGGGGATAATGGTGACATCATTGACCACATATGGCCATGACTAATGTGGCAAAGATTCCCAGTGATATCAATGGTTCCTAGAGATGCCGTCAGTGCAAATGGCTACCTTAGGAACCAGTGACAGCGGAAAGCTGTCATATATAGAAGAGATAGAAATACAGCTAGCTAACCTCTACCCAAGATGGACCCAAGATCATTATCCCTAATTGTTAGTCATAACATAACTTCTGTTTTTACAAAGAAATACTGCCCCATGTGCAAAAAACAAAATTAATCAAATTATATTATTTGCTGGGGGGGGGGGGGGGATTTGCAATGTCAGATCTAATTCAAGCACTTTTTTATGGAGCAGATACCACCAATTATTGACCAGTCTGTGATCCAATGTTCAGATTGGTGTTCACTTTAAAACTTGACGTATTAGGAATTTTAAATTGTATTTATAAAGCATGAGAACTAGCAAACATTAGGCCACCTACTATGGAAGTACCAACCCGTATTTCTTATGTACATAACTTAAAGCGGATTTCCGGCTGCAAAAACGTTACTTTACATTTTGTGGCATCTGCTTCCTTATTGTAACCTGAAAAATAATTGGATATTCCCAATTTTTATTTTTTTTACTTACCTTGTTTCAGAAGAAAATATACTCACCTTTCCTTCCACTTCCTCCCTGTGTGGCCGCAGCCCGCGCCGTCACGTCCTGTCCCGCAATGCATCCTGGGAGCTCTTACTCATCACTCCCAGAAGGCAATGGGCAGTGACATAGGTGGCCGGCCCCTCCTCTCATCGCGTTATTTGGAAAAAGGAAATGACGCGATGATATGGAAACCGATCGCATAGTATTGCGCATGCGTGAGATTTTGCGCTGCATTCTGCATACACAACCATGAAGGAGGGAAGACATCTATACACTGCGGCTTTCTCCTTGCACAAAGGAGCAGATACCAGTCCGGCTTTGTATAACCCCAGCAAAGATGGCCACGCTCAGCAAAGGATTTTAAAAGTAAGAATTTCTGATAAATATAAACATAAAACTATTAACTACCGGATTAGCGGATATATTAAGGGCTAAGGATCACTATTTGGGCAATATTTTTATCAAAAAAAAGTTTCTGAGGCCGGAACTCCGCTTTAAGACTCAGAGGCAATTTTATCACATTATGTTTTCAGGTGCTTCTGATTTGCTTTGAGTTGCTTATAGCTGCTGCTGAGTTGTTGTTTTTTTTTTACTCATAGAAATAAAGTAATCCAAAAGGCAATAAGGCCCATTTTCACGAACCTTTAAACAAATGAAGTGCCATAAGGTTGGTTGGAGCATTGTTCGGATTTCAAACCACATTGAAATTAATTCAGAGCACAATCTGCTAAACTAAAAACACAAATTTTATCGGCTAATAGGATGGACAACAAATAGGAATAATTCTCAGTTACATATTTCCAATCCTGTTGATAAAAAGCATGTATTTAGTTGTTTTTGCTATTTTAGGGCTGCAAACATCGTCTGAGTATGAGCATAGACAAAAATGTGAATCCTTGTAGACAATTTCCTTATTTGCAGATCCCGAAGTCTCAGTGTTCGGACAACTGTTTGCCAGGAACCAGGAAAGTCCCAAGGTCTAGAATCCACTCCTGCTGCTATGACTGTGTCCAGTGCTCGGAGGGGGAGATATCCAATACTAGCGGTATATGGACATTTATACATAGATGTTGTTTCTTCCATATACATCTGTAGTGAGCCACACTGCCCATTTTCACATGGCCTTCATATACGGCCAGGTTCTGCCTCCACAATACAGGTTGCAGGATTTCGCAGGTGGATGTCCCAAACCAATACTGTCATGTGCACGTGTAGGGGATAGGGTGGTAGGGTATTAGGCACGTTACATTTCCTTCATGTTACACCTTCATTGGATACCAAGTGTGGGTCACATAGGGGCCTACCCCAGGATGGGGTCTTATGGGCTATTCTGGGTACCTAGAGCAGGGTCACTGTCTTACACATGGGGTACCTCTGCATGAAAAGATGACTGCACATTAATAAAACCTCTTGCTGTTAATATGCACCACCGCCACAAAACTATAGACCAATATCCTTGTTGAATACGGATCTAAAACTTTTCGCAAAACTTATCGCCCTTCGGTTGGTGGATATTCTTCCACATCTTATTCATCCAGATCAAGCAGGTTTTACTAAGGGATGCCAGACCACAGACGCCACCCGTAGACTGATCAATATACTGCACTTAGCCAAAACTAATCATACACCATCACTACTAGCTTTAGATGCTGAAAAGGCATTTGATAGGATCCACTGGGGTTATATGTGTGGTGTTTTGGAGGTATTTGGCTTCAGTGGTCCTATCTTAGTGGCCATCTTAGCTCTATATACTAACCCCTTGGCTCAGGTTTATACGAATGGGGTGCTCTCCACCCCGTTTGCAATAACTAATGGCACACGTCAAGGATGTCCTTTGTCCCCACTAGCGTTTAACTTAATGTTGGAACCCTTGGCTACATGTATCAGCTCACACCCTGATATCTCTGGTTTTGGCTCCCTTACCTCGAAACATGTGATTAGCTTATTTGCCAACGACATAATCTTAATGCTGACAAATGTGGAGACTTCCCTGGCTTCGGTTCATGATATTTTGATGCTGTTCTCGAGACTGTGATAATATAAGGTGAATGTTTCCAAGTCACACATATTGGGGTTGAATGGCTTGTAAACGGTCCAGACTACCTTACAAAGAAAATTCCCTTATCCTTGGCAACCTAGGGGGATCCAGTATCTTGGGGCTACTTTGACACCGGATACCACCTGCTTGCTATCTGAAAACTATACCACATTTTTGCCCTATCTACCAAACAAACTTATTGAGATATCCAAAACTGAGCTATCCTGGTCGAGTCGACTAGCGGCTTTTAAAATAGTATTATTACCGCAATTCTTATTTCTATTTAGGACCTTGCCCATCCCTGATCTGAGCAGCTTCTTCAAGAAGGCAAAAGCATTAGTGAACAACTTTCTGTGGAGGGGCAGGAGGGCAAGGTGTGAATTTAGCAAACTGATAACATTCAGAAAAGCAGGGGGATGGGTCATGTCATCCTCAAGGACTACTACTTAGCCTCCATTCTAGCACAAACTAAGTATTGGTTTCCACGGGCAGCTGCTTTACCTGGACTGACTTGAAAAACCAACAAGTCATAGGTAATGACCTACACTCTTTCCTTCTATCAAGCCCGCATACAAAAGAAGCTAATTATACTCTGTCCCCTACTATTAGAGCTACGCAGTATGCTTGGCAGGTGCTGCTGACAGTAGCAGAGCCAGAAGGCTAGCTGGGGTGGCAATTGCCACCCCAGACGAAGTCCTTGCCACCCCACTGAAAACATTACACTGTTTGATTTTTACGAACATTTCCCAAATCTCCCAGCGGACGTGAATGCATCCTTAGGCAGCATGCACAAGCATGCAGCCGCAGCGTTCTGTTGTTGCTGCTACACTTTTCATTGGTTAAGCTGACATGCAGCTCCTTCGTGCTCAAAATGGCTCCAAAACAAAACATAACGCGGCAGCACACACAGGATCGATGAAGAGCGTTTTGCTGGAATGTACGGCTTTTATTGGTATTAAATTAAACAAAGTACTGTTTTAGTAAGGGAGACGTTGCACTGTAGTGCTTAGCACTAATAGCCCATCAAAAGTCCATCAAGCCCATCATTCTTAAAAGAGGAACCCCTGCTTGCTTTGGGGAAAACATTTGAGTCAGATTAAGAAGACCTTAGGCATGAGCTTCATCAAACGAGACGGCTTCTTTTAAGAAGGGAGAAAAGTGGAGAGAGACCAGCTTCTCTACTTGAGTTTGTGGGGTTTTTGGAACCTTACAAAGAGGTTTTCCATGAACTTTTTAGGCTTAGTAAAATTTCGGTTGTGATTCCAGTTAGCACTGCATCCTGCGAAAGAAGTTTCTCTGCCCTTGAATTAATAAAAACCCACCTCAGGACAACAATGCGAGATGATAGATTAAGTCACCCGGGCATACTCAGTGTTGAGTCAAGGAGGGCATATTCCATTAATATGGAGGACTTTGTAAAACATTTTGCTTCATCTCACCAGAACCGCAGAATTATGCTGTTCTGAATGTTTGTTTTTGTAAACTTGGTGGTGCCATACCACTGGGTAGATGCAGGTCATACCTGGTACAACTATTGAAGTTTATCATTAGAGTCAGTGTTAAAGGGCTCTATGTTTTTTTGTATTGTTGTTCTATTATTATTCTTGTGGTACATATTTGAATGTGTACAACTGCCTTGTCCTGCTCTGTTTTGACAGGTCCAAGTTTACCTCAGTTTTTGTTTATTACTGGACTTGATTAGTCCAAGGAGCACTTTGAATACTTGTTGTTCTATTTTTGCTGTATACTTAATACATATATAATTGTGTACATTTTGGAAAATAAACAACTTTAATTTAATCTATATACATTTTGTGGAAAATAACTTATTTTTAGTGTAATTGAACACTTTGTATATTGACCCCCAAAATAATACCTTGCCACCCCTTTGCCACCCCTGTTTTAAAAGTCTAGCTCCGCCACTGGCTGCTGAGCATGCATCATCAGAACCACCCTTTATCTTTAACCACTTAAGCCCCGGAAGATTTTACCCCCTTCCTGACCAGGGGGTATTTTGCGATTCGGCACTGCGTGACTTTAACGAACAATTGCGCGGTCGCGCGACGCCGTACCTAAACGAATTTGACGTCCTTTTTTTCCCACAAACAGAGCTTTCTTTTGGCGGTATTTGATCACCTGTGCGATTTTTTGATCATGCGCTATAAACAAAAAAGGGCGTCAATTTTGCAAAAATAACAATATTTTTCACATTTTTTTTATATGAAATTCCCCCCCAAAAAAATGTAAAAATCTAAATTTTTTAACATTTTCGGCCAATTTGTTTTATGCTACATATGTTTGGTAAAAAAAAATCACAAAAAGCGTATTTTGATTGGTTTGCGCAAAAGTTATCACGTTTACTAACAAAGGGAAAGATTTTTGTAATTTTTGTTGTTTTTTTTTTAACGCGTAACGGCGGCGATCTGCGATTTTTTTTGCGGTACTGCGACATTGGGGCGGACAGATCGGACCCTTGACTGACATTTTTGACACTTTTGGGGTTACCAGTGACATTACTGCAGTAATCAGTGCTGTACATATGCACTGTTACTGTAAAAATACACTGGTAGTGAAGGGGTTAACTTTATTTGAGAGGGAGGGGCTGTGTGTCCCCCTAGGGGCGTGATTCTAACTGTGATTGGCTGTGGCTTGAGCTGTAGGAACAATGTTCAACGGTCCTACATAGTAGAACCGTATGATCAGTGTTTCTACACAGGGGAGAATGACAGGCGGCTTGTTTACACTAGCCGCCTGACTTTCTCCCTCTGCAGCGACGAATCGCAGAGTGACCGGCGGACATCGGGTCCGCCGGTCACATGCGCGGGGGGGTCCGTGACCGCACGGGAGCGCGTCTCCGGCGGCGCGCGCTCGCTCCCCAGAGCCTCACAGGCTAGTGACGTATATATACGTCACTTTGCCTGTGAGGGCCTGACCACCGCAGTATATCTACTTGCAGCGGTCGGCAAGTGGTTAATACCTTTTCCTCTCTTGGGAGCCATTCACCTTGTCCCTAATATATCTTTAACAAATTGGCTAACTAGGGGAGTTCACACAATACACGATCTTATGATAGGCCCAGCATTTAGAACGTTACAACTGGAATTCCATATACCTCCGAAAGAACATTATACGTACCTGCAGCTGCATTACCTGTTGCACACATCCAAACCCTTAAATGTTTCTCTTCAATGGAACATGGTGCAATTTCTAACTTCCCCCACCACCAAAATTAAAGGTATCTCATTGTTTTATAACTCTTTGGGTAATAAAAGTACTTTTGTAAAATCCCTACCAGTGTTAGCTTGGTAGAGGGAGATGGGAGTATCCTTCTCCACAGAACAATTGCAGAAAGCCCTGAACACAAACTATTCCGCTAGCAAATGTATTACTATGTGGGAAGTTACGCAGAAGATTCTGCTGCGGTGGTATTTGATTCCATATAGGCTGTCAAAGTTTTCATCTGGAGGATCCCCTCTTTGTTGTAGGGAGTGTGGTGGTGTGGGAACTATATTCCATGTTATGTAGACCTGTCCAAAAATCAGGCCTCTATGGGAGGGAATATTTGCTTTAATTAATAACACTTACCGTATTTTCCGGCGTATAAGACGACTGGGCGTATAAGACGACCCCCCTAATTTTCATCTACCGGTAATACTTATACTTAGGTTACCTTGGAGATATTATACTCGGCGTATAAGACGACCCCCCATTTTTGGGGGATTTTTTTGAGGTTCAAAAGTAGTCTTATACGCCAGAAAATACAGTATATTTATGTCCCTTCCAGCCACACCAGAAGTGGCTTTATTTTCTATGGGCCTTCATGAACTTAAATCTGGAGTCAGAGCCCCTCTCATCCCACATTCTCTTAGCAACAAGATTGACACTAACGCGTCACTGGAGAGACCGTCTCCCACCTACCATTCAGGAAACTATACAACTGATGAATACACAGGCGTCCTAAGTAATTTTATTTGC
Organism: Pelophylax lessonae; assembly: GCF_965119305.1. Taxonomy (NCBI): domain Eukaryota; kingdom Metazoa; phylum Chordata; class Amphibia; order Anura; family Ranidae; genus Pelophylax; species Pelophylax lessonae. The sequence continues at coordinate 47,583,861 of NC_138770.1, forward strand.
GTCCTCTATCGGACGATATGCTATAGTTAAAGCATCTTGGCACACATGGCTTATTGGGCAAAACTTATCCGCATGCTGATTTACATTGTTCTGGCTAATGAGTACTCATTTCACTCTGTCTTATTTGTTCTTTGATCGTTGTTATACTGTACCTTTGTTGTTCATCTGACACTTTATTCCTATTTTATTTGCTTTTACGAGTGAATGTTATGTTGTTCTATTTGTAAATTCTTAATAAAAATGTATTGTAACAAAAAAAAAAAATATGCACTACCATGGTCACTGTTACATGCAGAACTGATGCCCTCTCCACCTGTCCAGCGTATCTTCTCTATCTCAATCCCAGTAACAGAAAGAGGTCCCTCAGTGCACCTAGCACAGACTTTATGTGTTAACTCACTTACCTCTTCTTCTTCTGTACCTGTGCACAGGCTGAGAATCTCTTCGATGCTGATCTGCTCCCATTGCTATGGGAGACGGACCGCTAATGGTAAGAGTGCTGACAACAATTCCTCTGCAAGAGGCTATCCTGTCTGCCACATGTTGTTTTCTGTATCACAATAACTCTTGTACTGCTGTCTTCATACCCCAATGTGATTCAACTGACCCAAGCTGTAGACTCCTGTGTGCTAGTTACTTGCAGTATACCTCTTTAACAGTTTTACTTGAGTAATTTGAGCATTACAGATGACAGTAACACAGTTCTTCCAAGCCTAAGCCTAAACTCTGCCTTTGTAGCTGCCCCCAGCATACCTGCACAGGGAAGAGTCCATAATGGCAGATCTCCAAAGCTGGTATCTTCAGGGCCGGCTGAAGATCTCAGAAGTCCTATACACTGTAGAGGGCTCTATAACCATAGGTGCTAGGTACTTGGCAGTAGACTGGATGGACGGACTTTGGCAATGGCTTCAGGTCTTATACTATACACCTTTCTGGATTGGACCCCTGTCCTTTTTATACTGCACAGGATCAGAGGGTTGGACCAAAGGAAGCCCACCATGAAAGACCTGGGAGACATATTAACTCTAACCTGCTTACACACAGACGTTGCTCCGAAACCTTTTCTACCCATCCTTCTGACCTTTCTGCAGCTAACCCCCTTTTTACTGGGAGTAGCCACATACCTGGTCCACAAGTAAGTTTCCATGACGCTCAACTCTTCAGAAATTGACTGTGTTAGACACTTCACTCCATTAGTCTCTTTATCCCCACTATTATGGAACCCTATTAGCCCCTGGAGGGTGGTAACACAATGGAAAATGTGTCAGATGTCTCTAGCCATCCTACTATTGGGGGACCGATTTCAAGCTTGACTGGGAGGTACCCATCATATGGGAGCTTCTTGTTCCCCATGCCCGAGTTATCTAGATCTTCTAAATTCCACAGGGGCAGGTGCTTCATTTGTTTGTCATAGAAGTTGTGACAGATCAAGGTCACTTGAGCCCCAGAGTTCAGAAAGGCGTTTATGTATACACCTTCCACTTGAACACGCTATATAGGACAAAGGCCCACAAGCTTGTCAGGGAACTTGCTCGGAGAAGCTGTGATTACTTCTGCCACTGGTTGAGCTCTAATCCCTCTTTTGGTCTGGTTGCTGTTCTGTTGCCATCTAGGCCAACAGTTTGGGTTTGGTGTGCACAGCTCTCCTGCGATCTAAGGGGTTTAGGCTGAGGTTATTTTGGGCAGCATAATTGAGGCTTTAGATGAGGCCTGACACAAAGGTTTGGACCTTACCGTCACTTTGAATCTAGGAACTGAGCAAGCTGACTTCATTGGACACCCAGCTGGCTTCTCCACTGTGGCCCTCTGGAGTTTTCCACTGGCTTCTAATGTTCTTTCTGTGACTTTGTTAGGCTGGGACAGTCACATTGGTAGTGACTAATGCCCCCACGCCTATAGAAGACCACTGATCTGGATGGATTTTCAGTGGGAGCATTCTGTGGTAGGTCTGAGTGGGCTTTGATGCATTCTCCACAGCAGGTGCAGCATTCCCAGCAGAGTCATCAGCTCCATCACCTAGGACATCTTTCTTTCACTGAACCTCCACTGTGACTATAGTTCCTACCAGGGTTGCCAACTGTCATGGATATTTTGTAAATTCATTGATATTTTGTAAAATCCATGTTTTTGACATTTGTCCATTAATGTTTATTACGGACATGTGATCTACATGTCTGTAACGGACATTCACGGACAGATGTAAAAATCACAGATTTTACAAACTGTCCGTGAATTTACTGACAGTTGGCCACTCTGGTTCCTACTATCAAAAAAGATGCATTTAGTGAAACCAATAACAGCCTTCTTGACCTTACAAAGTGCCATCTCAAAAAGGCTTGAACAATTTGGAGTAGGTTAGCAGCTCATTCTGGGTCTCTGGTTTGAAGTTTTAACATTATGGGATGTGACAGGATTGGCCGTTTAAGCGTCTGCATCAAAAAAGCCTTGCCCACATTGCTTGCTTCCATGCCACCTTTTAGATTTATTTGGTGTACAACCCTGTCCAGCCACATAACATAGACAGAGAACTCCTCTCCCTCATTTTGACAGGTGTGTAAGAACATGTAAGCAAGTTCAAAACAGTCTTCCACTCTCACGTAAATTTCCCACAAAACTTCTAGACACCCAGTAGCCAAGCATCCTGGCTTGTCTCTTTTTAGGTTCTAGAAGCAGGAGTTCTCAGTCACTTGATTCTCTACTGTCTTTTGACTGTGTCAGTGGCTTCCCACAGCCTAGACCACTTGATATATCCATTTCTCAAGATCTTCTTCCCCTGATGGCACTGGGACTTTTCTCAGAATAGAGCCTCAATTTGCGATATCCATAATTGTTTGATGCCGCTGAGTTCTGAACTAAATGAGGCAGGGAGGAAACCTGAAGCACTAGCTGTTACTCCTGAATCCAACTCTGTTAAACCAGAACTTTCTGTGTGTTCGTTCAGCAAACTTGGCTGTGTAAGCTGAGCTTTAAGATCCCCTGGTAGCTGTAGGCTATCTCCTTGAAATATGGTCAGGATTCCTCTCCTCCATTCTGATAAACTATAAATGCAAGAGGCTGCCTGGTCAACGTTCATGTTCACGGCAACATTTTCTGGTCAGACACTAATGTTGATACCACTCGCTGGATTTGTTCATTTGTCCAGGTGACACCAGTGAGTCCCCTAACTACACAGAGCTCAAATTGGCCATTCTGCTCTTGGCAGCAGTGATGTGTTCTATTATGGTGGCTTGGCTGGTGGAGGTAATCATCACTCTATTTTTGTCAGTCCTAAGTTTCATTTGTAGCACACCCCCTCAGAGAAGTTGCTGAATTATTTTGTGATTTTTCTGGACACCTGAAGATGACACACCTTGTTCCCCCAGCACTTACCGACACACCTTTTAGGTAGAGTGTTGCATGACCACACAATTGTCATTCAAATTGTGACAATGCTGAAAGCTGAAAATTGGTCTGGGCAGGGCGGGGGTGAATGTGCCCGGTAGCCAAGTAGTTAAAGAAAGCACAACACCCTCACCTGGCCCCCCATCTTTTTCTTCCCCCCCTCCCCCCTTTTTTTTCTTTTCTTCTCTCCCCCCCCCCCTTCCTTCCCTTCCTCTCTCCCACCTTCCCCCTCTCCCCCCTTCCCTTCCCTTTCTTCCCCCTCCCTTTCCTAACCCCTTTCCCCTTCCTCCTCACTCCCCTTCCCCCCACCCCCTGCCTGCCCCTCTCTCCTTCCTGGTCTTGCCCCCCTCCCCTCCTCGGCTTTCCTTCCCATCTTTCCTCTATAACATTCCCTCCCACCCGTATTCTCCTTCCTCTTCTGAGGTGTGATGCCTGACAAGCCAATCCTATGGACTGGGTATTGACTTCTCCGCCTTCCTCTTTTCCTACTTGACCTTCCCTTTCCAGCCTTTCCTACATTCCTACAAGAAGACGTATAGTGATTTAATTTTCCCAGCTCCCCGCCTTATGCTCTACCAAACCTTGGGGTGTTTCCCGGCGCCGCCACATCCAGGGGCTGTCGCCGCAGACTTGATATGATGCAGTGTTACTTTTGCTTGTATTATCTACTGCTATGCATGTTTAATGTTATCATTAAGATCTCATATGTTTTTGGCTACTGCTGCTGTTATGTTTAGCCTGTTCTACTCTACACCGCTTCGACTCGTTGACTTGGTAAGTCTTAGCCAGATTGATAGAGACACATATATCCATTGCTAGTCTTGCTGTTTCCCCTGACACGCGTTGCGCATTGGTTTTCTAGTAAGGACCGAACTTCCATCTCACCACTCCTACACATCGGTAGCCTCCAGCTCCGATTGACCCTTACTACACTTTGTGTATTTCCCACCCCCTAGCTGCACTCTTAGGCTTACCAGAAGTTCTGATTGGCCAGCTGGGGTCTTCTCTTCTCTTCTCCCTCTTTCTGTAACCCACCCTCCTCCTCCCCCCCCCTTTTTTTTTTCTCTCCTCTCCCTCCTCTTCACCCCTCTCCTCCCCCCTCCTGCACAGGAATGGCTGCCTCCTGTGCTGCAGGACGCCCGAAAAGCATCAGACGCATGTCAATAAACGCGCAAGGCCTGAATGTTCCTGAGAAGCGCTCTCAGGTTTTAGCAGAGGCCCACGGGTTGCGGACTCAGATACTTCTGGTCCAGGAAACTCACTTCCGGACAGGCGATGCCCCCTCTTTTTCGAATAAGCACTTCCCCCTTAGCTTTCATGCCACTACTCCTGGATCCAAGACGAAGGGTGTATCCATCCTCCTTGCTAAAAATCTTGACTTTAAACTCTTAGACGTCCGTCAAGACCCGGATGGTAGATTAATTTTTGTGAAGGGCCACCTGGGGTCCCGCCCAATCACCGTGGAAAATATCTACGCTCCCAATTGTAAGCAAGTCCCGTTTTTTTCGCTCCACTTGCAAGGAGCTTTTAGATTTTACGTCCGGCCTCCTATTCTTGGGAGGAGACTTTAATGCTCCCCTTACCCATCATCGGGGTCGTCTGCGCTTCCATACAGAGCCCTACGCCAGATTAAGCTCCAACTGCAATCTCTCCGCCTGCACGATTGTTGGCGCATACTCCACCCTACCGACAGGGACTATACTTTCTTTTCTGCCCCCCACGAGAAATTTTCCAGGATAGACTATATCCTCCTTTCGCAACCAGACCTGCCCTTTCTCTCTTCCGCCTCTATCGAACCTAAGATCCTGTCTGACCACAATCCCATCATGGTCACATTCACATTTCCTGAACACGACGTCAAAAGTAAATCTTGGAGGTTAAATCCCTCTCTTATCCACGACCAGGCTGTGGTAGCCACCTTGACCACCAAATTACAAGACTACTTCCAAATTAATGACACCCCGGACACAAGCCCGCTAACCCAGTGGGAGGCCCATAAGTGTGTGGTGAGGGGGGAGTTCCTATCCCTCTCGGCTTCCTTTAAAAAGGCGCGTCAAGCCTCGCTGAATGCACTATACTCACGCTTGGCTATACTGGAGCGGGCATACAAACAATCTTTTGCTGCTAAGACCCTGGCCGAACTGAATGACCTCCGAACCAAAATCAAGAACATTCTGGACGTGCAGTCCCATCGTCGCCAGGTCCTGTCCCAGAAAATCTTTTATGAGCAGGGCAACAAAAGTGGGCGATTGCTCGCTCGGGCGGTTCATGCCCGTTCACAGGCCTCGACGATTCACTCCATTCGGGACACCAATGGTGCTCAACATTACACTAATGATGCCATCGCCAAACAGTTTGAAACGTTCTATAAATCCTTGTACAACCTGAAAGACCCCCAGTCCCCCCCCAGCCTGTCTCTTTCTAGACAGGAACATCTGCAAGCGTTCTTGAAGTCCTTTGGCCTGCCTGCCTTGTCCGCTACAGACTCTGAAAGTCTGGAGTCCCCGATCTCTGAGGATGAACTGGACAGGATACTTAAAGACATGAAACCGGGTAAGAGCCCCGGATCGGATGGTCTCACACTACAGTACTACCGGATCTTTGCAACAACTTTGAAACCCCACTTCCTTCGGCTTTCACAGGGTTGGCAACATCCCCTTGCCACTCTCCCTCCTTATTGGAGGCCCATATTTCCGTTATACCTAAAGAGGGGAAGGACAACTCCTCTGTTGCAAATTTCCGTCCCATCTCCCTACTTAATGTAGACGTGAAGTTATATGCCAAGATCCTCGCAAATCGTCTGCTTCCCTTCCTACCATCACTGGTCTCGCTCGATCAGGTGGGATTTGTCCCGGGGAGGGAGGCACGGGATAATACCACGAAGGCCCTGAACATCCACCATTGGCTCACCTCTAGAAAGACCCCTGTTTTTTTCCTTTCCCTGGATGCTGAAAAGGCGTTCAACAGAGTGGCCTGGGATTACTTGCTCACAACTCTGGCGTCCCTTGGACTTAAACCGCGGATGCTCTCGAGAATTCAAGCCCTCTATACTAACCAGATTGCCAGGGTCCGTGTTAATGGCCACCTGTCGGACGCCTTTCGCCTTACTAATGGAACGCGACAGGGGTGTCCTCTTTCTCCCATCCTCTTCGTCCTTTCCCTCGAGCCTTTCCTTAATATGGTACGAGCAAATCCCGATGTCCATGGTATAACGATTGGTGATACTTCTCACAAAGTCGCCGCCTTCACGGACGACATGCTCCTCTTTCTATCACAACCCCACATCTCCTTACCTAATCTCTTGAAAGATCTCGAATTTTTTCGAACCATATCAAACCTCAAGATTAATTACCAGAAATCCATGGCTCTGAATATCTCCCTTCCCCAGGAGGAAGTTGAACGTTGTAAAAATAATTTTCCCTTTCATTGGTCCCCAGACTCTCTTCCATACCTGGGTATTCACATCCCGCGCTCCCTAGCCGACCTATATGCCGCTAATTATGCTCCTCTCCTGGGTGCTGTGATCTCCGACATGCGTGCTTGGAGATCCCTTAACATATCCTGGTTTGGCAGCGTGACTTTGATAAAGATGTCAATACTACCCAGATTTCTATACCTTTTCCAGTCGGTCCCGGTCCGCCTGCCGAACACCTTCTTTGTCACTTTAAAGAGGCAATTCCTGAGCTTCGTCTGGAAGGAAAAGCCCCCGAGAATCAACTACAGGCGTCTTACGGCTCCTAAGAGCAAAGGGGGCCTTGGCTTCCCGGATTTGGTAGTGTATCACAAGGCATGCCTTTTGAGCAGACTTGTTGATTGGAATCTTCACTCCTCCTTAAAATCGGTAGTTACGCTGGAAAACTCTTTCACGGCAATTCCGTTACACCATCTCTCCTGGTTACCTCTTTCAGCTGCTCCTAAAGATCTCCAACAACACCCAATTATTGGCCCACCACTGTTAACCCATCATGACTGGCGCAGACGTAAGAAAATTGATCCCCACCAGGGGCCGTTGACGACCCTCCGTCTCAATCCGGCCTTTCCACCAGGCATGTCCGCTTCCTTTTTGAGAGACTCTTGGCCTCATTGCGAGGTCCTCGCAAAACATTTTTACCAGGCCGGCTCTCCCTTGTCCTGGGAATCCCTAAACCAGCTCCTACGCCCTCGTAAGCTGCCTTTATGGACATTCTTCAAAATCCGCCATTATCTTTCTGCATCGAGGTCCCCCTCCTCCTGGACGAGGCCCCGTACCGACTTGGAATCTATATGTGAGCGTGCTCAACCCCAGCGCCACATGATATCTGAACTTTATGGCCTGCTGTTGGAGCCTCCTCTAGTGTCGTCCTCATCCTTCGCTCTGGCCTGGTCGAGAGACCTGAACCTTTCTCTTTCTGAAAACGTATGGGAAGGCATTTGCCACTCCGTGCACCAAGCTTCTATCAATGTGAATACTCAGGAAAATGGTTTAAAAATTCTTTCCCGCTGGTACAGGACTCCGGATAGAATTCACAGGTTCTGCGCGGAAGTGCCTGATGTGTGCTGGAGGTGCAACACCGATACCGGAACCATGCTTCATATTTGGTGGACCTGTCCCCTCTTACAACCCTTCTGGTCCCAGGTCGTTCAAATCATAAAAGACGTTACCTCTAGTGAGATATGTTTCTCTCCGGAAAGCTTTCTCCTCCACTACTCCCCTAATCTGAGACGCTCATACAAGAAATCCTTGACCGCACATATGCTCAATGCAGCGATTGGAGATTGTCATTGGAGATCGCAATCGATCCCATCACTGCTGGAATGGTTTCGGAGAATAAACCATATTGAAAATATGGAGGAACTGATTAGTATCTTTCATGACGATTTCTCGAACTATATTGCCACGTGGTTCAATTGGATCCGATTCAAAAAAGCAGAGGCTTACAAAGCTGTAATGTCCCCTACGAACTGAGTCTTTGTCGCCCTCAATCTGACCTTTGGCCTTGTGTGGTCTTGGGCGCTCCTGCTTGTTGTGTGGTTTGGTGGAGGAGGGGGGTTCTCGCTCCCTCCTCCTTGCCAATCCTACCTCCCGCTTTATCCTCCCTCCCCCCCCCCTTTTTTTTTTTTTACCCCCCTTTCTCCTTCTTCCCTTTCCTTGTCCATGTCTACATCTCCACATTTTCTTTCACTCTCTTACTCTCCTTTCTTCTCTCTTTTATGCTCCTCCTGTGACTCGTCCTTGGGCTCATGTTATACTTTGCAGGCTACTCCAAAGTCTGATCCTCCCAGACTCTAGGCACACCGCTTCATAGCGATCGTATTTCTCCAAAGTACTCGATCAACCTATGGGGTACTTTGACGCAGTGGTGGGCTTGAGCACGATATGGCCATATGGTGGAACTAAATCCCCATTTTTATTTATGGATTGTCTCCATATTTGATAGTCATTTATTTTGCATGGTTGCGCTATTCTTTTTTAATAAACCTGGCTAACCTTTACTTTACGCCATGCTGCTGTGGCACATAAATCCTGTTACTCGTTATTCAGTAGGTTGGCTGTGGGGGTCTCTGCATTCCTACCACCATTTACGATCCTTGACATCCTGGCTTGCTACATCGTGTATGTTGCCTCCATCGTGTGGATGTATAACCATGCCCAAGTTTGCTGGTCTTCCCCTTTTTTTTTTTTTTTTTTGTTTGTTTGCTTTGTTTTGTGTCTGTTCTACACAAGTCGCAAGCTTTACTATACTTTGTCACCGTGAAAGCACAACAGTTACTGCAGACAACAGATTCAATTGTACAAAGTTAGTCTCTTACCAGAACCAGGGCACCATCCTCTGGGTCTCCGCTCTGATTCAGTAAAAACCTAGTTCATATCAGATACTGATAGAAGTTCCATGATCTCTATTTCAATCCTGCTGAGACAGTCTCTCTTTTTCTTCCTTACAAATGGTGGTGCGCATTCATGTTGGAACAGGAAGGGCCAACCTCAAACTGTTCCCACAAAGTTGGGAGCATGAAATTGTCCATATTGTTGTGGTATGATGATGCCTTTAGAGTTCCCTTTACTGGAACTAAGGGGCCAAGCCCCACCCCTGAAAAACAACCCCACATCATAATTCTTCTCCACCAAATGATTTGGACCAGTGCACAAAGCAAGATTCATAAAGACATGGATGAGCAAGTTTGGCGTGGGGGAACTTGACTGTCCTGCACAGAGCCCTGACCTCAACCCAATAGAACACATCTGGGATGAATTAGAGTGGAGACTGCAAGCCAGGCCTTTTCTCCAATATCAGTGTCTGACCTCACAAATAGGCTTCTGGAAGAATGGTCAAACATTCCTATAGACACACTCCTAAACCTTGTGGACAGCCTTCCCAGAAAAGTTGAAGCTGTTATAGCTGCAAAGGGTGGGGCCAACTCAATATTGAACCCTACGGACTAAGACTGGGATGCCAGTAAAATGCATGTGCGTGTAAAGGCAGGTGTCTTAATACTTTTGATAATATAGTGTATAAAGCAATGAATAAATTAAGGCAGGTATGCTTGGAGACAGCTCATATAATAGGAGACACCATTCAGAAAACACTTACTCCTGTCTATTTTCAGCACTGTCTTTTTACATTAGGTTTCATTGTCCTATTTATGAATAAATAATCTTCTTTAGTCCTTCTTTGTGAAATGTATGGCTATCCCAATACTGGCCCCTTATTAAACTTTTCTTTCAGCTTCTAAACACTGATGGTTGGTTAACATAAACCATTTTATGATAAAGTCATATTTTGGAATTATTGAGCAGAGTAAAGACATTTGGAAAAAAATATAATTTGTTACTTATGATTTATTTATTCTAAACATTGTAATTAAATCTATATAGGTATAATGTGCATCTAAATCAGGATAATTTCTGAACCATAGAAAAGATAACAAGGATGAGGTCCTCTAGCCTACAAGACAAATACATTTCCCCAGACACGTGTTCTTACAAACTGTGGAGATTATGAACAGAAATGGACAGCAGATAGATTTACAGTATTTGTTACATTTTTTATGTACAGTATGTTTTTATTTTGAAAATTATAAAGCAAAACATTTAACAAGAAATTTATATAGCTGTAGCTCCCTTCTAGAGTAGTGTAAGAGGGTCAGGTAAGTTTAGTTGGTGCCTCTGTACTCAGTGGAATGGAGGTTGATTGTTTAGGCCTGCTCAGTATCTCACAGGCTGCTACTTTGATTGCCCCCCCCCCCCCCCCGCATTCTAGAGGATTCTAGAATTATAGTTTTCAGTGATGGGAATAATGCATTCTAGAGGATTCTAGAATTATAGTAGGCAGTTATGGGAATAATGGCGTTAAAATAAACGGCGTTACTTAACGCCGTTATTTTTGCAGGTAACTAGTAATCGGATTGATTACTTTCCCCCCGCCGTAACGCCGTTCCCATTACTTAAGAGGCGTTACCGCAATTACATCTACCGCCACTAGATGGCAGTAGTGTAATTCCTCCTCACTCCTCTATGACCCTGCCGGCGCTGTCTGCGGTACTGGCATGTGTGACATGGAGGAGAGCGGAGAGGGAGAGCGGACCGGCTGAGGAGAACCGTGAGGGCGGTGAGAGCCCTGCACTGTACCTGTACTTGCAAACCCCCCCCCCATATACATCTACCTACCCACCTTATATACCTACCCACCCTATACACCCACTGACCCCTATATACACCTACCTACCCACCCTATACACCCACTGACTCCTATATACACCTACCTACCCACCCTATACACCCATTGACCCCTATATACACCTACCTACCCACCCTATACACCCACTGACCCCTATATACACCTACCTACCCACCCTATACACCCATTGACCCCTATATACACCTACCTACCCACCCTATACACCCACTGACCCCTATATACACCTACCTACCCACCCTATACACCCATTGACCCCTATATACACCTTCCTACCCACTCTATACACCCACTGACCCCTATATACACCTACCCACCCTATACACCCACTGACCCCTATATACACCTACCTACCCACCCTATACACCCATTGACCCCTATATACACCTACCTACCCACCCTATACACCCACTGACCCCTATATACACCTACCTATCCACCCTATACACCCACTGACCCCTATATACACCTTCCTACCCACCCTATACACCCACTGACCCCTATATACACCTACCTACCCACCCTATACACCCACTGACCCCTATATACACCTACCTACCCACCCTATACACCCATTGACCCCTATATACACCTACCTACCCACCCTATACACCCATTGACCCCTATATACACCTTCCTACCCACCCTATACACCCACTGACCCCTATATACACCTACCCACCCACCCTATACATAGGCAGTGTACCACGCAGGTACAAGAGTACCACGCAGCCAGCCAGTACCACTCAGCAAATACCACTCATGCAAGTTATTTGACATATTTGATTATTTTTTTAAAGTAATGCAATAGTTACTTTCCCTGGTAATTAATTACTTTTTACTGATGTAACTCAGTTATTAACGTTACTTTTTGGGAGAAGTAACTAGTAACTATAACTAATTACTTTTTTAAGTGATCTGATCAACACTGATAGTAGAGCATTCTGGCTATTTATGGAACTCTAGTCAATCCCTCAGGAGGTGTGCCCATTAGGTGGTTGGAGAGCCCTAGTCTGAGGCCCGAGGCAGGGGGAGAGAGTTTCTGGGACCAGTCCTGCTGGAGGAGACCCGTGTTCAGGGGTTCTGCCCCTGGGGCAGGAGTGCAAGAGGTGCCACTAGGAAGACATTGGGGTGTTAGCTAAGTCTTAGCTTCGTAAGCTTAGTCCTGGATCTAGAAAAGCTCACTGGAGAGAACGAGGAGGAAGTTGGGGAAAAAGTGTCCAGCTGTCCTATGGTGGTGTGAACCTGCATCTCCCTCAATGAGAAAGCCTGGTGGATATTGGAAGGAGGCTACCTACGATCCTGTGGCTGCTTGAGTAGAAGATCCAAGTGCTGGAAAGTTGGTGACTTTGTGTAGTTTTTGGTCATTGGGGGGAGTCATAGAGCAAAGAGATTCCGTGGAGCATTTTTGTGCAGTTCAGCAAGATAATTAGGAGTCCTCGAAGTGTTTAATAAGTCAGTTTTGGGGTATCCAATGTTTCTCTCATCCCATTCAAATTCAACATTGCAATAAAACCATGGAAAGACACCCCTAGACTGTTCCTTTAAACCAGTAGAGGAGTGAAGAAAATCACCAGTGGCTCTTTATGGGTGGGTTACACAGCTTTTCCATGAATTTAATACACTTGCAATGAATGCATCATTAATGACATAATTGCCCAACATTCTGGTCTGAAGGCTGATTTAAATAATACATTCATAAATTATATGGAACAACAATTATGTGTCTTTTTTTTATCTCCCAGACAGTGAAAACTGCCAGCAATGCAGATATGATGAATGGCCCAATGAGAAGAAGGATCGATGTGTTCTGAAGCTGCTGGAATTCCTGTATTACTCTAATGACTTTATAGGACTGATCTTTGCTTCATCTTCCTCAATTCTTTGTGCTATGGCTGGACTGATATTACTGGTTTTTATTTCACACCAAGACACGGCCATTGTGAGAGCCAACAACAGGAACCTGAGCTTCACCCTTCTGGTCTCCATCATGCTGAGCTTTCTTTGTGTCTTTTTCTTCCTTGGACGTCCTTCTGGTATATCCTGCTTGTTACGCCAAACCTCATTTGGAATTCTTTTCACAATTGCCATCTCTTGTATCCTTGCAAAAACTATCATGGTTTATGTAGTGTTTAAGGCCACCAAGCCTGGCAGTCTGTGGCAAAATTGGATTGGAACCAGATTTCCTAACAGTATAGTGATTTTATGTTCATCCATTCAGGTTATAATTTGTGTCATCTGGTTGTCTCTCTCTCCTCCCTTCCAAGAGCTGGATACCTCTTCTTATCAGGAGAAGATCATCGTTCAGTGTAATGAAGGGTCAGTTATTGGGTTTTATTCTGTTCTTGGTTACATGGGGATTCTGTCAGTGGCGAGTTTTATTCTGGCTTTCAAGGTGAGGACATTACCGGACAGTTTTAATGAGGCCAAGTACATCACCTTCAGCATGCTGGTGTTCTGCAGTGTGTGGATTGCCTTTATCCCGGCTTATCTGAGCACCATTGGGAAGTACATGGTGGCTGTGGAGATATTTGCCATACTGAGCTCCAGTGCTGGAGTCTTAGGCTGTATATTTTTTCCCAAATGTTACATTATCTTATGGAGACCAGAACTGAACATTAAATCTTATTTATTGGAGAAAAGAAGTCAATGATAAAAAAAAAGCAGCATTATTGCTTGATACTGAATTCCGTGGAAAATAAAGAATTCTCTCATAGTAGGGCAGCTCCCTACACTGCAACTAATAATGTTCATTTTTGTCCAGGGCACCAGAAAAAGCACTTTTTCTTACCTGATTCCCTGCTCCCACAGGCTCCCTCCAAGCTACAAGACCAGCTTCTGCAACCTCTTCTTTCCTAAGGTCCAACAGTTGCATGCCCTCTGACATTATCAAGTACAATGCAGGGCTCATCGACATGTATTGGATGTGAGGACACTGAGGGAAATCCACAAGCTGGAGAGAGGGGAAAAACACCAGCTACCAGGGGAGTGGGATACAGGCGGTCCCCATGTTACAAACATCTGACTTAGAAACAAGTCCTACTTACAAACGGAGGGGGACAACAGGAAGTGAGAAGAACCCTACTTACAAATGGAGGGGGACAACAGGAAGTGAGAAGAACCCCCCCCCCCCCCCAGGAAGGGAAAGTCATTCCTGTATTCATGGGAATAATGTTTCCACTGAAGCTTTCTCACCAATCCTGGTTCCCACAACAAAATGTTCAAAGTCCAAGTGTCACAGGGACAGAAAGTGAGGGGAAATCTTCTAAACAGGGGTACAGACAGCAAAAAAAATGTTACAGGGGTGTTAATCCTTCCCTATGCTATCCAAAAAAACTAAAAATAATTTTTTTTGGGCTGAAGCTACACTTAAAAAATTTCCCTGTTCCGACTTACATACAAATTCAACTTAAGAACAAACCTACAAGCCCTATCTTGTTTGTAACCCGGGACCGCCTGTATTAGGTAAGCAACGGTGTTTTTTTCTGGTACCCTAGACACTTAATTCTCACAGTGCTGGACAGCCCCACTGCAATGGAGGATGTTTGTATTCCTTGGGGATCGGCTTTAACTTTGAATTTATTAATAAAAATTTGATTATTGACAAATCGATTGTACTTCTCAAAGTTGTATGTGTGTAATAATAAGGTACCTTCATCCCAAATCTACATATTACATATGTTAAGGCAACACGTGCCAGGAGGAAATTAGGGGGCAGGGAAGAGGAAAAGGGAAATGGGGCATGAGGGACTTTAATGGTACCTTAAATAAATATATTATACAATGCATAAAAGCAAATGGTTTATTTATTACAAAATTTGGTTAATTCAAATAAAGGCTCAATAGCAGTGATAACGTTGTATCTGTGTTGTAATTATACAACACATATTCGGGCTACGATCTGCAATTGGGCCACACTCAACATGTTTCGTGGTCTTAACCGCTTCTTCAGGAGCCTAAATATGTGAAAAGGCCAGAAAACCTGCAAGGACAAAAAATAAATAAATAACAAATACTCAGACAAATTGTAATATACAATTTCTTTCCGTTCATTACATGTCAACTGGTAACTGTGGAGGATCACAAGATGCTCACCCTGGGAGACAATACCACCAAGATTGATCTTCAAAAAGGGCGCCAATGTGAACTATCCCCTGGGGGCGAATGCAGGAACGAATATAAATCAGCCTAAATGGTATATGTAAAGAAACATTACTATAGTTTGAATCACAAACACACCAAAAATAAATTGACCAATATTCTCCCTGTCCCTTGTACATATCCTACTATGATCTCAATCAAGAAACCTCCTAAATATATGGCATCTAAGGGAATGAAGTCTAGCTGCCCAATCAAACGGGGATGCCTTGAAAATTGTTTCCCGAGATAAATAAAATCTAGATTGATATTGTAAGAGAAATGTATATCTAATTTAATTTTAATACATTATCACTTACAGCAAACCATAGACTAATGTATATATGTTGATTGAAATCCATATAGGTTGATAAAGGAGGAATATATATTGCTAAAGGCACATTGTCTTTTACAAGGGGCAGCAAATTAATTTATATATAGCATGGACCACAAGAGACAGGATAAATGAAATAAAAAGCCAAAAAGGAAAAAAATGCCACATTTGACAAAAACCTATCATAGCCTAGTGTAAATTATGGGCAAGTTTATACATACCAAGAAAAGTATACAGTCAGGCAAAGAGGCCTTTTGATGATTGGATATTGCTGATAATGTTAATGGATTCAGTCATATAGGGTACCACCCCGTTGTGAAAACCTCTCACTGTAAAGTAGATAATAACATCAGTTAGGTTGTATGGTGATGTATCAAGCATGCACCTATAAAGACTTTACATAGTGCTCCTCTCTGGTTGTTACCTCAATGTCAGCAAAAGTTCCTCTAGTGCAAAGAAGAGTTTTCTGATCAAGTGTGTAATAAATCAATGGTTAAATTGTCAACCCAAGGAAAGGGAAATCCCCCCAAACTGTTACTAATTCTCTGCAGGTATACTACATAAAAGGTTTTATCATAAATAATCAGTGCATGTTTTTGTTCCTCTCAAGTTGACCAAATGATATAGAAAAATCACAATTTTTATTGATACAAAATATCAATTCATATATACATAAGCAATACAATTGATGAAAAATCAGAAAATATAAAAATAATATTTTGTGTAATATTCACTGTGTAAGAAAAGTGCAAGAGCAAATGGATAAAGATTTTTCATTCACAATGTGGTGAATGAAAAATCAAAAATAAGGTGACAAAACTAGTAGGTCGGGGCTAGGACGCCAACAGAAACCGCAACACAGTTTGGTCTACACTCCGGACTCGTAGCTGGAGCCGGAGGAAGTAACATGCGCTGATTATTTATGATTAAAAGTTCCTCTAGTGCCTGCCCGCCAACAGACCGCTATATGCGGCAGCAGCGTTCTTTTATTCGCTCCAGTCCGACGTGTCACATCCGGCCAGAAGGCCCAGAAATGACGTAGGTCGGACCTGATCCCTAACAGTGCCAATACAAGAACCATGGGGAGCAGAGCCATAGCTCCGCTCGCAAGTCCATTAGGCAAGTGAGGAAGGTGGAAAGGAGATTCTACCAACAACCTCTCCCAAGAGAATGCACACTCGCCCCCAAGAGACTGCAGAGTGCCCCCCAGTGGTGAAAGATTGAAACACCAGGGGAAGAACCAAGAATACTCCACAACACCAGACAGCAACTCAATGTAGAAATCTCACAGTATTACTATAAATTCAAAAGTAAAATACAATGACAAAATTAAGCAAAAAAATTTTTGGTGAAAAAATATTACAAACAAATTATTAGTTGTATATATGTACATATACCAAACAGTGTTTCGGCTGTCCAAATCCAGGGTTCTTGACATTTGCAAGGGTCACGCCACCAACATCCAAATCCAGACTGCAACACAACCACAGTTAACAGACCCCCAAAATTATAATTTTAGTCAGTATATATTCAACAGGAGCACCTATAGGGTGAATGACTATTGATATTAGAGCCCATTGAGAGACAGAAGGAAGCAGAGCAGTGGGGAAATATGGGTCCTATGAGGACCATATGGACCTCTTTACCCAAGTGTAGTATAATATTTAGAGAAAGGGTTTATAGGTGATCATTTAATTTATACCCAGTGGATTAACCACTTTTTTCCATTCAATCCACAGGGTCTCTCTTTGGAGGATGCATTTATCCCAGTCCCCACCTCGGGGGTCCGGGGGGAACAACTTCAAGTGCAAAAATGTTACTACTGAGTTATCATATCTATAATGCAATCCTATATGTCTTGTGACTGTAGTAAGCATTTTAACTCCACCTGAATAATATAGATGATCCCCTATCCTCTGGCCAGACTGGCGTATCATTTTGCCAACATAAAATACTCAACATTGGCATATCATTAGGTAAATCACTCCCTGAGTAGCACAGTCCGCATATTGTCGTGACTTATGCCACTTACCATTCGGCATACGAATACCTGTACCTTCTGTTATCCATGGGCAGTGTGCACAATTTCCACACCTATAGGTACCTTTTAGAGGCCCAGCTTGGTCTGTATGGATTTGGTAATGACTTGTAGTAAGACGATCCCATAGCGAAGTTGCTCGTCTAAATACTACTTCAGGCATAGGCCTGATGTATTTCGAAATCGTACACTCATTCGTCAGCAGATGCCAATGTCTGGCAAGAGTTGAACAAAGTTGTTCATGTGCTGAGAACTTTGTGAAGAGCTTTACTGTGCCTATCTCTTTTTTGGTAGTAGTTTTATATAACAAACAAGTTCTCAATTGTTTTCTTGCTCTGTTGAAAGCTTTTCTGAGAATGGAACGGGAATAACCCCAATTAAGTACAAAGTAGATGTGATTGTAAATTATCTACTTGTATTTTGAAATCTGCTTCTGATGAGCAATTCCTTCGTATTCTTAAATATTGGGCATATGGCATACTTCTAACCAAGGGGGGGGGGGGGATGGGCACTTGATGCGCATAGGATAGTGTTACCGACACTCGGTTTTCTACATAGATTAGTAGTTAAGTAGTGATCAGCCTGGATACTTATTTCCAAATCTAAGAACGATAATTTTTCTCTGTTGATTGTATGTGTGAATTTAAAGTTCAGATTGTTTACATTTAGAGCTTCAGGGAAAGCATGGAGGTCATCATCATAAGTGCCAGTCCATATCATAAATAGATCATCAATAAATCGGTAGCAACAAAGTATATGTGGTAGCCAATTTTCCATCAGATCATCAGAGAAGAGTTGCCTTTACCATCCTCCTAGGTAGAGATTTGCTTACGAGGGTGCACAGCAAGTGCCCATAGCCACCCCCTGGGTTTGTAAGAAAAGTTGATCTACAAAGGTAAATCCATTTCTAGTTAAAATGAACCTTAAAGCGGATTTCCACCCTGGAATTTATTTTTTTTTTTTAAATACCCCCGGGACAGGGGGTAGTGCATTCCACAATGGCTAGCCTTTGATCATTCCCGGGTTGCACTTACCTGTTAGGACAAATACTTACCTTGAAAAAGTCTTGTCCAGCGCTGCCATCTCAGATGTGGGCAGCTTGAAGCCAGCGCGATCCTCTTCTGCGTCCTCTTCCGCCTTCTTCGGTACCACGATGCCCTGCGCCGGCCCCGCCGTCACTTCCGGGCGCGCGCGTCATCCCTCCACAGCTTCTGGGCATGCCCAGAAGCTGTTTAGAAGGGGATGACGCGCGCACCCCGGAACTGACGTCGGGGCCGGTGCAGGCGCAATGATTCCTGGGAGCGATGATGTTTAGCTCCCAGGGATCATTGCAGAGCCAGGAAGTAACGACGGGCCGCGGCCGAGGAAGGAGGAAGAAGGAAGTAAGGTAAGTATATTTTCTTCGCTACAAGGTAAGTAAAAAAAAAAAAAAATGCGATTAGCCATTTGTTTTTCAGGTGACCCGGAGTGAGAAGATGGAGGTAAGTATAAAATTAGGGTGGAACTCCACTTTAACCACTTCTGGACCGGAAAGTTTTGCCCCCTTAATGCAATTTGGAACTGCATGACTTTAACTGGTAATTGCGCAATCATGCAATGCTGTACCCAAACAAAATTTAAGTCCCTTTTTTCCCCGCAAATAAAGCTTTCTTTTGGTGGTATTTTATCACCTCTGCTTTTTTTTTTTTTTTATGTAATGTAAACGAGAAAATACTGAACATTTTGAGAAAAAAATACATTTTCTATTTTGTTCTTATAAAAAATATCCAATAAACTCAATCTTTGTCATAAATTTAGGCCAAAATGTATTCAGCTACATGTTTTTGATTGAACAAAAATCTCAATAAGCGTATATATATTTATTGGTTTGCGCAAAAGTTATAGCGTCTACAAACTATGGTGTATATACTGGAATTCATGCAGCTTTTACTTTCTGACTGCCTAGCTCATTTCTTGAAATGCTAAAATGGCAGGACGGTACAACCCCCCCGCCCCAGCAAAAAAAAAAAAAATACCCCTTTTTGTAAAGTAGACACCCTGAGGAATTTCCTTAGAGGCATGTTGAGCCCACTGAATATTTAATTTGTTGTCACAGTTGTTTGAAAAAAGACAAAAATAAATAAATACATTTCATGACTATATGTGAAATGACACCCCAAAATACATTCTACTGCTTTTCCCGAGTATGGAGATACCACATGTGTGAGAATTTTTGGCAGTCTAGCCATGCACAGGACTCCAAAAACCATCAGTGCCTTCAGGCTTTCTAAGGGTGTAAATTGTTGATTTCACTCCTCACTACCTATCACAGTTTTGGAGGCCATGAAATGCAAAGATAGCACAAGCCCCCCCCCCCCCCCCCCCCAAATTACCCCTTTTCGGAAAGTGGACAACCTAAGCTATTTGCAGAGAAGCATTTTGAGTATTTTGCAGATCTCGCTTTTTGTCTCAAAGTTTTGAAAATTGAAAAAAAGAAAACAAATATACACTTTTCTTTCTTCATTTTCCAAAACAAATGAGAGATGCAAAATACTCACCATGGCCACATGCACCAATTCCAATATCAAAAAGGTGACTAAAAAATTATGTCCACCTATAAATGGTACCTCTTTTCGAATAAGGGTCACACCAAATCCCAAACAATCTTGCTGCTGCTCCCCATGTAGGCTGGGCAGTTGGGGGGCTCCACATTGCTATCTTTTCCCTCGTAAATCCGGAAACTACATGTATAGCCTGTTGCCCTGTCACATAACTTATACATCTTGACCCCATATCTGGCACGCTTGCTGGGGAGAAACTGTTTGAAAGCAAGGCGGCCAGAATATTTAATTAGGGACTCATCATCAATGCAGACAGCTTGTTGGGGTGCATACAAGGCTGCAAACTTTTGGTTGAAGTGATTTACGAGGGCCCAATTTTTTTGGAACCGGTTATATCCAGGGTCACTCTGAGGACAACAGAGTTCAATGTCACTGAAGTGCATGAACCGCAAGATTTGCTCGTATCTAGTCCTGGCCATGGCAGGGCAGCAAAGAACACGGGCATATGATGAATTGGGTCTGTGGACCAATATGACCGCAACTCATTCTTTTTAGTAATGCCCATGAGGAGTGATAAGCCCAGAAAGGTTTTAAATTCAGAAACAGTGATAAGTGTCAATGAAAATTCTCTGGCAAAGCTCAAATTTGGATTTGCTGCGATGAATTGATCGGCACATAAATTGCTTTGTTCCACAATACATCTGTAAAGATCTTCTGTGAAAAACAGCTCAAAAAGCCAACCATAAAATTCCTGGATAAGGAGGAATCGGATCAGAGAAAAACAAATAAAAAAGAGGAAAAAGTTTTTCAGGGATATTAGGGATTATGATAATAATGAGGTCTTTAAATTGCAACTTAAAGATTCTCTTAATACTGTCGCCCCTACCAGTGGGACAATGGTTATAGGTGATGGGGTGGAAGCTCCTGATTCTTACCCCTCCCCCCCCCCAACCCGGATTAGTGTACAGTACACAACCATCACAGGGACCAGGAATATGGACCCATAAGGGTGGTGGGGGGTTAGGGGTAGAAACACAAATCCTCCGCCCCCCCACCCCCACAGGGTGATTGTTATGATATTCCCACCTATAATCATTTTGGTGGCCTAAGGGAGGATGATAATGACTATCGTTATATCACTCATCATCCCTCTAATCAGGGTTACCAACATTCCAGAGGTAGAAGGTCCGCACATGGGCCACCATCTCGGGGTCACCATTTGCAGTCCTCTTATTATTCCCCTAGAAGAGAAGTTCCCAATAGGGGAAATTATTTTCCTCACCAACAATACAACCAGAGAAATGTTTTCCCGTCACCACCCCAACAACAAAAGGTTAAAAGACCCAAAAGAGGGTCCAGAGGGGGGAGAAGTGGCCGCTCACAAAAGAAAGCGAGTTTGAGGGACTCTGGTTTGTTTAATTTAAGTAGTGTCGCTCTGACTAATGAGGTACCATCCCCTTCTTCAACACGATCTGGTACAGCATCTTATTCAAACGTCTGATGTATTCAAACAGGCATTCACCTTGGCATTGGAGAGCATTCTCAAATTAGTAAATCAAGCCTACAGCTTTCTCTGTCCGTCCAAACTCTTCCTGTAGCATAGCCAGGTAGTCATAGGCTGTTCAGGCTGTTTTACTGAAATTCAGATTTCTAATGGCTTCCGCAACAACTCCCTGCAACATTTTACTAATTTTCTGTTTCATCTAGACTTCTGGCACATTCCACTCTTCAAGGAGATGCACAGCCTGCTCCATCCAAACTTTGTACTCTTCCTCCCCAGCAGGCACCGGCTGCCTTTCTGAGCATACTCTAAGTTTCTGATATCCAGTCCAAGAACACGTAGGAGTGTCCTGACATTTTGACACAAAATCTTTTAATGCAGTGAAGAAATCCAGCCCAATCATGGCCAGGTGTGCATTTGAGGTGATTTGTTCTTCCACTGACTCTGTTTGGCTGGAACTCCCTGGACACATATCTGGTACATTTAGCTGGATTAGACAAACTGAAGCCTTTTAAGCCAGTTGCATGTTGGTCCCTCAGAAACTGTCAAGGACACCTCGCTTCCACTTTATTAAAGCGTATGTGCGCGAGGTCCCACAATCTAGTTTGACATTGATTACCCACACCTTCTGATCTGGGAGCAATGTCTTCACTATTTTATTGATCTGCTCCTCAGTCCAGGCCTCTCCAGGGAGGTTGATTACCACACATGACTCCAGGCAGCCATTTCCTTCTTCACACTGATGGATCGCCGCAGCATGGTCCATCTTGATGCTGTTAGGGGGTACTGTCTTAGAGATCTGATAGCAGAGCAAATGTATTCTGGACAAGCCCCCACATGTAGCGCCACTCTCGTAAAAGCCGCTTGAAAATTTTAGGCGTTCTGCCCTCAACACCAAGAATTATTTCAGCCCCTCTGGTAAACTTGGTTGAGCAACTAATACTGCAGATACAATGTGAAAGGACACCAGACTGTAACAGATTCAAGTGTATTTTACTAAGAGACTTTGTAGCAAGCAAGACAGTAATAACTTTAGACAGGTAGTACCTGCTGTGAACTCTGATATTAAGCAATTGGGCGCAAAGAAATATGCAATGTAAGTAAATCATATATTAACCAACCCACAGGCCCTGAGATGGCCTACGAGCTGAGGTATGAAAGGGAGAAATAATGACTTGAATGTTAATCTGCTCCCTTAAAAACTTGAGACCATGGGTCCAGCACATTGATGTACAGTGCAATAAACAACAATAAACAAAGAATGCAACTCTGAATTTTAAACTCTCTAAGTAAGAGTTTACCCTTAATGTCCTTAGAGTCGTAGAAGAAGGGAAAGTGGGAGTCCATGCAGAGTAGTTATCCGGCATCTTCAGCTTGCTCAACAAAGAGTTCTCTGTGTAACAATGCCCAGTAACAAAGGATAACTTATGCAAAGTGTCTCCTGTAAAGGCTCTAATGTAAGGAGTTTCTTTCAGTGTGTGTGCACAAGGTGGGATTCCGCCCACTCACCAATCCTGGCAACACTAAGGCCCGACAGAGCTTGATATCCTGAACAGGCTTCTGAACTTTCAGCTGATAATGGATGTCCAGCTGGCTACCTGGCGACCAAAGAACCCAGTAGTGTCTGTACAGGTACCCACACAGCCATGTAGTGCCTGTGAAGGTGGGTCTGCTTCCAACCATAAAGCTGCAGGTGGGAGAAGCTGTCATGCCATTCTGGCCGTGATGTCCCCCTCGATAGGCGTTAAGGAATAAAGAGCCCTTTTCTCCTGCATCCAATCTCTCTGCCTTTTGGTCTCTCTCTCCCAGGCTCCCAGGCAGCCTCGTCTTCTGCCTCTGATCACCCGCTCCCCTCCTCACCTTATATGCTGGGGCTGTATTGAACAGGAAGAAGGCGCTGTTTGAACAGTGCATTCTTCATGTTCAATATTGGTGTATTTGTGTAATTTACACAACAAGGGGCAGCAGTTTCATTTGGGAATTACCAGGGCTTTTTTTCTCAGACAATAGGTGCAGGAACTCCCCTTTCCCGAGTCACCCCTTGTCTCTGCCCCCCTACCCACCTCCTGCATCATTTCTTAGTTCCACCCCCTACCCGCCCCCAAGTACTGCTCCTTTTAGAGAATACAGAACCATGTAACAATTGTGGTACTAAGCAATTTGTATGGAATTTGTTAAAAATAACAAGAAAAACAGTAAACTAGATCACATGCAGCCAGCAACAATAGACCCCCTCAGCAGCAAGAACCACCTGGAAGGAAACACCCCCTCCCC
Organism: Pelophylax lessonae; assembly: GCF_965119305.1. NCBI lineage: Eukaryota > Metazoa > Chordata > Amphibia > Anura > Ranidae > Pelophylax > Pelophylax lessonae. The sequence continues at coordinate 47,607,739 of NC_138770.1, forward strand.
CAGCAACAAAAGATCCCCAGCAGCAATAACAGCTCTCCCTGCAGCGAGCACCAATAGACTCTCCAGCAGCCAGCAACAATAGACCCTCCCCCAACAACAATGTATCACTCGCCACAAAATACCCCCTTCCCTATCAACAATAGACCCCCAGCAGCAACAACAGATTTCCCTGCAGCCAGCATCACTAGATCCCTGCCAGCAACAACTGACTCCCAGCAACAGTGGAACCCCCACCAACAACTATAGACCTCCTGAGCAACAGTAGACGCCCCTCCCCACCCCGCAAAAGTAGATCTCCTCCAGAAACAATAGATCCCCCCAGCAGCTAGCATTAATAGACCTTGAACCCCTTGCCATTACATACAGTCAGCGCTGGAGGTGCCGGAACTGCGTTCCCCCGCGTTCCCGCTGACAAAAGCCCTGGGAATTACTCTATTTGGATTTGGCGCTGTCACTATAGCATGCTGGCGCTGTAGTTTGCCCTGTGAGCCACCCTGGGGCTGCCTGTCTTTGGCACAGCATGTCCCAAGATGCTCCACTCCAGCTCTTCTAATTGGTCCCCTGCAGCAGCCAATAAGTAGGGGAACAGAGCAAGTGGCTGTCCTGATCCACCCTGCTCTCCTGTGTATAGCTTGAGGAGGAGAGAGAGGGTAGAGAAAAGCCTGCAGCGGCTGTACTCTCCCTTTGAAAGTCCACAGTGGCTGCAGTCTCTCTTCCTCAGCAACACAGCCTGTATGTGTGCACTGTGTCAGCAGCGGCTGGTTGGCTTAACGTGAGGAAAGATCACCACCCACCACACCCCTTTTTTACAGAATTTCATCATGTCTGGCCCGACCAACTGTAAATAGCAATTTATAAATACCTCAATGGTGATCTCAGCATAGAAAAAAAGCTATTCAGTCGAATGGATTGCATGAGGACTTTTTAACCTCAGGCAACGCAGGGGGTTCTTTACTGTTAGGGCTACAGGACTGTGGAATTCTCTACCACAAGAGGTGGTTTCTGCGGGAAGTATGGCTACTTTCAAAAGACTCTTGGACGTACATCTCAAGGATCAGAACATTCAGGGGTATGAGAGATGAGTACGGCCACGCACACCTACACAGGTTGAACTGGATGGACTATTGTCTTTATTCAACCCAGTGTTAATTTTGGCAGCACATTTCAATTTAGTTTTAGTCTTAGTCTTAAGACTAAAATGGCATTTTAGTTTTAGTCCCATTTTAACCTTCTGCAAGTGTTTTAGTTTTAGTCGTATTTAGTGGAGAAGCGTTTTAGTCGTATTTAGAGGAGAAGCGTTTTAACCTCAGGCAACGAGGAGGGTTCTTTACTGTTAGGGCTACAAGATTGTGGAATTGTCTACCACAAGAGGTGGTTTCTGCGGGTAGTATGGTGACTTTCAAAAGACTCTTAGACTTACATCTCAAGGATCAGGAGATTAAAGGCTATGTTAGATGATTACAGTCACACACACCTACACAGGTTGAACTGGATGGACTATTGTCTTTATTCAACCTCACCTACTATGTAACTATGTAGTCGACTAAAACTCCAGTACATTTTAGTCGACTAAAATGTCCTACATTTTAGTCGACTAAAACGTCCTACATTTTAGTCGACTATAACTAATTTTAGTCATCTATAATCAAATGAGTGTAGTTCAATTGTAATTTGTAATGCATTATTTAAGCATTTCTCTACAATTTCCAAACTCATTATATACTACTGCTGGTCCGGGAGTGAAAAATGTAATATGTTAGTACTTATGGTATTAAGCTTTGAGCATGTACCAGTGTTAATTTTGGCAGCAAATTTCGATTTGCTTTTAGTTATAGTCTTTTGACTAAAATGCCATTTTATTTTTAGTTGTATTTTAGTCTTAAGAGTAAAATGCCATTTTAGTCGTATTTTAGTCATCTGAATTGTTTTAGTTTTAGACGTATTTTAGTCGACTAAAATTGTGTTAATTTAGTCAACGAAAACGTTTTAGTCGGTTTTAGTCAACGAAATTAACCACTTGCCGACCGCCGCACGCCGATCTACGTCGGCGGTCAGCCCCTCACAGGCAAAGTGACGTAGGGCTACGTCACTAGCTTGTGAGGGTCTAGGGAGCGAGCGCGCGCCGCCGGAGGCGCGCTCCCGCGTGGTCACGGACCCCCCCGCGCGTGTGACCGGCGGACCCGATGTCCGCCGGCCACTCTGCGATCGGCGGGGGAGAGGGAGAAAGTCAGGCAGCTTGTGTAAACAAGCTGCCTGTCATTCTCCCCTCTGTATGAGAGCTGATCATATGGATCTACTATGTAGATCCGTTGATCACTCTGCATACAGCTGAAGCCACAGCCAATCACAGTAAGAATCACGCCCCTAGGGACACACACAGCCCCTCCCTCTCAAATAAAGTTAACCCCTTCACTACCAGTGTATTTTTACAGTAACAGTGCATATATATAGCACTGATTACTGTAGAAATGTCACTGGTAACCCCAAAAGTGTCAAAAATGTCAGTCAAGGGTCCGATCTGTCCGCCCCAATGTCGCAGTACCGCAAAAAAAATCGCAGATCGCCGCCATTACGCGTTAAAAAAAAAAACAACAAAAATGACAAAAATCTTTCCCTTAGTTAGTAAACGCAATAACTTTTGCGCAAACCAATCAAAATACGCTTTTTGCAATTTTTTTTACCAAACATATGTAGCATAAAACAAATTGGCCGAAAATGTTAAAAAAATTTGATTTTTATATTTTTTTGGGGGGGAATTTCATATAAAAAAAAGGGAAAAATATTGTTATTTTTGCAAAATTGACGTTCTTTTTTTGTTTATAGCGCGTGATCAAAAAACCGCACAGGTGATCAAATACCGCCAAAAGAAGGCTCTGTTTGTGGGAAAAAAAGGACGCCAAATTCGTTTAGGTACAGCGTCGCACGACCGCGCAATTGTCCGTTAAACTCACGCAGTGCCGAATCGCAAAATAGCCCCTGGTCGCTTAGCAGCCAAATCCTCCGGGGCTTAAGTGGTTAACACTGATTCAACCTCAACAACTATGTAACTGCTTCAACCAGCATCTTGGCATTGCTGCCCATCAACGACTTCTTTGTGTTCTAATTTCAGTTTTCATTTCTTTTTTTTGCTGCCCATTCCTTACATCCCCTTTGCAATGTGTGAAACCCATAGAAAAACAGACCTCTGGATGCCATTTTATCAGTAAGTTCAGGTCAAAAGAAGGAAGATGTGTATTCAGACTTCACAGGGATTTATTTTTATTTTACACCTACTGTATATCTGTAAATCTCTGACTTTTCTACTTTTAACTTTAAAACATTAATCCACTTAAAATAATATTGCAGTTTTTGGCATTGTTTTGCAGAATGCCGGTCAGACATTTTTAAAGTGACATTATTTCAGTAAGAGGATAAATCTGTCTTCAGCACCAACATGTAGAATTCATTGTCTGCAATCACTCCATAGTGTATATAAAGAGGATCTGACTGGCTGTTTGTTATCACTATCACCTACCCATCACCTTTCCTGTGCTCAGGCATGTTGTCTGACCCTGAGCCCTACAGACCACTCCTCATCTCATGTCTTCTATTGGGGTGCTTGATGTTATTATCTGGGGTTATCATATCCCCAGCTCCATCCTCCTGTCACCCGTCTACAGTGCTGCTCTTTCTGTTCCTCCTATGTGTGGCACCTTGTAGATTGGAGATCCAGAGACCTTTCCCAGCCTGCAATCTGAATCTTGTTAGAGCCTTTGATGATTATGAATATGTGCAGGACGGAGACATCATCATTGGAGGGGTTTTCACTGTGAACCATTTTATGTCAGCACTGGGGACAGATTATGTTAACAGTATGATGATATGCTTAAGGTAAGCAGCATTGGGATTCCAATCATGTATTATAAGAAACAACAGTAGATTTTAGTAGAAAGGTAGATAGATAACAGATGGGTCACAAATGCATATGTTTTAATAGGAACATGATATTTTAGCTCATTGCCAATAAATATTAAAATCTTAACCACTTGCCGACCGCCGCACGTGTGACCCGATGTCCGCCGGTCACTCTGCGATCGTCGCTGCAGAGGAAGAAAGGCAGGCGGCTGATGTAAACAAGCCGCCTGTCATTCTCCCCTGTGTAGAAACAATGATCATACGGTTATACTATGTAGGACCGTTGATCATTGTTCCTACAGCTCAAGCCACAGCCAATCACAGTTAGAACCACGCCCCTAGGGACACACACAGCCCCTCCCTCTCAAATAAAGTTAACCCCTCACTCGCGATCGTCGGTTACACTGTGAGAAAGGCAGGTGGCTAGTGTAAACAAAGCCGCCTGTCATTCTCCCCTGTGTAACAGCAGAGATCATACGGTCATGCTATGTAGGACCGTAGATCTCTGCTGTTACATCACTAGCCACATCAAATCACAGTAAGAAGCACACCCCTAGGGACACACACAGCCCCTCCCTCTCAAATAAAGTTAACACCTTCACTACCAGTGTATTTTTACAGTAACAGTGCATATATATAGCACTGATTACTGTAGAAATGTCACTGGTAACCCCAAAAGTGTCAAAAATGTCAGTCAAGGGTCCGATCTGTCCGCTGCAATGTCGCAGTACCGCAAAAAAAAATCGCAGATCGCCGCCATTACGCGTTAAAAAAAAACAACAAAAATGACAAAAATCTTTCCCTTTGTTAGTAAACGCGATAACTTTTGCGCAAACCAATCAAAATACGCTTTTTTGCGATTTTTTTTTTTACCAAACATATGTAGCATAAAACAAATTGGCTGAAAATGTTAAAAAATTTCGATTTTTACATTTTTTGGGGGGGAATTTCATATAAAAAAATGTGAAAAATATTGTTATTTTTGCAAAATCGACGCTCTTTTTTAGTTTATAGCGCATGATCAAAAAATCGCACAGGTGAAATACCACCAAAAGAAAGCTCTGTTTGTGGGAAAAAAAGGACGTCAAATTCGTTTAGGTATGGCATCACACAACCGCGCAATTGTCCGTTAAACATAGAAACATAGAATGTGTCGGCAGATAAGAACCATTTGGCCCATCTAGTCTGCCCAATATATCTGAATCCTATGAATAGTCCCTGGCCCTATCTTATATGAAGGATAGCCTTATGCCTATCCCATGCATGCTTAAACTCCTTCACTGTATTTGCAGCTACCACTTCTGCAGGAAGGTTATTCCATGCATCCACTACTCTCTAAGTAAAGTAATACTTCCTCATAATACTTTTAAACCTTTGCCCCTCTAGTTTAAAATGGTGTCCTCTTGTGGTAGTTTTTCTTCTTTTAAATATGCTCTCCTCCTTTACCAAGTTGATTCCCTTTATATATTTAAAAGTTTCTATCATATCCCCTCTGTCTCTTCTTTCTTCCAAGCTATACATGTTAAGGTCCTTTAACCTTTCCTGGTAAGTTTTTTCCTGCAATCCATGTACTAGTTTAGTAGCTCTTCTCTGAACTCTCTCTAGAGTATCTATATCCTTCTGGAGATATGGCCTCCAGTACTGCGCACAATACTCCAAGTGAGGTCTCACCAGTGTTCTGTACAGCGGCATAAGCACTTCTCTCTTTCTACTGCTTATACCTCTCCCTATACATCCAAGCATTCTGCTGGCATTTCGTGCTGCTCTATTACATTGTCTTCCCACCTTTAAGTCTTCTGAAATAATTACTCCTAAATCCCTTTCCTCAGATACTGAGGTCAGGACTGTGTCAAATATTCCATATTCTGCCCTTGGGTTTTTACGCCCCAGGTGCATTATCTTGCACTTATCCACATTAAATTTCAGTTGCCAGAGTTCTGACCATTCTTCTAGTTTTCCTAAATCCTTTTCCATTTGGCGTTTCCCTCCAGGAACATCAACCCTGTTACATATCTTTGTGTCATCAGCAAAAAGACAAACCTTACCATCGAGGCATTTTGCAATATCACTTATGAAGATATTAAACAAAATTGGTCCCAGTACAGATCCCTGAGGTACCCCACTGGTAACATGACCTTGTTCTGAATGTTCTCCATTGACTACAACCCTCTGTTGTCTGTCACTCAGCCACTGCCTAATCCACTCAACAATATGGGAGTCCATGCTCAATGACTGTAGTTTATTGATAAGTCTTCTATGTGGGACAGTGTCAAAAGCCTTACTAAAATCTAGATATGCAATGTCTACTGCACCTCCACCGTCTATTATTTTAGTCACCCAGTCAAAAAAATCTATAAGATTTGTTTGACATGATCTCCCTGAAGTAAACCCATGTTGTTTTTCATCTTGCAATCCATGGGATTTAAGATGTTCCACAATTCTATCCTTTAATAGGGTTTCCATTAATTTGCCTACTATTGATGTCAGACTCACTGGTCTATAGTTGCTTGATTCCTCCCTACTACCTTTCTTGTGAATGGGCATGACATTTGCCAATTTCCAATCTTCCGGGACGACTCCTGTTACTAATGATTGGTTAAATAAATCTGTTAATGGTTTTGCCAGCTCACCACTAAGCTCTTTTAATAATTTTGGGTTTATCTCATCAGGACCCTGTGACTTATTTGTCTTCACTTTAGACAGCAATCTTAGAACGTCTTCCTCTGTAAAGACACATGCATCAAACAATTCATTAGTCATCCTTTCAAGTGGAGGTCCTTTTCCTTCTTTTTCTTCTGTAAGAACAGAAGTATTCATTAAGGCAGTCGGCTAGCCCTTTATTCTCTTCTACATACCTTCCGTCCTTTGTTTTTAATTTAGTTATTCCTTGTTTTAATTTCCTTTTTTCATTTATATATCTGAAGAATGTCTTATCCCCCTTTTTCATAGACTGAGCTAGTTTTTCTTCTACCTGCGCTTTAGAAGTTCTTATAACTTGCTTGGCCTCTTTCTGCCTAATCTTGTAGATTTCCTCATCTTCATTGCTCTGGGTTTTTTTATAATTACAAAATGCTAGCTTTTTATTTTTAAATTCACGCAGTGCCGAATCGCAAAATACTCCCTGGTCAGGAAGGGGGTAAAAGCTTCCGGGGCTTAAGTGGTTATAGAAGTTTTTGGTTCAATTTTGATTTTCACCTAGAAAGTCCCACTAAAATCTACTACAGTTTCTTACAAATTAAGGGATGAGGTTCTATATTCAAGTGGTGATCCATCCACAATAAACCATATTCTATAACCATGAACTATATTAAACATCAGACAGAGGGAAGTGTACAGGGTGTAGCTCCAGAGAAGTCACACAATCACACAGACAGAATTGTTTATATCACCCGTATTCTGATCTGCAAGAGGATTCTCAATATAATAGAGAATAAGGCAATATTCTACAGGGAAGGTTTTTAGTCTGTGTACTTCATTGAGAACAACTAGAGATGAGCAAATCTGCTATGTATCATGCTTTCCCCTAACACAGGTGGTCAGACACTAAAGCTAGCTTCTGTGTTCTTCACCTAAAGCAGCCACATTTTCTATAAGGCAAGCAGGCCTACTGGTACTCGGTTGCCCCAAGGATCTTGTTCCTGCATTACTGATAGAGATGCATTTACACACACAGACAGTTCCTGGACTTGGCGTGTCAGTTTACAAATCTCCTCTGCAAATAAACAACCAGTGTAGAGTCCATGTTTACAGACAATTTTTCTTTTTAACCACTTAAGCCCCAGAAGATTTTACCCCCTTCCTGACCAGGGCCTATTTTGCGATTCGGCACTGCGTGATTTTAACGGACAATTGCGTGGTCGTGCGACGCTGTACCCAAATGAAATTGACGTACTTTTTTCCCACAAACAGAGATTTCTTTTGGTGGTATTTGATCACCTGTGCAATTTTTTGATCATGCACTTTAAACAAAAAAAGAGCGACAATTTTGCAAAAATAACAATATTTTTCACATTTTTTTATATGAAATCCCCCCCCCCCCCCAAAAAATGTAAAAATCAAATTTTTTTAACATTTTAGGCCAATTTGTTTTCTGCTACATATGTTTGGTAAAAAAAAAATCGTAAAAAGCGTATTTTGATTGGTTTGTGCAAAAGTTATTGCGTTTACTAACTAAGGGAAAGATTTTTGTCATTTTTATTGTTTTTTTTTAAACGAGTAATGGGGGCGATCTGCGATTTTTTTTGCGGGACTGCGACATTGCGGCGGACAGATTGGACCCTTGACTGACATTTTTGACACTTTTGGGGGTACCAGTGACATTACTACAGTAATCAGTGCTATACATATGCACTGTTACTGTAAAAATTACACTGGCAGGGAAGGGGTTAACTTTATTTGAGAAGGAGGGGTTAGGTGTGTCCCTAGGGGTGTGCTTCTTACTGTGATTTGATGTGGCTAGTGATGTAACAGCAGAGATCTACGGTCCTACATAGCATGACCGTATGATCTCTGCTGTTACACAGGGGAGAATGACAGGCGGCTTTGTTTACACTAGCCACCTGCCTTTCTCACGGTGTAACCGACGATCGCGAGTGAGCGGCGGACATCGGGTCCGCCGCTCACACGCGTGGGGGGGGGGGGTCCGTGAGCGAGTGGGAGCAGAGTACTTAAGTACCGAAAGGCGGTATCTGTACTTTCCTAGAGTAGAATTTTTTTCTCCTACTTCCACTTTTACTTCACTACATTTTTTCGATGATTTCAATACTTCTACTCCAATATTTTTTTTTGTGCTGCATAGTTACTCGTTACAATTATAAAAATTACCACTGCCAGAACAGTATATGGCAGGTTTCATGAAGTTCAAAAAAATGTGTATAATGTCATGTGTAAATCAGCGCATACGAAAATAAATGCTACTGTATGTATAAATAAAATGGTCTTCATATCTGCTGTTAAGGGGAAAGAGAACCTCCCCCAACCAAGTAGAGTCACAAGCGTACATAGACCTTTTTTCTGGTAAGAGGCTGATTTTGCTTTTTTCACTGGAGGTTGAGAGCACAGGTTTTGGAGTTTTGTTTCACTGGAAGAGTCTATTTGGATATTATTTTGCACTTACCTTCATCCGCCGGGTAAGGGGGAAATCCACAAGGTGGTGGGAGTCTGCATCTATTATTTGGAATAGCACCTGTTTGATTCCCGCACCTTTGAAAATATATTCATCTTGTTTTGTCACATATATATGGTATTATGACATTATATATATGGACTTTTTATTGACTTTGATTTCATACACTCTTCCTTTATTTCATTATTGGAATATATTGTTGTATATCACATTGGTTTATATATGATTTTGCGCACCAATAAGCTGTGGAGAAAACAAAAAACATGCAGGGAAGAGAAGGAGGGATGCTTTAAAGGAGAAAGGGAGGGACATACTTTATCTGTTTTTGTTTACAAAAAGTTACAGCCAAAGGAATTGTGATTGTCCTTTAGGCTCCGTTCACATCTAGGCGTTTTGGGGCGTTTTTGGGGCGTTTTTCTGCTCTAGGATCAGCTCTCAAAACGCCCAACAAGACAAATCCTATTCATTTCAATGGCCCCTGTTCACATCTGAGCGTTTTGACGCTGTATACAAAACGCCCAACGCTCAAAAAAGTACATGAGCTTCTTTTTGGGCAGATTACAGGCGTTTTCCATTGATCTCTATTCAATCTAAAAACGCCTGCACAAAAATCGCGGTAAAATCGCGGTAAAAACGCCGCAAAAATCGCGGTAAAATCGCGGTAAAAACGCGCGAAAAACGCTACGCTCAGGTGTGAATGTAGCCTTAGGTTAATCATTTGAAATAATAAAAAACAATATGATGTTCAAACTTTTGACTTCTTTCTTTAATAACTACATAACACAGTACTTGTACTTTTACTTTCAGTACTTAAGTAGCAATTTTTAAAAAAAAAAAACTACTGGTACTTTTACTTTCAGTACTCGAGTAGCAAAATTTAAAATAAAACTACTTCAAATACTTAAGTACAAAAAATGTTGAATACTTTAGTACTTCTACTCAAGTCACTTTTTGATCGAGCGCTTCCACTTCTACTCAAGTCACTTTTTGATAGAGCACTTGTACTTTTACTCAAGTATGGGTTTCGAGTACTTTATACAAGTGTGATTGTTTGAAAGAAAAAAAGCTGAGTGCAAGAACACTGTGCCTCTAAACCACCTCACTCACCTTATATCACTCACATTATATCACTCACCTAATATCACTCACCTTATATCACTCACCTTATATCACTCACCTTATATCACTCACCTTATATCACTCACCTTATATCACTCACCTTATATCACTCACCTTATATCACTCACATTATATCACTCACCTTATATCACTCACATTATATCACTCACCTTATATCACTCACCTTATATCACTCACATTATATCACTCACATTATATCACTCACATTATATCACTCACCTAATATCACTCACCTTATATCACTCACATTATATCACTCACCTTATATCACTCACCTTATATCACTCACATTATATCACTCACCTTATATCACTCACCTTATATCACTCACCTTATATCACTCACCTTATATCACTCACTGCGTTATTTTAAGTGACAATTGCGCAATCGTGCAAAGCTGTACCCTTTTTTCCCCACAGATAGAGCTTTCTTTTGGTGGTATTTGATGACCACTGCAATTTTTATTTTTTGAGCTATAAACAAAAAAAAGAGCGACAAAAAAAAAATGAATTTTCTGCTACGTAACATTCTCAAAAAAAATTAAAAATAAAATGTTTTCATCATTTTAGGCCAATTTGTTTTCTGCTACATATTTTTGGTAAAAAAAAAAAAATCACAATAAGCATATCTTGATTTGCACAAAACTTATCACTTCTACAAAGATTTATGTAATTTTTTTTTTGGCGGCGATCAGCGATTTTTAGTGGGACTGCGACATTGCTGCGGGCAAGTTGGATACCTAACTGACATTTTTGACACTTTTGGGGAGTCCAGTGACATTACTAAAGTAATCAGCACAAAAAATATGCACTGTTACTGTAATAATGACACTTGCAGGAAAGGGGTTAACCTAGGGGTGATCAAGGGGTTAAATGTGAGCCTAGGGTGTGTTTCTAACTGTATGTGGCTGGGACTTGTGAAATCATCATAGAGATCTGTGTTCCTATATAGAAGGATCACAGGCGCTCTGTGATCATTTCAGAGAGAAGAACGATCAGATGTGCTTACAACAGCTGACCGTCCTTCATTCTTAGCGGAGAGCGATCGCGGGTGCCCGGTGGCAATCGTGGCTGCCGGCCCTGTGCATTAGCATCCCCGCTGCATAGTGGGGGCGGGGGCGCGCTCTCGCCCCCCAGCACCACACGCGGGACCAACGTAGGGCTGCGTCGGTTTGTGCAGGAGAGGCTGCCTGCCGCAGTAAATCTGTGGAGGGCGGTCTTAATGTGGTTAAAATGGCCCATCTGCTGGCCAGTTTTACACTCCTATATAATTTGCGGTCTCTCAATCCTTAATGAAAGCCTGATAGAAATTGTCCAGCGGCAGGACAGTGAAAATAGGAACAGACACAGCGGGCTACTAGCAATAACTATTCAAACTGAATTGAATCAGACTGGGTTACTACTGCTGGATGGAAGCCATTGTAGTTGAAAAAAGACAAAAAAAAAAATTACTTCCGAAGGCCACCAAAGTGCTCTAAATAATAGTAAATTGAGTAAATTGATAATTATATCATAAATCAGGTAATGTGTCATGAATAAAAGATAGTCCCAAAAAAGCAGCAATCCAGAGGAAGATAAGCCATAAGATCATGCAAGGAGGAAGGGGTGACTTAAAGGATGAAATCAGCACACTTCACACCCCAGGTGAGATAGGGATCTCCTTACCGGAACAATATGATGACCACTAAATGATAGGTGGTCAAACAGGCATCAGATTATAAAAGCATGGGAAGCTGCATGGGGTCCGCGATAACATCACCAACAATCATCAACTACAGGCAATCCTCAGATGCTCCCAGAGCCATGAAGAGTAGCAGTCATGTATAAAGAAAAAAGGTGCTCCGATAGTGAATTAACAGATAAATCTTTATTGAAACATACACTGCATTACACTCACATTCCAGAAGCAGTCATCAGGCATTCAGAACATCTCAGGGGCATTGCCGTGGCGTTCCTGTGGGCTCCGTCCAGCGCCGTCCCGGCTTCCTGGAGAGATGAAGAGAGTCCTCCAATGGAAAGCAGGGGGCGTGATGCCGTCACCGTTGTAGACCACGTCTACCACGCCCGATGATGTCATTTATGACGAAACTAGTAGGCGTGGCCCACGACAGTGATGGCATCACGCCCCCTGCTTTCCATTGGAGGACTCTCTTCATCTCTCCAGGAAGCCGGGAAGGCGCTGGACGGAGCACCTTTTTTCTTTATACATGACTGCTACTCTTCATGGCTCTGGGAGCATCTGAGGATTGCCTGTAGTTGATGATTGTTGGTGATGTTATTGTGGACCCCCATGCAGCTTCCCATGCTTTTATGATCTGATGCCTGTTTGACCACCTATCATTTAGTGGTCATCAGTGCTGTATTTTGGCCTAGGCCAACAAGGCCCAGGCCAACAAGGCCCAGGCCTAGGGCGGCACTTTGCAGGGGGACAGCAAAAAAGCCGCCCCCCACCTGAGACTCTTTTGGCCACTGGTTGCTAGAGCCGCCTCTCTCACCTCCTCTCTCTCTCACTCACCCCCTCTCACCCACCCACCCACCCACCTCTCTCTCCCCCCTCCCTCTCTCTCTCTCTCACCCTTCCTCTCTCTCTCACCTCTCTCTTTCTCTCTCATCCCCCTCTCTCTCATCCCTCTCTCTCACTCTCTCTCTCATTCCCCCTCTCTCTCTCTCATCCCCCTCTCTCACCCCCTCTCATCCCCCTCTCTCTCTTATCCCCCCTCATTCTCTCATCCCCCTTTCTCATCCCCTCTCTCTCTCTATCGCCCCTCCCTCTCTCTCTCTCATCCCCCTATTTCTCATCCCTCCCTCTCTCTCATCCCCCTCTTTCATCCTCTCTCTCTCTCTCTCTCTCTCTCTCTATTCCCCCCTCTCTCTCGCTCTCTATCTCACCCCCCTCTCTCTCTCACTCATCCCCCCTCTCTCTCATCCGCCCACTCTATCCCACCTCTCTCTCACAACCCCCTCTCTCTCACAACCCCCTCTCTCTCTTTCACCCCTCCTCTCTCTCTCATCCCCTCTCTCTCTCTCTCATCCCCCCTCTCTCTCTCACCCCCTCTCTCTCTTATCCCCCCTCTTACTCTCCCTCCCTCACCCCCTCTCTCTCTCCCTCACCACCCCCTCTCTCTCCCCCACCCCCTCTCACCCCCCCTCTTGTGAGATCTCAGGGGTTCATGCTGGGACTTGTAGTCCTTCAATTTTGGAGGGAGTCACATCTGTTAAAAAAGAAGTGGGGCAAATTTACCTAGGAGGGGGCGCCCAATTTTAGTCTTGCCTAGGGCAGCACAAAACCAAAATACACCACTGGTGGTCATATTGTTGTCATATAAGGAAATCCCTATGTCACCTGGGGTGTGAAGTGTGCTGATTTCATCCTTTAAGTCACCGCTTCCTCCTTGCATGATCTTATGGCTTATCTTCCTCTGGATTGCTGCTTTTTTAGGACTATCTTTTATTCATGACACATTACCTGATTTCTGATATAATTATCAATTTACTTATCAATTTTAATTTACATGTTTCTAGCGCTGCACTATTTTTATTATTTATTGCTTTTGGAAGTTTGTATTTGTCCAAGTGTCAGCAGCTTCCCTCATTAGCGCAGTGATACATTTTTCTATTTTCACCAAAATGCTCTGTTACTGAGACTGTACAGCTTTAAGTCATCTCTAATCGTGTTTTTCTAATGGGTTTGTGTATTTTTATGTATTATGTCATCCTCAAAGCTGCATCTAAAGACCCTTTCCCTGATGTACTCTATTTTTTCTTTACCATTTTTTTTTTTTCATTGGCACATACACTCACTGACTACTTTATTAGGTACACCTGTTCAATTGCTTGGTAGCACAAACTGCCAATCACATGGCCACAGCTCAATGCATTTAGGCATCTAGACGTGGAGAAAACACTTGCTGAAGTTCAAACCAAGCATCAAAATGGGGAAGGAAGGGGATTTAGGTGACTTTGAACGTGGCATTGTTGTTGGTGCCAGACGGGCTGGTCTTCGTATGACTTTGAACGTGGCATTGTTGTTGGTGCCAGACGGGCTGGTCTTCGTATTTTAAAAAACTGCTGATCTACTGTTCTCTGACTACTGTACAGCTTTAAGTCATCTCTAATCGTGTTTTTTTAATGGGTTTGTGTATTTTTATGTATTATGTCATCCTCAAAGCTGCATCTAAAGACCATTTCCCTGATGTACTCTATTTTTTCTTTACCATTTTTTTTATTTTTTTTTTTCATTGGCACATACACTCACTGACTACTTTATTAGGTACACCTGTTCAATTGCTTGGTAGCACAAACTGCTAATCAGCCAATCACATGGCCGCAGCTCAATGCATTTAGGTATCTAGACGTGGAGAAAACACTTGCTGAAGTTCAAACTGAGCATCAAAATGGGGAAAGAAGGGGATTTAGGTGACTTTGAACGTGGCATTGTTGTTGGTGCCAGACGGGCTGGTCTTCGTATGACTTTGAAACATGGCATTGTTGTTGGTGCCAGACGGGCTGGTCTTCGTATGACTTTGAAACATGGCATTGTTGTTGGTGCCAGACGGGCTGGTCTTCGTATGACTTTGAAACATGGCATTGTTGTTGGTGCCAGACGGGCTGGTCTTCGTATTTTAAAAAACTGCTGATCTAC